>NW_004524616.1:11797844-11802145 GCF_000260255.1 Octodon degus | reverse complement strand
AGCATACCTTCTGCCTCAGGTTAATGGTGGACTGGATCTCTTCCATTTTCCAGTATGAAATGTCTCTGAAGGACACTTCCTGGCCTTTTTATTTCTTACTTGATGGGATTTTTTCTGTTGCTGTATTTCCACATTTTGTAGAATTAAAATAATTTAATAGTGTATGTTGACAAGTGAAGTTGGAGGGACTGATTTCCCCCTTTTTAAATTGAATTTTATGTGTACAGTGATAAACCTGTATCCTATATTTTGAAAGAGGAAGCCATACAGTTCCTCACTTAACCTAATATGACCTATCTGTGGGAAAAATAAATACATAAATAAATTTAATTTGTCTGAAGGATAATGATAGCTAATAACACCAGTAGTCAAATAAGAACCAGAGAAAGTACCCCAAAACCTAGCAAAGTCTTTATCTTTAGCAAAGAAACAGGCTTCTAACTTAATCACCTTAAGTGGAAAATGTAATACCTTTTCTTTTTTAATGTTAGTTATAATGAAGAAAGTGCTTTTCTGCTAAGTTCTATTCCTGGGTCAATGGCCTTTCACCTTAGCAACCGCCCTACCTGGAGGCCATCCACACTTGCATTGGAAAAACCCTTAAAAATGTTTTTCAATGAACCAATCCCTATTTTAAACCCAATTTTTCTTTCTAATAATTTTAAAATTTTTATCAAAGAATGAGTAATTGAAAACTATAACAGTGTGATGTGGTTCAAACAACGGTTTGGGTGGGCTCAATTATAACTTTAATTTTCTTGCATAGTAAGCATTGGTGACACAAGACAAAAATCTGAGGTCCTTTTAACGTGAGACTGTGGCAGCTTAGCAAGATTTGCACCATACCCTGAAGCACAGATCCACAGACTCTAGTAGGAATGATTGGAGACCCATTTCGGGAGTTAATAGGAATATGGAGGAGGAACTGAGGCCTCTGTTGTCAGTTGCTCACCCAAAGGTCAGGGATGCTGTGACCCAGGAGGGGAAAGCACCCCCATTATTTGATGTGGCTCCAGGCTGGCCCAGTGGGAGTTTCCCTTTCTTCCAGCCTGTGGATGAATAACCTGAGTAATTGCTGCTGCCCAGGCAGCTCCCTGTACATATGAGGGGCCAATATCTGCACAAATCCAAATCATCTCATGTGGGGTAGCCCACTTTTTGTAAACTCTTAAAGCTTCTTTACACTGTTTATTTGCATTTTTGAAAGCCAATTGTTAAGGCGTGCCCACCCTTAGAAGGAAGTCCCCCCCTTGCCCTGATGGCAGCTATCTTTGTTTGTGCACATATTTGCAATGCAAAGGTCAGGTGACCGTTGGTGCTAAGCAGGCACCCTCCCCTATTAGCATATCTTTGTAATGGCTTGAAGTTCAACATATCAATACTTGATGGAAAATACCTGTTCCATGTTATGTCTAAGATGTTTGATATTCAGACAGACAGTGAGGTTAAGCTCAACTGTCTATGTTGTAGGGTAATAATATCATTAAGCTTCTCTTCTGGAAGGTTAACAACCTAAGTTTACAGAACAAAAATTAGAGAAAAAGAGGGTGTGCAAGGACAGCCAACATTTTGGCCCTAGCCTTACAAAGTCAGTAAGGACTCAGGAAATAGGAACTCAATTTTTATGACTAACCCAATCTCATGATAACCAGTCCACTCCTGTGTAACAGCCTCAATCCATTTATGATGTGGTTGCTCGCTTGACCACTGCCTCTTATAGGTCTCAACTCTCAGCACCTTTGCAATGGCAATTAGCTTCAACATAAGTTTTGGAGGGGACCTTCAAACCATAGTGCACTGTGAAATGAAGCCAAAGGAAATGTAGCCAACTGTCCTCCTCCACTGGCAAAATCTAAACAGCTCTTCATTTCTGCTTGTGTTGATTACTGTTATGATTTTTACCTGGTGCTTCCAGCCTTCACCTTTGAAAGTCACACTGTATCACCGTCAGATTAATCTTTTCCCAACCATAAATTCTGCTCCTGATTTTTCATCATTGCAAATGGAGTAAAATAAGAAAGTCTATAATATGGCACAAAAGGTCCTCCTCTTCAAGGACCCCTGAGTATCAGTAGTGATTCCATTCTGAGTCACTGTGATGACTGCAAGATGCCTATGCATTTCTAAATGTACATGGGAAACAGAGACACTGACCACACCCACACCATTCTGCTGTAATGCATAGGAAGAGGTCTCTTGCAGTCAAAGTTTTTTGCTAACCTTATCCATAATTCTAGCATGCACTTCAAATAAATGAAAGCGATGAGACTAGTTGTAAGTTCAATAAAAATTTCCCCACAGTGTAGAAGCCAACTAGAAAGACACATAAGCTTTTAAAATTCTGGAAGGCACAGGTTTCTCTAAATTGCTAAACATGCAAAAGAGGATTCTCATGTAACACAAGCATATTGAGTCCCATTTCCCCAGAAACCAACCTGAATCATCACCCCATAAAGATGTAAGTAGAGCAAACTGGGGTTCTACCTTCCCAGAACTTTCCAAATTTGATCAATATTTTCCAAATTTGATCCATATTTTCTCTTATACTTCTATTTTGAAGATTTTGCTGAAGTGTGAGGATATTTTAGGTTTGGTGTTTTAGAAAAATGACATTATTGTCCAGAAAGTAATATGATATAGTGCACTTGAAGTTGCTTGGAAGTTGAAACTGTTTTGTTTATATCTTTAACTTTGTTTTCTAGCAGATTGTTGCACCATTATTAGGGTGGGATAGGCAAGGGAAAAGCAAGCAATGGAAGGGAAAGATTTTAGCCCTTTAATAATATGAATGAAGGAAAGCCCCTAACCTATCTTAGTCTGAAGTTTTTCAACTGCTAAAGAGAGTAATAGTCCAACTGCACACCAATATTGATGGCAGGCTAGACAAAATAATGTCTTATACTGTGGTTTATATATGTTAGATGCTATATAAAAATAATCAATACTCCTGAGTATGAGCTTATTTTCCATATAACAAATGGAAAATTGAACACTGGCAAAACAAACATCTTCTCAATTACAAATGGCATTACTAAAATTTTTTTAAAAATCATATCCAATTGAAATTATTCCTTTAGTATATATCTATACTACAGAGTGGGTTAAGGGGCATATATTAGATTTGGTTTATATTCCACCTACTGAATTCCCCAAATTCAAAAACAATTTGAAACAGACACTTTTGTTTTAAAACTCTGATTTATATGTCAAAATGATTCAAAAGGGAGTAACCCTCAACTGACAATAACTATAGAAAGTACTTCAAGTACACACAAGGAATGTGTGAAGTCAGTAGAAATCAAATAACTTAGCCTGGACTTCAAGGTCTGAACCTCGGAGAGAAGAACATGAACGCGCACGAGGGACAGCACTTGGATTGGCTCTCACTTGTTCTCCTTACTTCGTTTTCTGATTCCATTACAGTCACTGAAGTTACAGAAGTCACCCTGAAGATGATGACTGACTTAAGGATTCCATATAAGAAATTAGTATTAGGCTAAAAGGAAAAATTGATAAACTAGGTCTGCAAAAGGTTGAGAAAAGTTATGAGGAGAAAAATGTAGAAAATACATAGATGACTGAGGTGCGTGGTTAGGTGTTCTTGTACACATATAATTAAGGATGCAGAAAAGAGTGGGATACAAGCAATATTTAAGGTACAAATAATCAAGGTTAGAAATGAAATGGGAGAGGCTGCTACTTAAAAGTAAAAGTATTGGAAATGCTCATACTTAAAAAGGTAAGACGTTAAAAACACTATGATATTGATGCATTCAAGACTAACTATAGTAAAGATGTCATATTTCCCTAAATTGATCTAAAGATTCATTTCAACTATAAGCACTATTCCAGAGAGACTTATGTTAAAAATGTATTAAGATGCTCTAAAATGTATAGGAAAGCAAACAACTAAGAATATCAAAGATATCTTTAGAGAAGAACCATGTTGGAGAAATTGTACTATCAAGTACAAGATTGATCTTTTGCAAAAGGGAAGAGAAAAAAAGTTGGAGGAGGGAAAAAGGAGAAAGAGGATGGACACAGAATTAAAATGTGTTGTGTATGTGTACCAACTCCCCAAGAGGAATGTGCTCATTATGTGCTGCAAACAGGTATGGAATAAATTTAAAAAAAAAAAAAAACTAATTTAAAAAGAAAGAAGAAAGGTCGGCCAAATAGCTCAGCAGATTAAAGCACCTTCAAACAGGTGTAGGGACCAGGGTTCCATCCCCAGGCCCGCCATGCCGGCCCCGCCCCCGGGGCATGCTGAGACAGCAATTGAAACTGGGCGTGATGGTGCG
>NW_004524616.1:11796723-11797459 GCF_000260255.1 Octodon degus | reverse complement strand
AAAAAAAAAAAAAAAAGATGGATGGCTGACCATCTCCGTGGAAAGTTGCCGCTGATTTGTGCTTTATACCAAAAACTGATTCAATTTGGCCACAAATCTGAATATAAAAAATAAAAAGCTGCTACAAACTAACACAGCACATATTTGTAATCTTAGCATAAGAGTTCTTCTATAGCACACAAAAAGTTGACCATATAATACGCTTATGCATCAGACTTCTTTACAATTAAAAAGTTGCCACATCAAAAGATACTATTACATGAGTGAAACATACAATCCCAGAGTGGGAGAAAATGTTTGCAATATATATTTCCAGCAAAGAATTAATTCCAAGGATAAATAAGTCTTATAAAACAAAAAAAAGGTAACCTAATCTTGAAAAGCTAAAGGAAAAATTTCTTAACAAGCATTTTGAAGAAGAAAAAAAGAATATCAGATTGTATAGTAAGTATATAGAGTCCAGCATCATTCATTATGAAAACAGTAAGATATATCTAAGCAAGTAATCACTAGAGTAGCCAAAGCTTAGAGGAGAAAATGATATTTAATGTCAATAACAATGCTAATAACAATTTTAATCATCTGGAGTGCTTTTCGTAGGAGTATAAATTAGTACAACCACTTTGGAAAATACTTTGTCAATACTTGCCAAAGGGGCCAGGAAGATAGCACAGTAGAATAAGCGCTTCTCTAGCAAGCACAAGAGCCTGAGTTCAATCCCTGGTCCCACAAAAAA
>NW_004524616.1:11796036-11796547 GCF_000260255.1 Octodon degus | reverse complement strand
TTCAAGTATAATGGAGAAGTGAAATACTTCCATGACAAAGAACAACTAAAGAATTTCATGATGACAAAGCTAAGCCTATACAGACTACTAAAAGATGTTCTACAGAGACCCAGTCCTAGCCCAGGGGCACAATAGGTTCACCCTCAAGGGCAGCAGCGGGAAGGAGCTGAGCACAGCAGCCAGGCCTAAGACAGACGCAGCTGGGTAAGTCCAAACTTTGTAGAGCTGCACCTGAAATTCAGTACGTGCGAATGTTATAACTACAGCAAAGATCTACAACAAAGGTCACAAGACAGTGCTACACAAAATGACAAGAAGGAACAAAATGCAACCTCAGAACCCAAGCCCACCCATAACAAATACAGAGGTCACTAACACAGAACAAATTGGAAATCACACAGCTGAAAGCAATAAATCAACGGCTTCTGAAATAAAGAAACAGCTGCAGAAAGATGTGGAAGACCTCAGATTGGAAATGAAAAGAGAAATCCCTGAATTAATAACATCTGCA
>NW_004524616.1:11794805-11795309 GCF_000260255.1 Octodon degus | reverse complement strand
TAAAGAATCAAATGCAGAAACATATGGAAGAAACCCAGTGCCCACCCAGAACAAGGGTGAAGGATACTAGCTTGGCTCAAATACATGAATTAATAGCGTTGATAGTAAAGAAGCAACAGCAGAAAGATATAGAGGAAATCAGAGAACAATTCTTTTCTGAAATAAAAAAAGAACTCTCAGAACTCGTAGCAGAGGAAGTAAAGAATCAACTACAGAAACATATGCAGGAAACCCATTCTGAAAAAAACATTTCAGTAAAAGAATTTCTAATGTCTTCTAAAGGAGAAATTGATTTAAAAAAATAGAGGAGATTAGAAAAATGACGGATTGCCTGAATGAGCAATACAGGGAAGAAATATATCACATGAAGCAGAGTCAAAGAGATATGGAGGAAAGAAAACTCTCAATCACAAGCTTGCAAAACCGTTTAAGTGAATGTGAAGACAGAGTTTCAGATCTTGAAGATGCTGGTGGAGCTAGCGAAAAGGTAAGAAAGGATCTCTT
>NW_004524616.1:11769500-11771215 GCF_000260255.1 Octodon degus | reverse complement strand
TCACAAGTCTGCATGTTGTACAGCAATTAACCACTAAGAAGAATATATGCAGTGTATTATTTGTTGAAACTGTACTTTCGATTTGATTTGAAACTATCTCATTGCTATATGTTTATCAATAAAACTTTGAAAAGAAAAGAAAAATAAAATAAATGCTTAGAACATATAAAGTTTGGATTGTGGTTCATAAAAGAAAAGGCAAGATATGTAGACCACTAACAAAATCCTATTAAGAATGATTTTTAATCCCTGAAATTCAAGCATTCAGTAAATGATATAATGACTAAAAACCGCTAAAATGAAAGATAAAATTGAGGCAATCTCCCATGTCATATTATAAGGACATAAAAAGATTTTTTAAATGGAAGAGATATAAAGAAGTTCTTAAAATATATTTTAAAACATCCAATAAGAATATGATAGAAAAATAATGTTTAGGGAGATAATTGCAGGGAATTATATAAAACCAAGAAAGATATGAGATACCAATAGGAAACTCCTTCTACCTGGTAATAGAATAAATTTTTAAAACCATAATTAAGCACATAGTGAATAAAGGACAATAATAATAGCAATAATAATAATAATAATAATATGAAAATTTTAAAAGCTTCTAAAGAGAAAAGTCATAGCGAATGGTATAAGATTAACAATTGACATTTTATGATATCAAAGTCATAAAATATCAACAACAGAATTTAATGGCACATTTTCAAAAGTGTACAAGAAAATAACTGTGAACCAATTGCCCATTATAAAGTAAACACCTAATAGCACATTTTCAAGTAGAAGTGATCAAAAATTTATGCTATAAATCCTCATTAGAAAGTGCTGCTATCACATAAAGAAGAATTTAGAAATTTGAATTAAGTGACCAACAAATTGATAAAACATATTGGCACAATACAGCCATATTGGTCTTCCCAGGAACAGCAGGA
Organism: Octodon degus; assembly: GCF_000260255.1. Lineage (NCBI taxonomy): Eukaryota > Metazoa > Chordata > Mammalia > Rodentia > Octodontidae > Octodon > Octodon degus. Next base: position 11,770,277 of record NW_004524616.1, on the reverse strand, counting down.
GTGCTGCACACCCTTCACCTTGGAGCTTGCTTTTCTGCAACAATCACAGAGCCACAGCATCTGATAATTTTAGTTTCAGGGGAAGGGGAAGAGTTATATTTGACTGACTAGAATTCAGAATAAGCATAATAGATTAAAGGAATTTACTTATTTATTGATGTATTTAGTACAGGGTCTACAGGGTCTTACTACACAGATAGAACTTGTAGTTATCCTCCTGTTTTCAGGCTCCAGAGTGCTGGGATTACAGGCACACACCACAACACCTAGTCTCAATTGCCAGTCTCAGTGCACCCTGGGGACAGGGCTGGCACAGCACGCCCAGATCAAACCCTAGTCCCTGAGTCTGCATAAGGAGGCACTTTAATCAGCTGAGCTATCTGGCCAGCCCTAAAGGAAATATTTTTTATTTTTTTTATTTTTTACTTTTATGTATACCCATGTTTATTCCAGCACAATTTATAAGAGCTAAATGTTGTTGTTTATTTATTTTCAAATGCCCTATCATTTTTATTGTTTTTTCACTATTTAATATAAAAAAACAGTAATGCTGGCAAAAGATAAACTACTCACAATAAAATCATGCAGAAATTATAGACAAATTTATTATCAAAGAATTCACAATATCCAATTGTGTGTACATAATTTGACATCTCAAATTAGATGTATAAGTAGAAATTATAAATAACAACTGAAAACTGATTTCATTAAAAATACTAAAATGAGCACTGAAGAAACACGTGAACAGTAAAGAAGGCAAAATAAAATGAATTCATT
>NW_004524616.1:11767911-11769175 GCF_000260255.1 Octodon degus | reverse complement strand
TCCTTCATTTATATCCCCTTTTTTTGTTTAGTTTTGTCAGAGATGGGTATTCTATTGCCATTTAAATACTGTAGGTGTGTGAATTCAGCAAAATAATCCAATATAGTCCAGTAGTCCATAATAGTAGTGGGTTATCCGTAGGACTGGCAATGTCAGAAGTTGTTGACTTGAGCCTTTTACAATTCAGCAGGTTAATATGACTTTACTGTTTTTGTTGTTGTTGTTATTTGCGGAACCAGGGATTGAACTCAGGCCCTTGTGCTTGCCAGGGAGGCACCTATTCCACTGAGCCAACCCCCCGGCCCAACTTTACTGCTTATACTTCGTTTTTATACTTTTCTGCTGGATGGTTAAGATCAAGATAAAGCAAGACCTATATAATAAAAAATGTAACTTTTGTATCTTCCAAGTACAGTCAAATCCCCTCAGGATTTAACCTGAAACCCTGTACCACAGTTTGTAGATCTTTTCTCAGTGTCAGCCATGTGGATGAGTCATGGCCATTGCCTGACCAGTTTGCTCTCTTTGAAAGCCTGAGTGAATGTTTTCTCTCCTGGTGGCTCTCCCCAGGCACACTTCCACATCATTGATCACTTTCTTCTGTTGCCCTATCATCTCCTTGATCAGAAAATTTGGGACACGACTGAGTTACAGGATGTTACAGTACAGGTTTTCCTATGTCCTGAGTCCTCACTGACCTTGAGTGGCTAGGGCCAAAATGTTGGCTGTCTTTCCAGCTCTTCTTTTTCTCTGACTTTTGGTCTGAAAACTTAAGTTGCTAACCCTCCAGAAGAGAAGCTTAATGATATTATTACCCTACAACATAAGCAGTTGAGCTAGCCTCATTATCTGTCTGAATATCAAACATCTTAGACATAACATGGAACAGATATTTTCCATCAAATATTGATATGTTAAGCTTTAAATCCTTACAGAATGTGAAGGAAAAAAACAAAAACTTAAAAAAAAATTTTAAATAGGAATAAACAATTACATATTTTTACACAGAAATTTAGAAATCTAACCATGTACAGCATTGTAGCAGGACAGTCCTATGACAATTGTTTTCTTGTCTCTTGTTTTCATTTATTACCCTTTTTTATTTTTTTTATTATTACCCTTTTTTAAAAAAACAAACATTTACTTGAGAGACAGTATGGCAGTAATTGGTATCACATGACAAGCAGTACGTATTTAGAAGACCAGAATGACAGACATTCCAAGCATGACCCTACTATTACACATTGCTATCTTCAGTGCAGTT
>NW_004524616.1:11765899-11766567 GCF_000260255.1 Octodon degus | reverse complement strand
AAAATAGGCATAAAGAATTATATCCTTCTTATGTTTACACATAAGTCCAAAAATCTAACCATATACAACTTTGAAGCAGGACAGTCCTACAATATTCCTTTTCCTATCTCTTGCCTTCATTTGCCACCCCCTTCTTTTTGAACAATCATCTACCCGAGGGGACAAACTTTTTTTACAATAACCCATTAACTTGGAAAATTCAGTGAAAATTTCTTTCAAAAATTAAAAAACTAAACTTACTTCCAAAAGTTATGAGTACTCATTGCTCAGGTATCTACAGTATAGGAAATTGTAATGTAAAAGAATGATGATTCTCAGTGGAAACTGGGATAAGACAAAAGAAATAAATACATGGAGAAATCATAATTGTAGATGCACCTTTTAGAGTAATTTTAAGTAATTAAAATAAAATTAATAACATATGGCTGAGAATTACATAGACACTAGCATAAAATATATGGAAATAAAATGTTTAAAGTTTTTTTTAAATTGAATACAGTCTTTTGCTCTCTTTCCATGCATACCTATCTATAGTATTATTTAAAGGTAAAATGTTTAGCTCAAGATAATTATTTTATTTTATTTGTTTTATATAAAATAAAAAATGTATTATGTTCATAACTTTCATACAATTGATGACATAGAAAACATTAACGATTGTAGTGCAT
>NW_004524616.1:11762341-11765379 GCF_000260255.1 Octodon degus | reverse complement strand
TTTTTTTTCTTTAAAATAACTACAGAATTTAAGAATGATGTACACACATGTATTCCAAAGCTAAGATGCATAATATAGAATACCTTTTCTTTTTTTAGTACATGATATCTCTAATTTCCCCACATTAAAATTGATAAGGACTTTGGCAGCATCTACACTGAATTGTAATCTTGCACAAAATCTATTTCTGTTAATAAGCCATAAATCCAAGACAAAGCATTATTTATGCTTCATGAAAACAGTGTGTTTCTGAAGCACAAATCATCGAACTACTGAAATTACCAGCTGCACAAAACTTTGAAGATAAACCAGTCAATTGATAAAGTCTTGTACAGCATATTGTTGGATTTTGCATTCTAATCCACTCTGCCATTCTGTTTCTTTTAATTGGTGAATTGAGTCCATTTACATTGATGGTTAGAATTGAGATGTACTGAGTTATGTTTGACATGTTATTTGTCTGCTGTTGTATACCACTTTTTCTCCTGTGTTTAATTGTTTGCCCTATTTGGTGGGTTCTTTCTGCTCTCATTCATGGAGTTGTGGTCATTTTGATCCCTCTCTAGAATATCTTCTAGTAGTCTGTGTAGGGTTGGCTTTGTCATATGAAATTCTTTAGTTGTTCTTTGTCATGGAAGTATTTCACTTCCTCATTAAACTTGAGACTTTTGCAGGGTATATCAGTCTAGGTTCAAAGTTGTTTTCTTACAAGATGTATAGTACTTTGCTCCATGTTCTTCTTCAGTTGATGATTTGGGAAAAGAAATCTGCCATTATTCTGATGGGTTTTCTTTTAAATGTGATCTGTTTCTTTTCTCTTGCAGCTTTTAGTATACAGTTCCTGTGTTGAATTTCTGGGATCTTGGTTATTATGTCTGGGTGTGGTTTTAATTGGGTTGATGTTATTTGGAGTTCTATATGCTTTGGCTACCTGAATGTCGGATTGTTTCCCCATATTTGGGAAGGTTTCTACTATTACTTCTGCCCATATTCTTTTTTCTTTTTTTTTTTTTCTTTTGTATTTTAGGAAAGGTTCTATAGGGTGTTCAAGGTCTCACTACTAGATCGTACATGTGGGGATTCTCCTGTTTACAACCTCCCAAGTGCTAGAATTACAGGTATGTGCCACTACATCCAGTCTCAATTGCCATCTTTGCATGCCCAGGGGCTGGCACTGCAGTCCCCAGGATGGAACCCCCAGCCCCTGTACCTGCTTGCAGATTCTTTGACCCACTGAGCTATTTGGCTGGCCTGCCCATATTCTTTTTTTCTCATTTGTATTGATTCCTACTTTCTCATTGATGCCTATTAGTCTTATGTTGTTCATCTTTGCATTATCTTGCACGTGTTGAATTATTTTTTTCCTGAATTCTACTTGTTTTTAAGAAATCTTTTCTTACCTTTTCACTAGCTGCAACAGTGTCTTCAAGGTCTGAAAGTCTATTTTCACTTTCATTCAAATGGTTTTGCCAACTTGTGATTGAGGTTTTAATTTCCCTCATATCTCTTTGAATTTGTTTCATGCTATTTCTTTATTGTATATTGCTTACTAAAGGATTCCATCATTTTTCTATTCTCCATTTTTTATCAGTGTCTTCTTCAAAAGGCATTAGTGTTTTTTCATTATAGTTATCATTTCTTTTTTTACTTCAGAAATTATTTCTGATCTGATTTCCTTTATACCTTTATGCATTGTTTCTTTACTTTAGACTATTATTTCAGAGATTTCAAGTGTGTGCTTTCCAACTTCTTCAATGCTATTGTCTCCTGCATTTGTTCTGAGTGAGCTTGGGGTCTGAGAATGTATTTTGCTCCTTCTCTTTGTCATTTTGTATAGCATTGTCTTCTGACCTTTGGTGTAGAGCTTTGGTGCAATTATTACCTAAGCACCAGGTCTGGATCTACCAAGTCCAAACTCGTCCAGGTTGGTGTGGCTTGGGTCTGGCTGCTGTGCTCCACTTCATCCTGCTGCAGCCCTTGGGCATTCATTAACCTCCTGTACCACTCATAAGATGTTCTTCTCCTGGATTAGCCGGGTGGGTCTTGCCTCTAGCCTCTCTGCAGGGAGTTCTGCCACAGGGTTCCACACCGGGCCTGATGAAGGAAGTTCCACTCATATGCCATGCCTGGGTGCTGGCTGGAGTAGGAATTGTTTTTTTTTTTCTTTTTCTTTTTCTTTTTTTCTTTTGTGGTGGAACCGGGGATTGAACTGAGGACCCTGTGCTTGCCAGGCAAGTGCTTATTCCACTGAGCCATCTCCCCAGCCAGGAATTGTTTTAATACTATAAAAATGACATGAACTCTAGCAGGGAAACTGATCAGACATTTTGGACAGTCCCTGAGGATGTCCTCTACATGGGTGATATTTCCCTCCTGCTCATGAGTAACTTCACAGTTGTGACTGAAAAGCAGATCCAAATTAAGATGCAATGTTATACGTGATCTATATACAAACGTTTTATTTTAGACATATGAAAAAATTTTATACAATTTTAAATGTAATTTGTTAGTATTTGTAGTAAAGAATGCCAGGCTACTGCAGGCATATTCCTGGCTTTGGGCAGTATGTTCCTGATGTCTTTCCCTTGCTTTGATACAGTCAAGTATCTGTAGGGATCCGTTAGTCTCTCAGTGTGTTCTGTTCTACCCAGGGAGAAAAGGCAGCAGGAATGAGGAAAAGACAAACAAGAAGATAAAAGCTGGCTTAGGTGGTGACTTGTCTGCCTCGTTGGTGAGAGGACCCCCTAAGCAACAACATGGATGTTTATTTATACCTTTGCAAAGTTAGTAAAATGTGACCCAAGGTTTCCTAGTGACTAATAACTGACATTAACCAGTCAGAATGCTTATCTTAGGGCTGAGGTAGGTTGTCTTCTTTAGGCACTGAGGCCTAGTCCCACTTACACACATTTGACCAATTTTCTAGCTTCCAAAGCTCCCAAGAAGTACCGTTTCTAAGGCACTTAAGAAAACACAGTTCTTCTCCTCTTGTCAATGTAAACCACATTCTTTTTCAGTATCATGAATCAAAATTGGTC
>NW_004524616.1:11751928-11761964 GCF_000260255.1 Octodon degus | reverse complement strand
CATTCCCATTGTTTGTGACAAATTCTTCTTTTTTTCTGTTCCATAAAACAGATTTAAACATAGGAAAATAAAGTGCATATCCTATACTGCCCAGGAAAAGAAAGGAAGGCTTTTGTTGGTTGAACACTACAATACCATACAGAGATCTCAATGACCTATAGAATACTGAGTATATAAAAATCCAGAAAGAACAAAGAGCCTTTCCAATATCTTATGTGAAGTACTATTAATGGAAGTACTCCGAAAAATATCTTCTATTTTTGAAGAGGAAAATGTAGCTAGATTTTTACCTGTGGATAAATTGTTTTAACAGTATTGTGTCTGTAGCTCTAATTGAAAATAAAAAATCTCCAACTTGGAGAAATATAATGATATTTGGAGCCAAAGGTGTATTATAAAGTAATTCCAGCAGTAATATTTTTATGGTTGCAGAAAGTATAAAAACATATTTGGGCTTGTGGTATTAAATTTTAATTCATAAAATTTAATTTATAAAGTTTAGTGGCAATACTTCTGAGGACAGAGAAAAGTCAGTTTTCAGAAATTTTTTTGTTTTGTTTTGTTTTTTGTTTTGCTGTTGCAGGAATTGCCTCCTCAGATTTCAAAGCATAGGCTTTAGGACTCTGAAAAAGAGAATGATAACAACTGGTTTTTTTACACATTAAAGTTTCAAAAAGATCCAAAAATTTCCTAAGGTCAGTACAGCTCCCCAAAAATGAACAAAACAAAATGCAGTACAAAATGTGTTATTTCATTTCTTTTCTTGTTTTCTTTCTTTGCTTTTTGGGGTGTGTGTGTGTGTGTGTGTGTGTGTGTGTGTGTGTGTGGCTTTTTTGTTTGGTTTTTGTTTTCAGGGGTTTTTTGCCTTTCATAATAAAGAAGATTCTAGCTCTCCTAGTTGTCTGAATAGGTATTATGAAAACCATTTTAAAAGCTTAATAGCTAGGTTGTTTTCTAGAAATAACATTTTAAAAAATAAAAATGGGAGAAGTATTGATTTGTGAGCATACACATATATATGTTTGTTTTGTGAGTGTATGTACATATGATTAGTAGATATATCAGGAATGATACAGGGGCCAGCCAGATAGCTCAGCGGACTAATGCACCTGCTTAGGCAGAGCACAGTGGCCAGCGTTCCATCCCCAGTGTGCCATGCTGGTCCCATCCCTGGCACTGAGACACTGATTCAGACTGGGAGTGGTGGCACACACCTGTAATCCCAGCAGTTGGGAGGCTGAAAACTGCAGAATCACTATGAGTCAGATCTGTGTAGTAAAACCCTGTAGACCCTGTAGACCCTGTCCTAAATACATTTAAAAAAGGAATGATAGAAACAACTTACAATGATTAAGCCATATTTTTTCATTCATGTATGACAATTTGTCAGAGTACTGATTCATCTGAGATTGTTATGTTTATTGAATACAGAAAAGAAGAAAATTTCTCCCAAAGAAAATAATGTACTGTGTTGTTTATTTTAGCATTTTATCCACAGGAGGAAAAAGGATTTGAAATAACTCAGACACTCAAACATGTGCTTCAAGAGTTCCCTTTATGAAATATAACACCTGTAATAAAATGGAATGCTCTGCTTCACCTATAAACATAAATGACATTTATAACCTAAATGAAACACTATTATCTTTTCTTTTTCAAATGGTACAGCATCACCATGACCTGATTCCAAATCTTAGTTTACCTTGGTTATAATTCAAAGATGAGTACTTTTTCCCTTCATTCAGTGCAACCATTGTCTGTCTTTTCAAAAGCCTAGCAAACTTGGCTCTTCATTAATGTCCTGTAATTTTCAGTCAATGAAAATAGCCCCTGCCAGGAAGCTCTCCCTCACTGACACCATCCTTAAATCATTTGTTTTTCTGATGCCCTCAAACACTGCAAGATTTGATACGTATCAGTTATTAGTCCCTCAGTGCTGGTAGATACATTGACATGATGTGGTTTCCACATCTGAATGTTTCACTGTGATTTGAAGTACAGGGTTTCAGAAGACTGCAGCTAAGGTGTCATCGAGAGCTGTGGGCATCCAAAGGCTTCACTGGGGCTCAGAGGCATGCATCTCAGGCAGCTTCACTCATGGAAATCATGGCAATGGCTTTGGATGCAAAGTACTACTCCTCTCCACAAGGCTGCTTATGTCCAAAGTGGCAGCTAGTTCTTTCCATCCAAAAGGAGCCCAGGAGACAGAGATCCACACCACCATGCAATGTCTTTCATGGCATTGTCTCAGAAGTTGCACACTGCCATTTCTACCATGTTGTTTTCTTTAAATCACTAAATATTGCCCTACTCAAATGAAATTAGTCTCTGCCTCTTAAAAAAACAAATGCCAAAGAACTTGTAAACATATTTTCCAAAATTGTTGCAGGAAAAGAAATGTGTGTTAGTGAAAGGTATATTAAATGAAGTATGATAATTGCCTCTAAAAATTTTTGTATCATACTCACTTTTGCCAAAAGACACAAACTGCACACTAATGGGAATAGCATGTTTAATCATATGTGTACTTACTTAGCTAATGTAATGCATATTACAAAAAAAATTTTGAGCTAGGGTCTTGCTATGTGTTCCATGCTGGCCTTGAACACACCATGTAGCTGAGGCTGACCTCCAGCTCACAGGAACACTTCTGCCTCAGCCTACCAAGTGCTGGGATTGCAGGCATGTGCCACCATGCCTGGCTATTTTTATTTTAAAGGAGACCTTAAAAGTAAGTATAAATGCAAGAAGATACACATTTTCTTCTTATTCTCAGGCATCTTAAGACTACTTGAGATGAATGTACTTATACTGGTTGGCTAGATAATTCTACTTTTAGAATTTTTTCCTGCAAAAGCATGTAAATTTATATCTGGGTTATTGGTTACAGTCTAGTAAATAATGACAAAAATTTAGTGTTAATGTCCTTTCACAGGAATCAAGTAAAAAAAAATTAACCCATATCATGTAGTATGTTCATTAAAGTAAATTGAGAATACACAGGTAAAAAAAAAAATATGGTATTTTTTAGTTTTGATTTAATAGGGGGAGGATAAACATTTGCTTAAGTAGAGAATTGTTCCTCATCCTACAAAGGATGAGTCTGAGGACCTCAGAGGATTCCAACACCTGATGTTGCTCCAGTCCCTTATGTAGATCAGTGCCACATTTGCATACAAAATACAGTAACCTCTGCTATACTTTAAATCATCTCCTGATTATTTATAACACTCAATTCAATGCTAATGTAGTGTAAGTAATTGTTACACTATATCATTTTGAGAACAAAGGCAAGAAAAGTTTCTGAATATGTTCAGTACAAATTTTTGTGTTCAAATATTTTCTCTCTGTGGTTAGTTAAACCGCAGGGGCAGAACCCACAGAGCTGGGCGGCCCACTGCACATGAAGCTCCTGAAGGCAATATTCCCAGTGGGATTCAAAACCAAATGACTGAGAGACAAAGTGAAGAGACTCTTCATCCTCTATATTTTCTTTACTTTTATCTTTTGGTTCATGTTAAGGTATTACTTACCAAAGAAAAATAGATAATATGGAATGATATTGGTCAACATGTGATAGTTGGGGGCCTGGCCCTAGCTCAGCTCTTTAAGTGGCTGCTTCCACGAAGCTGTCAGCCTCAGGTTGCTGGAGTTCAATCCCCACAACACTCCAGCCAGCCAAACCTGCCCTGAAGGCATTCAGAGCAAAAAAAAAAAATCCTTATTAAAGTAACATGTGATAGTTATTTTGCATTGTGTTAGACAGACTACTGTTTTATGTTACTAAATATAATTCACACATTTTGCAGTTGAGAGTACAAAGGCCTAGGAAGCCTAGAATCTTTTGATATTCTCCCAGTGGTGGGGGCATGGGGCTGGAAATACATCTCAGGCAGCACAGGCCAGCTGTTCTCCCACCTCACAACCAGTCGTGAAAGGATTTTTGTTATACAGTAGCTATTTCATGTTCATGACCATCAGTTAACAATAACAGAAATTGTAGTCATTTTTTTCCTAGTGGTAATAACTTAAAAGATTTTACAAATCATGGATAAGGAACCACTTAGAAATGCACTAGACCTTGGGCTGGTGAGATGGCTCAGTGGTCTAAAGCACCTACTTAGAACAGGCTTTGCAAAGCACGGGGACCGCGGTTCAATCCTCCAGCACCACATGCCGGCCAACCCCACCCCCTGGTGGCTGAGCTGGCCACACACACACACATAAATAAATAAAAATTAAAAAAAAAAAGAAAGAAAGAAATGCACTAGACCACCGGTGTTAAGAGACTAAGTTCTAATCTGTGTCTTTAGAACATTCACTTAAATTTCTCCTGGCCTTCATTTCTACATATAGGAAATGGCCTCAGGAAATATCTAAGTTCCCTGTTAAAATCCAGATCCACTGAGTTACCTCAGTCGCTGGGACCACCTCAAGCCCCACAGCCATTCAGTGTCGTCATTTCCCTGAAGGTCAAGTCAGAAGGCTGGTGTGCACACCGCATAACCACCTCACGCACAGCCTTCTCTCCTTGTCCTTCCAGACACTGGTCTCCAATATGCTTATGACAACAGGAGCTGTTTCTCGTCCACCTCTAAGTCAGGCCATGCAGAAGGCCATGCTCTGCCATAGGCCTCGGCTGTGTCATGCCCCAGTCCCTCCTGCCTTCTCAGCTTCTATCCCTTCCTGGTGGTTATTTCCAAGACTGAGCAACTGGCTCCCTCACCCTTTATCCTACCAAAGTACCATTAGGAGAGTACACTGAACAAGAGAATGTCAAATGAAAAATAAAGGAACACTTTACTGTCTGCAGCATACTAGACTCTTGCAGTGCCACATTCAGGGTGGGGCAACACTTCTGTCTATGAAGGTAAGTTGAGAAACTCACTTGTTCCCCCTTTTCCAAGTTCACTAACAATAAAACTCCCTTTATAAAAGATACTGAATTGTTTCGTTGTAAAAAGGAGGCTCAAGTCAGGGAGGTTTGGCCCTGAGTGGGTAGTTCTACAGAGACCCCAAAGAGTTAAAATTTCCAGGACAGTGAGTATCTGAACATGCTGAGGCCCTTCTCTACTCAGTCACCATAGCTAAAAGTCAAACTCCACAAAGGAGAAAGCACAGAACACAATTTCCTCCTCCCTCCTAATTAAAACATTATCTCTCTAGCAGGTGAAAGCAAAGCCTTCAGGTTTCCATGTGATTTAAAATCCCTTTATCAACAATGTGACAGAGAGCAGAAAAATTTACACACCCCTGGGGCAAGACAGTGAAAATATATTCCGGTTCTGTGTGCATAGTTGCAAATTGCTACTGGTAATTTTTTTAAGCATGGATTTAGAAATAAATCTGAAATTGGCCAAATTAATTACTAAATATTAACAGAACACACGGGATATCTTTTTAGAATAAAAATTCTCTCAAGCGCTATGTTAACAATGGTAGGAACAATTTTATTGCATTAATAGAAATCCACAGTTCATCTCAAAATATTTAAGACAAGAACATGGAGAAGCTAAAGGGTGAAACAGTTGCCCACCTGATCTTCAGTGGCATCAGCAGCCTCTCGATTGCCTCCAGCACTGCGCACTGTTTTGCATTAAGTCTCCAGATAGCTGTCTAAATAATAGTGAGTCATCTAAATTCTAGTACTACCCTGAAAGCATTTCCACCCAGAGCTTTCTAAATGACTCAGGGCCCTTTTCTTACAGAAGCTGGAGTTCTCCGTGAGGAACAAATGAAAAGATAGTTATGTCGAAGCAATTAATGGCCCTGTATTTCCTACTTCGGGGATTAAAAGTGCCTGTTTTCCTGAACTCATCACTCTGCCTACTCCCCTAATGACAACTGTCAGTGGTGCTTCTTCCTCAAAGAATTAATCAGGCTTTCCTGGTGACTTCCGAATGGTGCTGATGCTGTGTCACAAGAAGAATCCCACGTGAGGGAATTTGAACTTGGATACAAGGCTCAGTGTCCTCACAATAAGGATCAAGGGCAAGTCACTTGGAACTAAGCCAGGGCTAAGATGGAGCCATCACTTCATGGTGAAGGGAAGCAGCAAGGCAGTCTTGTCGTTGGGTTCCAGGCCTCAGTGATGGAGCAACTGGGTGCTACACTTCCTGCCATGAAGTGTGTCACTGAGGTGACCCTGATGTCTTTATTAGTGTAGGAGGTAGAATGGTGCTGGGGGCTGGCACAGAGATCTCAGCCACTTCAGTAAGTGACCCAGGAGCTGTATATCCCTGATGGTCACTTCTTTCAACTAAAGGGAGGTGAATGCCCAACTACTGAGTTCTTAGCATTAAATGAGTTTGGAGGTATAGGTGCTTAGAACAGGCCTGGCATAAAGCAATTATCCAACGAATGTGTGAAGTATAACTACCTATCATTACAGTGTTTTTGGTTCCCGGAGACAAGCTTTTTGACCCATGTGAGCATCTACATGGAGGAATATTATGATGTCAGATTCTCTATCTTGGGATGTTACTTAAGAGAGCCAGTAGAAGTAGACAGTATTGAGGATACAAATGTCCACCCTAATAGGCCACATAAGATACAAAAGCCCATAGATTTCTTCACCTGGTAACTGCTCTTCTCAGTTACTCTTCTCTCATTGCTGGGACATATATTGTCCATGCAAAATGAAGGAAGGAAAGGTTTATTTAGCTCACAGTTGCTGGAGGTTTCAGTCCACACTTGGCTGGCTCCAAGGCAGAGCGGCACATGGCAGAGAGCAACCACTCATGGCAGTGGCAAAGAGCAAGAGAGCAAAATGGAGGAGTAGCAGCAGCTCAAGCAGCTAGCTTCTCTCACCTCCTTACACTGTAATGCAAATTACCTGCCCCAGGACAGGCGCAGCACTCACACCCATAATCACCCAGTGAATGATGAGTTGATCACAAACTCTAGAAGTCCACCCCATGACTGCAGGAGGCTTTGGGGGGACAACTGGACACAAACCATAACACTGCTCTAGTTCTATCTGACACAATTTTTTTAAATAGGGAGACTCACCCCTTCTCTCATATACTCCCATCTTCTCTCTTTCCATTGTACAGATGAGCAGTTTGGGTGGATGGGGATGGAGAGAAATGCCACACACTCTCCATTAAGTCAGGTTATGATGAAATCAATTCTTCCTTTCAAAGGGATTTGGTTTTCAGTTCTAAAGCCAGGTTGAGATCCAGTCAAACCCTTCCTTTCTTTCTTTCTTTTTCTATTACCCATTTTTATTTTGAGGGTTTTTTTGGGGGGTTCCATAATTTTATTGAGAAACAAATAGCAATGAGACAGTTTCAAATCAAATTAGTAGGATAGTTCCAATAATTAACACATTGCATACTCTCTTCCTAGTGGTTATTTGCTGTACAAGATGCAGACATGATATCCTATTTACAAACACTATTAGAACAAATCCCTCTATTCATTAAGAGAATGTAACTATATATCTATCCTAACCATTTTGAATACACAGATACAAAATGGACATTCATCTGTATCCCCTTTTTTGTTTAGTTTCATCATTTGAATATTACAGATGTGTTAACTCAACAAAATATTCTAAAAGAGTCCAGTAGTCCATAATAGTATGGGGTCTTCAACAATTTCTGACACTGCCAGTCAAACCCTCTTGCAATAGATATTAGAAGGGTGAGGTCTGGCCCTTCCTAGCCACTTGTCAGAATGTAGCGCTGCTTTGCACTAACTGCCCTTAGCTTTTGGGTGTTTAGACCAAAATTATGCAAGAACAGGAAATGTCTCATTCAACATCCTGCCACATGTTTCCTGTTTTGTGGATGACTTCTCTATCGAGGAGGCACTAGGACACTCCAAGTGACCTAAAGGTTGTCAGCAAGGAAAGAACCCAGAGGCAACATGGCTGAATAGAGGAGGACACTTGTGCAGAGCTATTCAAAGAAGTTCAGCTAAAGACCAGGTAATTAGACAAAAGGGGACATACATCCTGAAGCTAAAAATCTATGTAATGTAAGAGACTAATGGATCAAGCAAAATATAAAGGACTTAAAGAAACTGTCATAGTGATTTGATTTGAAACTGTCTAATTGCTATTTGTTTATCAATAAAATTATGAAAAATGAAAAAAATAAAATAAAATGGCTGGCCAGCCCACCCTGCTGCTGGTGGGTCACAAGATCAGGATGACTGTCTGCCATGTTTGGAATCCTAAAAGAAGAAAGCCAAAAGGATACACTAAGATAGTGTGGCTAATCAAGCCATACAGGATAGTCTTGGGATATAAGGTCCCTGGCCTCGTCTGCCTTCTTTCAAACAGAAGATGCTATAGTCCAGCCATGAATTCTGCTGACACAAGCAGCTTTCTCCCTGACAATCAGCCAGTACTGATTTTTTTTTTCATTTTTGTCTTTCTTTTTCTTCCCCTTCATTTTTCTTTTCTTCCCTTTCCTTTTCTTTTTTCTTTTCTTCCAATTCCTTCTGTGTACCAGAGTGCTAACTGGAACCACCAGGAACAAGATTAGAGACTATAGGGGTGCATAGTGAATGGAACAGCTAACACCTCCTCTACGACTTGTGGTTAGAGAGGTACAGGGAATTAAATAGCCTTGCAACTCGGGACTGTGCAGACCAGGTCTATCCCCCTGCTGTGACAGACAGGAGCAGAAAGGCACCCTACAGCATCCCCCATCTCACCAAAGGAAGTTATGGACTACAGCAGAGTTGATGATGGCAGCAAAGCTTGCAAAGCAAAAACATGGGAAATTAGAACCCCACCTCAGGAAAGGAGTAAGACTGGGACTGAGCTGCCTTGGACTGCAGTAGCAGGAGCAGAGAACCAGACCACATCACAGCATCCTGCAACCAATGACCTGGGAAGACAGAGACTAGACAATGGAAGAGGAGCACGGAGGCAGAGCAAGGACCAGAAGAAGCCAGAGATGCCTGCAGCTCGGAACAGCCTGTCTCTATCTGAAAACAACACAGCAACTGAATAGAGACATTACAGAGACAAACAGTGTAAGGAGGGGGGGTTACTAAGAGACCCACAAAAAGTTCTGGCTGAAGACTCTGGCTCCAAAACCCCACAGCTGGAGGTCAAAATCAACTTTTAATCCAGGATAAACTGTACTGTAGGCTTGGTAGTGTGTTATTTAGTAGTTTTTGATTCTCAGTGAATATTAGGGGAATTTAAGCTTTTTATTGTATTTTCTTTTTCTTTTTTTTTTTTTTTTTTTGCTGATTTTTTTTCTTTTAACTATACTTTTGTTCTAATTTATTTATTTTCTTCCCCTATTTCCTCAATTTACCTCTCTGGACTTACATTTTCATATGAGTAAATAGTCTCTAATTTTTCTAATCAACTTCAATCAAGACTAGCTTACTCCTTCATCCTTTATTTTCTGTCCTCCTCTCTAGTTTCCCAAACAGACTATGGAGGAAATAAGATCAGAAATAATCTCTCAGGTAAAAAAAAAAAATAAATGTGAACATTCATAAAGTAATTGCTCAGCAAATCTTGAGCAGAGATACATTAAAAAAAATAGTAAGATAGCTCAGCTGACAAAGCACCTGCTTAGGCAAGTGCAGGGACTGGAATTTGATACTCAGCACCACAAGCCATTCTAGCCTTGCCCTCAGGTGTGCTGAGCCAGCCACCAAGTCTGGATGTGGTGGCACACACATATAATCCCAGCACTGGGGAGGTGAAAACAGGAGGATCACTATGAATCTGATCTATGTAGTGAGACTCTGTAGACCCTGTACTAAATAAAAAAGAAAGAAAGAAAGAAAGAAAGAAAGAAAGAAAGAAAGAAAATAGAATGCATGAAACAGATAACCAGGAAATAAAAATTCCACTGAAAGCTGTCAAAACCACTTGAACAAAACTGAAGAGAGACTTTTAGACTTTCAGCACAGGATCATAGCTAACAGTCATGAAAGGAAAGATCTCTTGAACAAAACAAAAGATCAAGAAATAACAATTCAGGGGGCCTGGCCATAGCTCAGTTCTTTAAGTGGCTGCTTCCACAAAGCTGTGAGCCTCAGGTTGCTGTAGTTCGAC
>NW_004524616.1:11745047-11746248 GCF_000260255.1 Octodon degus | reverse complement strand
GTTTGTAAATAGGATATCAAGTCCACATCTTGAACAGCAATTAACCACTAGGAAAAATGTATGCAATGTGTTAATTATTGAAACTGTCCTACTAATTTGGTTTGCAACTGTCTCATTGCTATTTGTTTCTCAATAAAATTATGGAAAAAATCAAAATTCTGCACAAGAACAGATTTTTTCCTTTTGGTACCTGGGCTCAAACTCAGGACCTTGTGCTTGCCAGGCAGGCATTTATGTTGATTAGCCCCAAGAACAGACTTTTAAAACCTTTTAAAGAAAATAAACAGATCTGGTGGGGAGATGACTCAGTGGAGTAAGTGCTTCCCTGGCAAGCACAAGGGCCTGAGTTCTGTGGAGGACCACCTGAGCAGTTCTCCTTGAAAGAAGAATGACTGTCTCCATTTTGACTGAGGCTGACCCTATTTCTTAGTATTGTTCTGTACAGAGCTGGCCAGGACTTCTGTTTATCCTTCAATTGGCCTTAAACAATGTATATTGGCCTAGCTGAGGTGCTGGTGATAATCCTTGAAGGTGGCGTGCGTGTTCCCTGGTAATCTATACCTGCTGCTCTTTAATGTAAGCCAGATCAAGACAGGATGATAGAGCAATGCTCCATGCCACCACCTGGGATTGAACCTCAAGATAGAGACTATGACTTCCTGGGGTTTGAAAGACTATATCAAAACTGAAGCACCAGACTTACCAAAACATTAGATACTATATAATGCAGATTGTGCTCTCGGCATATCCTCTCTGCACATGGCACAGGTAAATTTAAGCCACCCACCTAGCTCAGCTCACAATGATCACCTACTTCTCACAATTCTCAGTCAACCCTCCTCAAGCCACTCCTCCACTGAATAAAAACCAGGTGAGACCCTGGGTCGCTCTCTTGGTTCTGGAAAGCCATCTTCTTGGCTGAACTTAGAGCCCCTTTACTCCCTGATGATTGAAAATATAATTTAGTGTCTTTATTTTCACCATGGGTTACATTGAAAGTGGTAGATTGGAATCAACTTGATGGGATTCCAATAACGTAACTTTGGGATTATAAATATTAGCTTCTTGAACCGAGATGAGGACCTGGAAGAGTCTCCTACAGAGTTCAATCCCCAGTACCAAAAAGAAAGAAAGAAAGAAAGAAAGAAAGAAAGAAAGAAAGAAAGAAAGAAAGAAGAAAAGAAAAGAAAAGAAAAGAAAA
>NW_004524616.1:11741490-11744797 GCF_000260255.1 Octodon degus | reverse complement strand
ATAGATAGATAGATAGATAGATAGATAGATAGATAGATAGATAGATTTAGTATAGCATCTACAAGGACTCACTACAGTGATCAGACTTATAGTGATCCTTCCTGTTTATCAGCCTCCCAAGAGGAGGATTACATGTGCGTGCCACCATGCCATCTCAATCACTGTCTCAGTGAGCCCCAGGGGTGGGGCCTGCACAGCAAGCTAGGGGTCAAACTTCATCCCCTGCCTCTGCCTAAGCAGATGCTTTAATCCACTGAGCTATCTGGCTGACCCTAAAACTACCTTTCAAATTGAATGGAGCTGTATATGGTTAGATTTCTAAATTTCTTTGTAAAAATATGTAAATGCTTATTTCTACTTTTTTTAAATTATTTTTCCTTCATATTCTACAAGGACTTAAAGTTCAACATATCAATACTTGATGGAAAATGCCTGTTCCATGATATGTCTAAGATGTTTGATATTTAGACAGATAGGGTAAACCGAACTGCATATATTGCAGGTTAATAATAAGCTTCTCTTCTGGAGGGTTAACAACCTAAGTTAGCAGATCAAAAATTGGAGAAAAGGAAGGGCTGCAAAGTCAGCCAAAATTTTGGCCCTAGCCTTTCATGGTCAATGAAGACTCGGGACATAGGAGAACCTGTACTGTAACATCATGTAACTCAGTTGTTTCCCAAATTTTCTGATCAAGGAGATTATGGAGCCACAGAGGAACGTGATTGATGATGTACAGTGTGCCTGGGGAGAGTCACGTGGAGAGAAAACATTCTCTCAGGCTTTCACAGAGAGAAAATTGGTCAAGTAATGGCCATGACTCTTCCTCATGGCCAACACTGACAAAAGATCTACAACATGCAGTACAGGGCTACAGGATAAATCCTAAGGGTACTTGACTGACCTTATCAGACACAAAAGTTACATTTCTTGTCATATACATACTTCTCAGAGAAATAAATACAAGTGGAAAAGTTCCATCACTATACCTCACAGATGTACAGTCCATCCAGCAGAAAAGTATAAAAACAAAGTATATAAAGTAAAACCATATTAATATGATGAGCTGTAAAAGGCTCAAGTCAATAACTTCTGAGGATAACCCACTACTATTATAGACTGCTGGACAGTGTTGGATTGTTTTGCTGAATTCAAGCACCTATAGTATTTAGATGCCAATAGAATACTCACCTCTGACAGGACTAAACAAAAATGGGGGATACAAAGGAAAGATCATTTTGTATTTGTATATACAAAATAGATAGGATAGATATACAGCTACTTTCACTTAATTCAATCAGAAGAAAGATGTGTACTAATAGTGTTTGGACAGGATATTCTGTCTGCTTCTTATACTATGGATAATCACTAAGAAGATAACAATGTACAATGTATTGATTATCGAAACTGTCCTATTAATCAGCTTTGAAACTGTCTCATTCATATTTGTTTCTCAATAAAATAAGAAAAGAGAGAGTTAAGATAGATATACAGCTACTTTCTCTTAGTTCACTCAGAATAAAAGTTTGTACTAATATTGTTCAGATATCATGTCTGCATCTTGTCCTCTGACTATCACAAAAACAACAATATGCAATGTATTAGTTATTGTAAACATCCTACTAACTTGTTTTGAAACTGTTTCATCGCTATTTTATCTTTTTTCTCACTAAAATGAATAAAAATTATAAAAAATAAATAAATAAACAAAGTGAATGGAGAAGTAAGCACTTCCACAACAAAGAACAAATGAAGAAATTCATGATCAACCCTACACAAAGGGTGCTGAAAGATATTCGAAACAGAGATAAACATGACCACAATTCCAAGGACAACTACAGAAAACACCACCAGGTAGAGCAAGTGATTAAACACAGGAAAAATGCAGGGACCAAATAGCAGGCAAAATAACATAACAAAGATAAACCGATATAGATCAGTTATAACCATCAGTGTAAATGCCTTAATTCACCAATCAAAATAAACAGACTGGATTAATGGATCAAAAAGCAAGATCCTAGGACTGGGGTGATAGCTCAGAAGCATAAGCACCTACCTGGCAAGCACAAAGGCCTGAGTTCAATTCCTGGCTCTGCATATCATGCCAATCCCAGATGCCCAAGCATGCCATGTCAGCTCCAGAACACTAGGCATGCTGTGCTGGCCCCAGAATTGGGTGTGATTATGCACACCTGTAATCCCATCACTGGAGAGATTGAGACAGGAGGATCACTGTGAGTTTGAAATCACCCTGAGAGCTACAAAAGTGAGCACAAGGCCAGCCAGAATTGCACAGCAAGACCCTTTCTCAAAAAAAAAAAAAAAGTTAAGTAATGTAAAGATGTATTAAAATAGATATGTGTTTAAAAATAAAAAACAAACAAGATCCAAAAATATATTGTCTACAAGAAACACATTTAATCACACACCAGGAGCTAAAAAAAAAAAAAAAGAAAAGAAAAAGCAGAATTTCCTATTCTGTTTACAATGTGAACTTCAAATCAAGAATGATCAAATGAGATAAAGAAAGTCACTACACATTTGTTAGGGGGAAACTTCAAGAGGAGGAGATAACAATCATAAATATGTATGCACCAAACATGAGAGCACTCAACTATATAAGACAAATTTGAAAGAATGTGAAAAATCAAATAACCAATAGCACAATCTTAACAGGGAACTTTAACACCCTATTATCTCAAAGAGATAGGTCAACTAGACAAAAATATCAGAAAAGAGGTAGCACAACTGAACCAAACCTTTGAACAAATGGACATAGTGGACTTTTACTGGGTGTTCCACCCAACATCTAAATACACATTATTTTCAGCTGCACATAAGATATTCTCTAAAATAGACCATATACTAGTCCATAAATTATGCTTAAGCAAATGCAAGAAAACTAGAATTATGCTATGCATATTATCTGACCATCATGCAATGAAACTGGAAATAAATAACAAAAGAAACTGCAAAAACTACATAAACACATAGAAATTAAATAGCACCCTCCTCAGCAACCAACAGATTACAGATGAAACTAAGCAAGAAATTAAACAAAATCTGTAATCCAATGAAAATTCAAACAAAATTTACTGGAATTTGTGGGATGACATGAAAGTTCTCAGAGGGAAATTTATAACAATGAACTCAAACATTAGGAAAACAAATAAATTCTAACCCAAAGGGCTGGTGAGATGGCTCAGTGGTCTAAAGCATCTACCTAGAACAAGCTAAGCAAAGCACAGAGACCGCGGTTCAATTCCCCCAGCACCACATGCCAGCCAGCCCCGCCCCCTGGTGGGCTGAG
>NW_004524616.1:11725015-11736270 GCF_000260255.1 Octodon degus | reverse complement strand
AAGATTGTAAAAAAAATAAATAAAAAATGGTGCTGGAAAAACTGGCTTTACACATGCTGAAATTTAAAATTAGATCCATGCCTATCACCATGCACAAAGCTACACTCAAAATGGGTCAAAGATTTAAATATCAAAACAGAAACACTAAATTCTCTGGAGGACAATGTCAGTAGAAATCTTAAAGACATAGGAGTAGGTAGAGAGTTCATGAACAGAAACCAAACTGCATGGGAAGTACTTCAAAGAATCAACAACTGAGATCTCATCTTTTTGAAGTTTCTGCACTTAAAAGCAAATCTCCAACAGAGTACAAATAAAACCCACACACTGGGAAAAAATATAGCCAACTGTCCCTCCAACAAAGGTCTTCTATCTATTTTTTTTTTATTTACTACTTTTTTTAAATTTTAGGGAAGGGTCTACAGGGTGTTCAGGGTCCCACTACTAGATCAGACTCATAGTGATTCTCCTGTTTATAGCCTCCCAAGTACTGGTATTACAGGTGTGTGTCACCACGTTCAGTCTCAATTGCCATCTCAGTGTGCCCTGGGGGTGGGGCTGGCATAGCAGGCCCAGGGATTGAACCACCGCCCCTGCGCCTGCTTTCAGATGCTTTAATCTGCTGAGCTATTTTTCAGCTCAAGGCCTTCTATCTATAACATACAAAGAATTTTTTGAAATCAGGCCCTCCAAATTCAAAGACCCAATCCAAAAATGAGCAGCTGAGATGAGTATACACTTCTCAAAGGAAGAAATACAAATGACAAGTAAATATATGAAAAAATGTTCAATATCATTCCATCTCACCCCAGAAAGAATGGTTAAAATCAAAATCAGCCAATAACAAATGCTGGAGAGGATGTGGAGAAAAGAGCACCCTTCTGCACTCTTGGTAGGAGCGCATACTAGTACAACCACTATGGAAATCAGTGTGTAGATTGCTTAAAAAGCTAGGATTAAGGGGCTGGTGAGATGGCTCAGTGGTCTAAAGCAGCTACTTAGAACAAGCTAAGCTAAGCAAAGCAAAGAGCAGGGACCGCGGTTCAATCCCCCAGCACCACATGCCAGCCAGCCCCGCCCCCTGATGGGCTGAGCTGGCCACACACACACAAAATAAATAAATAAGTGAACAAATGAATAAATAAAAAATTTAAAAAAAAAAAGCTAGGATTAAGATCCCCTTCAAGCCAGCTATTCTCTTCCTGCATATTTTTCCAGAAAAACTGAAAACTTCATACCACAGTGATACATGTGTACCCATGTTTGTAGCAGAGCGATCTGTCATAGCTAAATCCTGAAAACAACCCAGATGGCCATCAACTAAAGAATGGATAAAGAAGATGTGGTATTTTTACACAATGGAATGTTATTCAGCTATACAACATAACTTTGAGTCTTTTGTTGGTAAATGGATACAACTAGACATTATTCTCTTAAGTGAAATAAATCAGCCCTGCATGTGCAAACATCGTATCATCTCCTTAGTGTGAGAACCTGAAAGAGAAAAATGGAATCTGAAGGGTAGAATAGATACTGGAAAAAGGGAATGAATGTATTCAAAATGAAAGAGTTATGGAGTTGAGGAGAAGGACAGGAGAGGGAGTGAGGTATTTATGTATTTAAGCAGGATGTTTTGGATAACTGTACTGTGCACTTCTGCTGGTCTATGGAAAAGAGTTAATACTTTAACTTGTTTCATTTCCTTTTTCAATTGTTTGTCCTTTTTTCTTCTTAATTTTGTGTACTTATTTTTCTTTCTTTCAATTTTACGTGCATATATCTGGTAATATGAATAACTGGTTGAAAGACAATACTGTGTATTACAACAAATACTGTGAAATTCATATTATTTTGTTAAGTAAAATTCTGTGTCACTTGTAATTTTTGTTTTAATTCTAATTTTTAGTCTCTTTAAAAAATAATAAAAGGAATAAATAATGGAGATGAGGAAAGGAGAAAAGATAGGGAAAAAGGAAGAGAAAAAAATCATGTATGTATATATGAAGAATAGCAGAGATGATTGTATTACTATTTCCATCAGTTTTTTTTTTAAGTATCAGTTAATGTTTAAAAATTTTACTTTGGGGCTGATGAGATGGCTCAGTGGTCTGGAGCACCTACTTAGAACAAGCTGAGCAAAAGCACAGGGACCGTGGTTCAATCCCCAGCACCACATGCCAGCCAGCCCCGCCCCCTGGTGGGCTGAACTGGCCACACACACACAAAATAAATAAATAAATTTAAAAAAAAAACTATAAAAAAAAATAAAAAATAAAAATTTTACTTTGACTAATTCTATATGCTAATATCTGAAATCTGAGCAACTACTTTGAGGACAGCAATGTGCAGCATAACAACCACAGTTGAATAACTTTGATCTTGTTCTTTTAAGTGTGTACCATCTCTAATGTCTTATGTATTATTTCTACACTCATTTTAAAATAAACTTTAAAAGGACAAGGAAAAAAATTAAGGTTTATAAAAAGGAAGAGTTAGCAGCTATCCATATCATTGTTTTCTTGTTTGTCTTGAGATAAGGAACTTTCTGTGTAGGGAACTTGAACTTTCTGTGTAGCTCAGGCTGCCTTGAACTTGTGGTGATCCTCTTGCCTCAGCCTCCTAAGCACGGCATCATAGACATGAGCTGTGACCTTTCTTTTTTTTAATTGAGAAATAAATATGAATGAGACAGTTTCACAGCTGATTAATAAGACAGTTTTGATAATGAATACATTGTACATTGTTATCTTCTTAGTGGTTATCCATAGTACAAGAAGTAGACAGGATATCCTGTCCAAACACTGTTAGTACACCTCTTTCTTCTCATTCAATTAAGCAAAAGTAGCTGTAAATTTATCCTAACTATTTTGTATATATAAGTACAAAATGATCTTTCCTTTGTATCCTTTTTTTTTGTCCTGTCAGAGGTGAATATTCTATTGGCATCTAAATACTGTAGGTGTTTGAATTCAGCTAAACAATCTAGCACTGTCTAGAAGTCTATAATATTAGTGGGTTATTCTTAGAAGTTATTGACTTGAGCTTTTTACAGCTCATCGTATTAATATGGATCTACTTTATCTACCTCGTTTTTATACTTTTCTGCTGGATGGTTAAGACCAAGATATAGCAAGACCTATATGCTCAGAAATGTAACTTTTGTATCTGATAAGGTCAGCCAAGTACTCTCAAGATTTATCCTGTAGCCCTGTACCACCCTTTGTACATCCTTTTGTCAGTTTCTGACATGAGGATGAGTCACAGCCATTGCTTGATAGCTGAATTCTGTGGATTTAGCCAATATCCAACTGAGGGATAATTTCTCCTTTTTTATTGTTATAAACAGTGCTTCACTAAACCACTCTGTGTACATATCTGCCAATTTATGTATTTAAAGAAATACATAAATTTATGCAGAATTGCCTTTGAGGAATGGAATTAGATGAGATAAAAGTTGCAAATATTTGGCCAGGGCTTTAGCAGAGCATTTGCCAGGCCCTGGGTTCGATCTCCAGCACTGAACCAAAAAAAGAAAAGAGTTAAGATTTCACAGTTGTTTTCCTGAAGGCTTAATGAATTTATGACTAAGAAATCTTTATCTCAAAAATGGATGAAGAAAGTATAGTCTTGATATATAATGGAGTATTGCTCTGCCATAAAGAAGGATATAATGAATAATTTGGAAGAAAATGGATGCACCTTGAAATCCTAGGTTAAGTGAAATAAAAAAGACACACAAGCTTTAAAAAAAGGACGAGAATGTTTTATAGTTTGGTTAGTCTTGCATACCTTTATCTGGTAACCTGAACAATAAAATTTGATGATAAATACAACTGGAAAATAAATATATGAGAAAATGTTCAACATCATTGGTCATTTGAGAAATGCAAATTAAAACAACATTGAGATCTCATCTCCCCTCAGAAAGAATGGCTAACATCAAGAAATCCACCAGTAACAAATGCTGAAGGGACTATGGGGGAAATAAAGCAAAGCCCTTCTCCACTGCCGCTCAGTCTAGACTGGTACAACCATTATGGAAATCAGTGTGGAGGTTCCTCAAAGAACTAGGGTTAGCGGTCCTATTCCATCCAGATATTCCTCTTATCAGTATCTTCCCAGAATAACTGTAAATGTCATACCACAGTCATATATGTGCACCCATGTTAATAACAGCACAACTTGTAATAACTAAGTCTTGGAAACTACCCAAATGTTCATTGACTGAGGAACAGATTTTAAAAGATGTATTTTTACACAATGGAGTACCACTTAGTCATAAAGAAGGATAAACTTAAGACTTTTAAAGATAAATAGATGCAACTAGGACTACACTCATAAGTTAAATAAATCAACCTTATTTGTATAAACATGATATTATCTCCCTGGTGTGAGAAACTGAAATAGCATATTCCAAAAAGTACAATACATATTATGAAAGGAGAAGAAATTGTTCAACAGGATAAATGAACTTGGATGGGTGAAAGGAGAAAGTGTCAAGTCAGTCATATGATCAGTGCCTCTTAGTTCATTAAAAGGGAAGTTCTATGCTAGTATCAATTGGAGGAATTTTTATGCCCATATCTTGTACTCTGAACAAGAATTTTAAGATAACAAATTATTTATTAACCATTATTATTCTCCTATTGTTTTGTTATGAAGTTTTGTCTTACCTTTTTTCATAAAATAAAATTTAAGGGGTCAGGGAGATGGCTCAGTGGAATAAGCGCTTCTCTGGCAAGCGCAAGGGCCTGAGTTTAATCTGCAGTTCTGAAAAAAAAAAAAATTAAAAAAGAACCTGAAGGGTCTGTTTGGGAGTCAGGCAGCAGAAGAAATAGCATAATGTTAAGTGTTCAGAATCAACAGGATCAAATCCTACCAAAAGCAAGCTGTTTTCCTTTAGATCCTCCCAGAGACAGTAAATAAAAAATAAAATTGATTCCATTTATTTTGGCAGCAAACAGACTTCAGTTTATTTTCTTCCTTGCCTACAAAACAATGTGGTTGTTTATGAATAATAGATGAAACAGATGGGACTAATTCCAGGTCAAGTTTTAAATAAATTTTTCCCTTTGTCCAAAAGCAGTGGAGCATGCTAAGTCCACACTAGGCATGAGAAAACTAGACCAAACAGCTAACAATGCAATCAGTTGCCAGTGTCCTTAAAGCCCACCAGCGTCAGCAAGTGGGGCCCTGGGAAGCAGGCGGGGCTCTGGGATGCAGCTCCTCCATCTAGCGTAGACAGAGCAAAAGATGACAGCAGAGTGATTTTGGTCTGGGACAGGTTTTTTATTTGCTTACTTTTTATTCTTACACATACAAGGAAAGTGATCTGGATTGTCTCCAGCCTTAGGATTAAAAATATACCCGAGCCCAGGCACAAGTTGGGGCAGAGAGGCAGGAAGGGGAGTTGTTAATCAAAGGGTACAAAGTTTCAGTCTGATGGGTTTAAATTTTGAATCTATTACAAAGCAGGATGACTATAGTCAATGTTTTTATATTTCAAAATAGCAGTTTCTAAAGCCTTGCCATAGAAATGATAGATAAATGAGGTGGTAAGTGTGATAGCTGGCTTGATTTAATGATATTTCCCATATACATACTGTATATTAAGGAATTGCATTGAATACTGGACAATCTGAAAAAAACCAAGTGCTCTGGCTGTGTATTGATGTCCCCACAAAGCCTCATCCAGAGGTAGCAGAGGTTGTTTTAGAGGTGGCTAGATCTAGTGTGTGACGCTGGGACAGGTTCATGGTGCAATGCTAGGATCTAAGATGCTATGACTATGGATGTGAGTGTCACCCTCCCTAAGTAGCCTGGATGCCATATAAGGGACAGAAAGAGCTGCAATTGTCCCTTGTTGCTTTTCTACTTTCTGCCTGCCATGAACTGCTCTGCGGTGGCACCCTGGCTCGGACCCAGCCATCATGGACTGAAACCTCTACAAACTATAAGCTAGATAAACCTCTGCTTCCTTAACTTGGGGCTTCTAGTATTCTGATTCAGTAATGAGAAAAGTAACTCAGACACTAAGTGTTCCCAATTCATACCTTAAGGAAATATTATTTTAGAAAATACCGTGTCCTATGGCATTTTGAAGTTGGGATTTATACATTTATTATTTCCTATAACAGACATACTGGTAACTAACTTCCAATTAAAAGAAATTATAAATGTCTTATATGTACAGCATAATTATCACTTTTACTTTAAAAAATGTAATTCGCCTCCAACACGTTACCATTTTATCTGGTCACTTATCCACTGATAATCACTCTTCATGAATCAGGTCCATAACCTGGAGATTTTTAACTCGAGCTCTTTTGGACCCTTGCAGAAACAATACAGAATGCCTGCAGTGTAAAATTAGGCCTAAACTTAATTATCTCGCTGCCTATTTCCTGAGTTTAATTAACTTTTCTGAGTGGTTTCTACTGCAGTGAGGAGTAGATTTTTCGTATTACTCAGTGTCACAATCCCCCTCCCCACTTCCAAGGACACCGCAAGCTCCCTCCGTTTTGACTGCCATGGCCAGTGCAGAGACATGAGAGTGGACGAGCAGCCACCGCCAAATTATGGGAGCGCAGCTGTGCATATTAACTTAGGGACAGAAATATATGTGTGTGCTGTCTACAGCCCCGCTCGCCTCCAAGCGAACTGCTTTTAAATATTTCATTATCTTGTTAAGTAAATTCAGATGATGGATTCCAATCCTCATCATTAAAGATCATCAGGCTATTTCAGGAGTTGCAGTTGAGCCGAAGCCCAGACTTTATAAACTGGACTGTGACACACAATGCATCCCTTAAGGCGTCTTCCTTCTCCATGCTTATGCATGAAGCTACTCTGAACTAAGACTGGGTAGGGTGAGATATTCTGTCTCTTGAAAGTGCCAAGGCAAGAGTGGGCATGGTGGCATGCCAGTAATCCCAGCCCTGGGGAGGCTGAAGCGGGAGGATCACTGTGAGTTTGAGGCCAGCCTAACCACATAGTGAAACTAAAAAGATAAAAAAAGAAAAAGAAAGTGCCAGGGCATGGGGCTCTGGCTCACAGTGGAGGACTTACTTAGCATGCCCACAGCCTTGTGTTCACATCTTAAGTACATTCTTCATAGAAACATTAAATGCGCACACACACACACACACACACACACACACACACACGTATATATGTATGTATATAATAGGGAGAAATTCTCTTTAAAATGTTTTCCAGTAATGGAGCACTAACCTAACAGGTTCAAAGGTCTAGATTCAATCCCCAACACAACAAAAAACAAACAAACAAAAAAAAAAAAAAAAAACATGTCTGCACCTCTTTCTAGTACTAGAATGTATGCGGGCAATGTAGCTCAGTAGATTGGAATCAAGACAGGCTACTCCACAAGCTCTGAAGTTACTAACAATGTGTAACTGTTGGGGAGCCTGTATTTTCCTACTATTGCATACAGGTAAAGATAAATGTCCCACTAGGGTGTGATGATTACGTTAAATACAGAGTAGGCTCCCTCACATCTCCTTTCCACATATATAGGGTTTTTTTGTTTGTTTCCTTGCTTGTTTGTTTGTTTTGGGTTTTTTGGTTTTTTGTTTGTTTGTTTTTGTATTTTTAGGGCAAGGTCTACAGGGTGTTCAGGGTCTCACTACTAGATTGGACTCATAGTGATCCACCTATTTACAGCCTCCCAAGTGCTGGGATTACAGGAGCATGCCACCATAACCAGTCTCAATTGTCATCTCAGTGCACCCCACAGGCGGGGCCAGCATGGTAGGCCTGGGGATGAAACCCCAGCCCCTGTGCCTGCTTGCAGGTGCTTTAATTCACTGAGCTATTTGGCCTGCCCTTCCCCATATATAGGTAAGGAAACATATTCCTTCCAGGGAAGGTCATCAGTTGACTTCTGACATGCCAATGTGTTCTGTAAATGGTTCAGAAGGTACAAAAATGGGGAGAGAGGGGCCTGCTATTAAGACAAATAACAAAGAAACAACCTAAAAGGAAATTTTAGAGACATAACGATTACTTGAAGGAGAAATAAAAAGAAGAGGCAGTGAAAAAACTGGGGAAAGAAGAAAAAGAACATAAAGCAATGAGAACATTTAGAATGCTTGAAAGAAGATGCAACTTTTGGGAGAGTTTGTGACACAAACCACAGAGAATCCAGAAAGAAGGCCAAGAGCTACCGTGTCAGCTTCTGGTCTCCAGATCATGGTTCGCCATTTATCCCTGACTGGTGCTGTCCTACCCAGAGCCTGTCCTTTTACCACAAGCTGGAAACCACTGAGGTTGACAACTGAGCAGCACCGCTGCAGTCAGGGTTTGCAAGAGAATAAATTTAATACATGACACACATTTTCTAAGATTATTTTATAATATTCACACAAAAAGTGAAATGCAGAAGAATACAGGTGATCTGTCCATTCTCTAGAGACCTAAAGAATCTAGAGGCTGGATCCCATGGTAATGTCCTTCCTGAATCCAGTTGAAGACCTGGAGCTCAAAGCCATCTCCTCCATGAGTCCAACTGAAGGGTTAGAACCCACAACAATGTCTCATACAAGTCTGTGTCAAGAATTTGAACTAACATGCCCAAATGTCAGTGGTGGAAGTGAGAACGTCTATGCCAGTGAGATGAAGGATCTGCCAGCAGGGTGAGGGATCTGCCCTAGATCAGGAAGCAACCCTCAAGGTAAGGACCAGAGTTCCCTCAAAACAAAAAATGCAGCCATCCTTAGTGACAATGAGAATACAAGCTCCTTGGACAATTAGAACATCTGAGTTCGTATCAGGAAAACCACTGTGACAAACTTCTCCAGGAGAACCAACAGCACACCATCTTCCCCTCCAGTTCTCCTTTTATGCTGTGGGCAAGAAGCCTCAGGTCAGCCTTCCATACCCAAAACCACACTGATTCATTCAGTTTAGCTGAGTGCTACAAGTTGACCATTAGTCAACCACCATAGACATGTAGACCCTTACTGATGTCCCTGGGTCTTTTTTATCTGTCTTCATTCATTCATTCATTCATTCTCTTATTCTTACTGCGGGTCCAATGACATAACTGTAATTTTCCTTGTTTTAAAGCACAGTTTGCACCCCTCATCTGCAGTTGCAGAGGAAAGTAGTTTTCTGCCACTCTCCTTGATCAGGGGGCTACCTTGACCTGGCTCATCTGCCTCCTCCTTAGGCCCTCCTCAGCCACCCATCATGATTTCCACATCAGTATCAATATTTCACTCTCTAGGGACCTTCTTCCCATCCAAGCATAAAAAAGAGGAAGAATAAGGGAAGATTGCTCAAAGCCTATGGCAGGCAGACCACTGCCCCCAGCAGCTCCACTAACCCAGAATTCTGAAACAGCCAGGAACCCCTGGCTGCCCTCTCACCCCCATGCCCAAGCAAATACCTGTGCAGCCCAGCTCTGTGCCGCTTGGCCTACAGAGGCCCCAGAAAAGTGTTGAGCACTCCTTCTCAACCTCCCACTGTCCATGAAGTACCAGATGGCCCCTTGCACCCACCCTTGGCTCTAGGAATTATCCAGGCATTTCTGTTCACACTCTCATTGCCCTGCCACCAGTCACATGGCCCTGCTCAAACACTCTTTCTCTCTAAAAATAGCTGTCTAATGATTGGATTGGCCCACAAGGAAGCCATCAAGTTGCTCTAGTCAATCACCCACAACCCTCTAAAATAGCAGAGCAACCTTTTCTGAGTGGTTCAAGCCACCAAGAAGTTACCAGGAAGCCCCACTCATACTCCTATGACTTGAAGAAGTACTTGAGCATCTGTTTTGATTTCTATCTAGATGTCCCCCAAGAGCCTCATGTGGGCCTCTTGGAAGGAAAATGGATTAAGCAGACTTATAGCTGACTTGCTGTTAAGAGACAAGTCCTGGTCAGAAGAGGAAAGACTCTCAGGGCTTGTCCTGGAAGAATATACCTCCCTTCCTGGCTCTTCTCCTTACTTTCTACTCTGCTTCTTGTTTCCCGTGTGGTAAGCAGTTCCCCTCTGCTACACCCCTCTACATCCCATCCTGCCTTGGAGCCAGCAGACCAAGCAAGGACTGAAAATGCTAAAATATGAAACAAAATAAAGGGCTCCCCTTTAACTTGTGGGTGTTGAGTAGTGGATCACAGTAAGGAGGAAAGTAACCAAAACAACATCCTCTTCTCAATGTTCAGCCCACTGAGGACCTGAAAAGCAGACTTCTGTCTATAGGAAGTTCCTGGGTAGACCTCACTGAGGTTAGCTCTCAGAGATTCCTGAAGTCTCTTACACAGTCCTGTGACACTGACAGAGACCACACTCTGCAAGTAGGCAAACTTCCACACCCGCCCTGGCCCATTGAAGTGGCTCTCCGCTCAACCGAGCATAGAAACTAATGGAGGCTGTGCATACCTGTGGTCAGGCATGTGGTGTTCCAGCTGCCAGCATACTGACACCAAGGGAGCTGCATCCCACCCAGCAGTGCAATCCTACAATATTGACGTCCCAGGCTACTAAGATACAGGCATCACCAACACGGATTGCAACTGAAGACACTACACTGACACTACACAACAGTGTTCACCTGGAACCGAAGCCAACAAAGTATATCAACCAACGTGTCTAGGGTGCTCTCCCAGCAGAGTCTTTTACTGTGAAAGCCACTCCATAAGATTGGTAGCAGCAACTCACACACAGGATGAAGAAATACTAATGTGCATTAAAGATACAAGAAGCATGAAAAAACAATGTGATGCCTCTAGCAAAAGTCACCAAAGACAAGGAAATTGCCAAATGGCCTGAAAAATAATTCAATAGAATAATTTTAAGGAAACTTAATGAGCTATAAGACAATATAATTCAATAACATTAGAAAGACAATTTATAATATGAGTGAGAAATTGATCAAAGAGAGCAATCATAAAATAACCAATTACAAATCTTGAAGTTAAAGAACTCGTGAAATTAAATAAATACAATTAAGAGCCACAACAGCAGAATTATCAGACTTAAGAATATCTGAGCTTGAATACAGCTTTTTTAAAATTACAGATAAAAGAAAAATAAAAAGTAAAACAATGAAGAAAGCCTTCAAGACTTATATGATGGGCTGGAGAGATGGCTCAGTGGTCTAAGGCACCTACTTGGAACAAGCTTGATAAAGCACAGGGACCGCGGTTCTATTCCCCCAGCACCACATGCCAGCCAGCTGCGCCCCCTGGTGGGCTGAGCTGGCCACACACACACACACACACACACACACACAC
>NW_004524616.1:11722176-11724915 GCF_000260255.1 Octodon degus | reverse complement strand
GCAAAACCCAGAGACAGGGAAAAATTAGGAAGATTAGAGTAGAAATTAATGCAATTGACACAAAGAAAACAATAAAAAAAGTTAATGAATCAAAGAGCTGGTTCTTTGAAAAACTAAATAAAACTGGTAAAACCCTAGCCAACCTCATCAAAAGGAAGAAAGAAAACTCAAATTCAAGCAATAAGAAATGAAAAGGGAGGCTGGGGAGATAGCTCAGTGGTCTAAGCATCTGCCTGGAAGATCAAGGACCCAAGTTTGATCCCCAGTACCTCATGCCACGCCTGTCCAGGAATCCCAAATGTGCCATGCTGGCCACCAAAATGGGGTGTGGTAATGCACACTTATAATCCCAGTGCTGGGAAAGCTGAGACAGGAGGATCACTATGAGTCCAAGCTGCCTAGTGAGATTCTGTACCAAGTAAATAAGTAAATATGATTTTAAAAAAAGAAAAGTGAAAAGGGTGAAATTACTACAGACATTGTGGAAATTCAAAAGATCATCAATAGTTGCTTTGAATATCTTTATTGTCACAGAATGGAAAGTATAGAAGAAGTAGATTCCTAGATAGGCACAAATTACCAAAACTGAATCAAGAAGACATAAAAACTCTGAATAACCCAATATCAGCAAATGAAATTGAAAATATAATAAATAAAAACTACCAACACAGAGAAGCTGAGGTTCTGATGGATTCACAGCTGAACTCTACAAGAAAGTTCCATCACTATACCTCACAGATGTACAGAAAAACATCCTGAAATTCATTTGGAACCAGAACAATAGCAAAAGCAATCCTGGGCAATAAAGGCAAGGCAAGAGGCATTATAATTCCTGATTGAAATTATACTACAAATATAATGTGATAAAATCAATGTGGTACTGGCAAAGAAAAAAAAAGAACTAAGGATTAATGTAACATATTAGAAGATGAAGACGTAACTACAAACATATTCAGCCACCTAATCTTTAACAGAGGGGCCAAACATGTTCACTGAAAGAAAGATAGCCTCTTTAACAAATGATGCTGGGAAAACTGGCTCTTCACAGGTCAAAAACTAAAACCAGATCAATGTCTATCACCATTCACTAAACAGAAGTCAAAAATGGATTAAAGATCTGAACATTAAAAACAGAAGCAATAAATCTACTGGAAGAGAAAATAGGTAGAAATCCCAAAGACATAGGGGTAGGTAAAGAGTTCATGAACAAAAATTGCATAAGAAATAGCATCTCATCTTATGTAGAAGTTTCTGCACATCAAAAGAAATCACCAACAGTATGATAAGACAACCCACAAATTGGGAAAAATCTTAACCAACAGTCACTCAAAGGACTTCTATCTAGAATATATAAAGAACAAAAAAAAAATCCAGCCCCCAAAATTCAAAGGCCCAATTCAAAATGGGCAGCTGAGATGAATACACACTTCTCAGAGAAAAAAATACAAGTGGAAAATAAATACATGGAAAAAATGTTCCATAACACTGGTCATTTGAGAAATGGAAATTAAAACAACACTGTGGTACCATCTCATCACAGAAAGAAAGGCTATCATAAAGAAATCAACTAATAATAAATGCTGGAGAGGCTGTGGGGAAAAAGGAACCTTTCTCCACTGCTGGTGGGAATGTAGACTGGTGCAAACACTATGGAAAACAATGTGGAGATTCCTCAAAAAATGGGATTGGAAGTTCCATTCAACCTAGTTATTCCCCTCCTGGCTGGGTGTCTTTCCAAAAGAAGTAAAAACATCATTCCACTGTGATATATGTATATGCACCCATATTTGTAGCAGCACAATTTGTCATAGCTAAATCTCGGAAACAACCCAAATGCCCTTCAACTGAGAATGGATAAAAATGATGTGGCATTTCTATACAATGGAGTATTACTCAGCTATAAAGAAAGATAAATTTGAGGCTTTTATAGGTAAATAGATGCAAGTAGAAGTTATACTCATAAGTGAAATAAATCAGACCCACATGTGCAAACATCATATTGTCTCCCTAGTGTAAGAACCTGAAAGAGTAAATAAACCTCTGAAAGGTGCAGTGTATATAGTAAAATGGAAGGATACTGACCATAAGGAATAAACAATGGGGCATACCTCACAGAGCTAGAGAAAACTTTCCTTAAATTCATTTGGACCCAGACAAGACCCAGAATATCAAAAGCAATCCTGGGAAACAAAGGAAAAGCAGGAGGTATCACAATCCCTGACCTGAAATTATACTATAAAGCTACTAACATAAAATCAGCATGGCACTGGCATAGAGACAGACCTGAGAATCAGTGGAACAGATTAGAAGATGCAGACACAACTGCAAATACACTCAACCAGCTTATCTTTGATAAAGGAGCCAAACAGGTTTACTGGAAGAAAGATAGCCTCTTTAATAAATGGTGCTGGAGACCCAGAGCGCAGGCCCAGCGAGTGAGTGAGACGACCCAGGGCCTTCCGGATCCTGAACAGACCCAGAGTGCAGGCCCGGCGAGTGAGTGAGACGACCCAGGGCCTTCCGGACCCTGAACAGACCCAGAGCGCAGGCCTGGCGAGTGAGTGAGACGACCCAGGGCCTTCTGGATCCTGAACAGACCCAGAGTGCAGGCCCGGCGAGTGAGTGAGACGACCCAGGGCCCGCTAGATCCTCATTCCACCTAGGCTGCCGGCCCAGCAGGGAACCCTTCAGCAGAACTCCCTGCAAAGAGGCTAGAGGCAAGACCCACCCAGCTGATTC
>NW_004524616.1:11711771-11719800 GCF_000260255.1 Octodon degus | reverse complement strand
TTCTCTCCAAGTTTATATTATAGTCAAATTACCAAATGTACAAAGTAAAAAAATAATCATAATAATTCTAGAAACAATAAAACCATCCAGTTTATAAGGAAATTTTCATTAGATAAACAGTAAACTTTTCCAGAAACCTTATAGGCCAAAAGAGAATGGGATGATATACTCAATGTCTTGAAAGAGAAATATTTCCAACAAGCAGTACTATAGCTGTCAAACCAATGCTCGGTAAATAGAGAAACAAATACTCTCTAAAACAAGCAAAAGTGAGGAAATTGATAACCACAAGACCACCAATAGAGAAGGAAAGTTTAAGGAGTGACTATGACTCTACACACCTATAATCCCAGCACTCTTGGAAGTTGAGGCAGGAGGATGATAAGTTGGAACACAACCTGAGCAGTTTAGTGACTTAGTGAGAGCCTACCACAAAACGATAAAGGGCTTGGGCTACATCTTAGTGCAAAGACCCTGGATTCAATCCCCAGTACCACATTAAAGAAGAGGAGGAGGAGTAGAAACAGGGTGGGGAAGAGGAGGAGGGAGGCAGGCAGGGAGAGAGGGAAAGAGAAAGACAGACAGAGACAGAAAGAGAGAGAGAAATTTAAGGGATTTCGCCACTAAGATAAAAAAATATATAACTACCATCCTGCAAACATATGAAAGCACAAAACTGAAGAGTTTTGGGATACAAAAAAAAAAAAAAAAAGAGGAAAAAAATCAAAGCTTATTAATGCCAAAGACCACCAAACTGGACATGAATGACAGAGGAAGAAACAAGAAATACACAAAACCACCATTAAAAACATAACATGAGTATGTCTTTACTTAGTAATGATCTTGAATATAAATGGATGGAAATCCCCAATTAGAAGATGCAGGCTAGCTGAGTGGATTACAATATAGAGACCCCCCAAGCGGTGCTGCAGGAAGCACACCTCACTGGTAAAGACAAGCATAGGCTTAAAGACACACCATCAAATAGAAAGTGAAAGCAAGCATTGATAGCTCTACGTAGATAAATTTTAAACATATATGTCTTTAATGCTAGAATACCCAGTTATATAAAACAAACATTATTACATCTTAAAAGAACCAAAGTATCTGATTCCATAATTGGAAACTAATAACTCACTTTCATCAGTGACCAGACCATCCAGGTAAAAAAAAAATCACTATACTCTAGTAAAACACGCATTGCCATTAATGCCTTAAAATACTCCACCTCACTTTGAACACACTTATCTCATCATTCTTGCCATTTTCTGAGACGGTTCTAGAATATCTCTTTCAAGATTTTCGGCCAGGGAGATGGCTCAGTAGAATAAGCGCTTGCCTGGTAAGTGCAAGGGCCTGAGTTCAATCCCCGGTTCCACCAAAAAAAAAAAAAAAGATTTTCCTGGTGAGGTGTAATCAAAAATATAGTAAATGCTACTGATCAATGTCATTTAATATGAAGGCAGGCTTAGAAAAACATTACAGTGTATCCTTATCCACTTTATTTACTAGATCTGTCACCATGTGACTTCTGGCTATTTCCCAAAGTCAAAATGTCATGAAAGATAAAAGTTCTTACAGAGAGAAAAGGGATGGAAAAAGAATTAAGATATGTTATGTCCATGTGCCAACTCCCCACAAGGAATGTAAACATTATGTACTGTAAATAAGTACTAATGAAATAAA
This sequence comes from Octodon degus, assembly GCF_000260255.1. Lineage (NCBI taxonomy): Eukaryota > Metazoa > Chordata > Mammalia > Rodentia > Octodontidae > Octodon > Octodon degus. Next base: position 11,718,114 of record NW_004524616.1, on the reverse strand, counting down.
AAATACAAATACAAGTAGCTTTGAAATATACCATTAAGTAATATATAGAAGGTAAAAAGACATCCTAGTCACCCCTTTAGTGATTCTCCTGTTTACAGCCTCCCAAGAGCTGGGATTACAGGCTCAGGGCTCAACCCCCGGGCCCTGTACCTGATTACAGGTGCTGTAATTCACTGAGCTATTTGGCCAGCCCTTAACAGAATCTTAAAGATTTTATATAGCTAAGGAAATCCTGAAAACAAAAGCAAAATAATGGGAAGCACTACATTACCTGACTTCAAAACATAGCACAAAGTTTTAGTAACCAAAACACCAGAACAATGGCATACACTAAAGGAATAAAATAGAAATAAAGTTTTCTTTGATGAATGGGACTGGCAAAACAACATCTGTGTGTGAAAGAAAGAACTAGGCCTCCCAATTTCTTACCATATAACAACACAAACTCAAAATAGGTCAGACTTAAATGTAACCCCAAACCGTGAAACTTCTGGTAGAACATACTGTATACAGGAGACCCTTCCGAGCACGGTCTGAAGATTTTCCTGAGATACAAAGTCACAAGCACCGAAAGCAAAAAGTGATAAATAGGACACATGAAACTAAAACTCTTATGTAATCAAAGAAAACAACCAGTGGATTGAAGAAACAACCAACAGAAAATGAGAACATATTTGCGAACTGTTTGACATGGAATTAGTATCCACAGTATGAAAGTGTTCTAACAACTCAACAGCAAAAGCAAAGAAAATCCACAGCAAACAACCCACTTTTCAAATGAGGAAATGACCTAAATTAACACTTCTTGACAGAGGATATCCAAATGGCCACCACATTTATGAGAAATACACAACATCATTAATCAGAGAAAGTTAAATCAAAAGCAAAAAGCCATCTTTTTCCAGTTAGAATGGTTAATATAAAAAAAAAACTGAAAATTCTAAAACACCATCAAGAGCATGAATAAAGGAGAACTCTCATACACTGTTTATGGGACTATAAATTCAAGAATTACCATATAAATCCACTAGTGATTTAATATTCAAAGAAACTGAATCAATATATCAAAAAGACGTCTGCACCAGTGTGCCAATTGTGGCACTGTTCACAATAGAAAAAATATGGAATCCACTTAGAAGTCCATCAATGGATGAATGGACAAAGAAATTGTAAATATACACAAAGGAATATTATTCTGCCATTAAAAATGCAGTTTTGTCATTTGCAACATGGATGGAACTGGCAGACATTATGTTAAATGAAACAAGCCAAACACAGAAAGCCAAATCCCGTGTTTCACTTACATGTCGGAGATAGCAGTTATCAGGCCTCGGGAAGGACCCGGAGCAGGGAGGGCTGCATAAGGGATACCTAACCAGTAAAGGGTGAAGCTGAATAAGAAGAATAATTTCTCAAATTCCATAGCATAGTGAGATGTCTGACAGCTTACTACTTCAGAATAGCTACCGGAGAGGATTTAAATGTTCCTTACCCAAAGAAATAATAAATGATCCAGGAGCAGCAGCACATGCCTGTGATCCCAGCACTAGGGGAGGCTGGGGAAAGAGTCCAAGCTCAAGCCTAGCTTAAGCAATTTGAGCAAAAATACAAAACCAAACTGGGCTGGCCACATAGTTTGAATCCACAGTAACAAAACAAAGAAAGAGAATCGATGTTTGAGATGATGAATATGGCAATTGTTTTGATCTGACTGTACCCCGCTAACATGAACAATTATTATGCATGTGTCAATTAAAGATAAATGTGCAGGGGCCTGTGAGATAGCTCAGCGGACTAAAGCGCCTGCTTAGGCAAGATTAGACAAGCACACGGCCCGCAGGTTAATCCCCGGCACCACGAGCTGCGCCAGCCCCTCCCCTAGGGCAAGCTGAGCCGGCCAGAGTCCAGGCATGGTGGCGCGGGCCTGAAATCACAGCACTGGGGATGCTGAAAGCAGGATCGCCACAAGTCCGAGCTATGTAGTGAGACCCTGCAACAACCAAATACATTAAAAAAAAAAAAAAAAAAAAAAGATAAATGTGCAGTGCACTTAATGTTTTAAACAGGATTCTTCTGTGCCATAGAAAGCTTCGTCCCCACTCCAGGAGGCTCAGGTGGGAGAGAAGTTTCTGTCACGGGGCCGGGGAGATGGCTCGGTAGAATGAGCACTTGTCCGACAAACGTAAGGGCCTGAGTTCAATCCCTAGTTCCGCCAAAAAAAAAAGGAAAGAAAGAAAAGAAATCGCTGTCAATATTGATGGGCCACCTAGTGTCCACACGAGGCGTCACCAAGAGCAAAGGAGAGGGCAAGCTGTGACGGTCCGCTCAGGTGAAGCGCCGCACTGAGGGCTGACTCCAGCGAGAGTGGCTGACGCGTTACACACTCGTCCCTAGGCTTGCAGGGGTTATTTCCAGACCCTGAAATACAGGGCGACTCTGCCTCCTGTGCAAAGGGTCAACGCGAGGAAGCCAAGGTTAAACCCCTGACCCTTACCTACCAAGGTCCTGAGGTCCTGGCATTTCCGTTGCTGCTGTCTTCTCCTTGTGCCACCCCACACTCCCGGAAGATCTCCCCTCCACAGACTCATCATCTGGCTGCTTTCCTTCTGAATCCTCAAATCTACCTTGTTCAGGAAAACAATTCTCAAGGAATAGTCCAATATCTGATCCTATTCTTCAAAAAACAAAAGACTCCTAGGTAGGAGAGAACTGATCTATTTCTCGTATGTAGTTCATAATCTTAGTGGTCACAGGCCCTTGAAATTCATGTAAGACCACTTTTTCATTAAAATGTTCAAACAGCCTTGAAAGGATACGGGGCCACAGCGGACTTTGTCCCTGACCCTCCTCCCACCTCTGTCCCTCCCCGCAGCCCACACACTCCACTGCACAGGCCTTAAATCATCCCCGCACACCCTGCTCTTGTACCTGCCAGCATCATCCACTACCTAAATGCGGCCAGCAGCTGCTTATTTACAATTAGATCTGCCAGCTGGAAAGCAAACATTCTACATTACCGAATCAATCAATGTTGCAGGGAAAGAAAAAACAGGTACAGCATGAAATGGAGGACAGGAACATTACATTATATCGCAGCTGTCCTTGTCCAACGCCATTAGATATTCTCAGCACTAGGAGTTAATGCAAGTAGGGCCTATGATCAGCCTACCTCTAGTTGCAGATTTGATGTATAAGAAACACAGCCCACTAGAGGTAAAGACTCGGGCTTAGGAAGCCCATAGCCTTCATCTGATAGTATCAACAGTTCTACCCAAGGAAACAGCTTTCTATAATGGAATCTCCTTCTATCTAGCCCACATTACATTGATCAGTTTTATCCTCTCTTTTCTAGTTAGTGAATTCAAGTAGTGATCAGAGTTGAAATACACACAAGAGTATGCAAAATAATACACCACCAAGTGTGTGGCGCGGAGGGGTGTCGGTGTCTGCGAAGGGGGCACACTCTCATTGTGAAAGTCTTAAGTAATGATTAGCACCTCTCCCCAAGGTGACCCCTTATCAGCAGTCCTCCACTTTTATTGATTTTTCTATTGCTTTTCTTTTTCGGTAGTGATGATAGGAATCACGATGGGGAAGGAAGGGATCTTTACAGAATTGGGAAAGTCACTGATCACGAGATGATACTACACAATTTAACATGTTTAATCCTTAGAAACGTCCTACAAATACACTCATCCCTATCTATACCCTCTAAAATTCATAGCACCTTGATTGCAAAAAGAAATTCTGCCACTATTCTTCTCTGACGCTGGTATACTGCAAACTTGGACCCCTCCCTTCTGCCTGAAGAACCCTAATGGAAACCATTGCACTTGGTGAAAATACAGGGACACCTGCTGCAATGTCTAACACCATACTGGCAGAGTCTAGCTGAGCCTGCTGTAGACCCCTTTTGCCTTTGTTAGAGCATGCACAACCACTCAGAAAAAATGTAAGAAAATTGAGAGAGCTTAAAGAAGCAAGAAAAAATAGAGAAGGGCTTTGGAAAAATAAAGCACTGTCAGGCAAGCAGCGGGGTTAGACATTAGTGGTTCCAAAGCCTACATCAGAAGCTTCCCATTTTTCTATCCAGGTTTTGTTTTCAACCACAGTGTCAAACTCCATCCCTCCCTCAACCACAGAATCAGTAATCTGCTTTTCTACTGCTTGGTTCACCTAGCAACCCAAAATCGCCTCTCCTGAGAGAATAATGCATGTCAAATTATATTTGAATGCTGGGAGGTCATTAGGTTGGTCATACATACAGGCAAGCTTAGGTATGGGCAGACTGAGGAAAGGTAACCAGACCATGCCGGGCCTCTACACACAAGAGAGGACAGGGTCTCAGAGCAGTGGGAGGCCAGTACACCTTGACAGCATAACCCCTGTTGTAGTTTGAATCCAAGACCTCCAAATTCCTATACTTAAACTCAGCCCCTAACATGGAGGTACTGTGAGAGCCTCTGAAGAGGACGACATCTGGAGGTAGATCTCAGGACGGGACTAGCGCCCTCACAAGAGCAGCCCAAGGGAGCTGCTTTGCCTCACCCAAAGCAGACACAGAGGAAAGTCTGCAGTGGCAGCCAGAAGACAGCCCTCCCCAGAGTCCACCCGAAGCGGACTGAAACAAATCGCAACTCTTGCGTTCCAAGCAATTCTGCTTCATTGTGTTTATCACAAGAGAAAGTAACACCGCAGTGACAGGAAAGGTCTCCAAAATCAGACATTTTCAGCCACATCAGTGCGGCCCAGTGCAGCTTTCTGAAGTGATAGGACTGTTTCTGTGTCTAGGCACTGGCCACGCAGAACAGACGCCACGGGGGGAAGTGGGCTCTGTTTCATTTCAGTGAAGTTTATATGCAAATGAAGTAGTCAAATATGGACAGCAGCTGCCACATTGGACAGTGCAGAAGAGATACAAAATACACATGAAATTCTTTGTCCCATCTATTTGGAATCTATATGGTTTCCAAATACTATGGCACTTGTGACAAATATTTTTCTGAGAAGGTTATCGGCAACCCTGTCCAAACAGAAAAACTATGTGGCTGGTCCTTGTCGCTAAGGAACCTATACTAGGTCACTCACAGTCCAGCCCGTCCCCAAGCAAATTCACAAGTCCAGGGAGTTCTGAGCGCAGCGCAGGCGCGTGACCTTGGGCAGCGCCTGCCCTTTATTTCCTGACAAGGAAGGGGATAGACTAGATGCTCTCGGGTCTCTTTGCAACTCTAATGTCACTCTAATGTCTATTTTCTTTCATTAAAATCTAGAAGCTATAAGGCATGCGCTGCAGACATTAAGGGCTGCAGAGTCAGACTGGCAAATAAATAAACTTGCAGGTGAGGCCTGCAGCAAGGTGGAATGCACAGTGCAGGGAATGGTAATGCATGTGATTTGCAAAACAACATCATCATTGTTTTGTTCTTTTAAAAAAAAAAAAAAAAAAGGTTGTTGGGCCAGCCACATAGCCCAGTGGATTAAAGCACCTGCTTAGGCAGACTCAGAGACCAGGCTTTGATCCCCTTCCCCTGGGCTCGCTGAGATGGCAATTGAGACTGGGCATGGTGATACGCACCCGTAATCCCAGAGCTTGGGAGGGTGAAAACAGGAGGATCACTATGATTATGATCTGTGTAGTGAGATCCTGTAGACACTGCACTAAATACATTTTTTTAAAGTTGTTAACTAAAGGTATTTGTAAGAAAAGCTCTAGAATATCTGAGCAAAACTCATCCATGAGCAGCATGTGTCAGATCATTTCAGGTAGATTGTAGTAAAAATCTGCAGTATTCTAACTCTGCCCATTGGACTGGGGAGATGGCTCAGTAGAATAAGTGACTGTCTGGCAAGCGCAGGGTCCTGAGTTCAATCCCCGGTACTACCAAAAAAGAAAGAAAACTCTGCCCATTAAAGTGACCTCCCGCCCCACCCACCCCCCCACCCCACTCCACTGGCACCTGCAGCTTTCGGACAACCTCTACATGACCACATTGTCCTCAGGCTCAACTGGTTTTCCTATACCTCTGAGCTCCAAACATAATTCACATCGAAAGGCTGACTGCTGGATCAGACCACGACACCACCATCCACAATGACTGTGAGGCTGGCTTTATTTCTAGTAACTGGAACTGAGAAAAGTCATAATAATGTACTGAAGATAACAGATACTTCATCTTCCACTTATCAATTATAATGCTATGAAAGGAAATTCAAGCATAAAGGGATTCAGGATCTCTGTTATTCATTAAAATTTCTGCTTTGTTGGAGAATCAACTTAGTCTCAGACAAAAATTTTAAAAAGGTTTTAAATGACTTTAAAATTTCTAACCTTTCACTGAAGCAT
>NW_004524616.1:11701300-11710451 GCF_000260255.1 Octodon degus | reverse complement strand
AGCAACGAAGTTGCTACAAATGAATATTGGGGGCCATATTCAGAGCACAGCATTTTGCCCCCAGATAAGCAAAATTCATGTTTTTCTCACATAAAGAAACATGTTCATTTTATCCCAATAATCCTAAAGTCTCAGCTCATTCAAGCATCGACTCAAAGCCTAAATCCTAGAGTCTCACCTAAGTACCACGTATCAGATATGCATGAAGCTTCAGGTAGGATTCATCTTGAGGCAAATTCCCTTCCAGTTATGAACCTGCAAGACCAACCAACTTAGGTTCCCAAAATATAGTTGTGGGGCAACAATGTCCCATAAGGAAGAACTACCCAAAGAAAAGAAAGGGTGAAAGACCGCAGGTAAGCCAAGACCCAATGGCAAGCGTTAGTTCTTGAGGTTTAAGAGTCATCTAATGTGACTCAGCATCCACCTTCTGCGCCCCGGGGAGGGGTGAGTGCTGGGCACCCTATTAGTGCCAGGCAGCTCCCCCCAGGGCCGCACGAGCACAGCCATGCAAGCAGCTCTCCCAAGTTGGTGCCGCAGTGTGGCCCTGTAGATGAGGCTGCCTCGGCTCTGTGAGGCAGCCCCACCTGAGCAGCAGGCCTGCGCCTCAGCCAGAGCTTCTGTGGGGTGACCTTTGAGATCTTACTAGTGGTGGCCACTCCTGCACTGCTCCTACGCTCTGAGCACATGTTGGGGTGGAGGGTAGGGGTTGGGGAGTCCTTGCAGGTGCTCCCACAGTTTCCCACTTGTGCCTTCCAGAAAAGTGGCCCGAGCCACGTCAGGCCCACCTGAGCCGCACCTGGGGCAGCCATGGAGCACAGCACCAGAGCAGGTGGAGCCAAACTTGAATATGCGCCGTAAGCCCCAAATTTCCAGAGGTGGTATAGGTCTCCCTGAGAAGCAATTCTGCCCTTAAAAGCCACATGCTGGGCCTGTGACGACCATGGGCACCTCAAATTTCTGGATGCCTTTGGGGTCTTTCTCCCATTGCTCTAATGAATATCATCTGGCTGCCTGCTCTCTGTAATAACCCCCTTATCAAGTAAGTGGCCAAAGTCTAGATATGCTCTCCCAAACATGGTTTTCTTATGCTTTACATGGTCAGCTTGAGAAAATTCTATAAGTTCTGCTTCCATTTTGATTTACTAATTTCATCTTTAATTCATCTACCACATTTTATGATAGGAGAAGCTAGTCATCATCCCGAGAACTTTGCTTAGAGATTTCTTCTAAATGTCCTTGTCCAGTGCCCTTAAATTCTGCTTTACACAGAGTACTAGGTCATGACAATCCTGTAAAATTCTTTACCACTTTGCAACGAGGATTGCCTTCCTCTGGTTTCCCAGTCATAGATTCTTTATTTCTAAAGCTATCTTCAGAAAGGCCCTACTGTCCATATTTCTATCAGCATCCATCATGAGCACCTGGGTGATCTTGAGGGAATTCAGCAGTTACCCAGTGACTCACCACTCTTCTCTTCTTCCATCACCCCCAGTGGTCCATCCACACCAGTGGAGGATTTTCCCAGCATGCACTTTAAAACCATCCTGCTCTCTCTTTATCCCTGTCCAAAGTTGCTTTCACAGTTTTATTGTTTGCAGCAGCACCCTACTTCCTAGTACCATTCCTGCTTTCACTCCTGTTACAGTAACAGAATACAGTAAAAACTTGGTTTTCTAGCATAATTCATTCTGGAAGCATGACGGTAGTCCAAAGAACTTGGACATCAAAGCAAATTTCCCCATAATAAATAATAGAAACTCAGATGATTCATTCCACAACCCAAAAACATTCATATAAAAATGATTACAAATAATCCAAAATAGGGCTGGAGGGATAGCTCAGTGGTCTAAAGCGCCTGCTTGGGCAAGCTTAGGCAAGCCCAGGGACCGTGGTTTGATCCCTGGCACCATAAGTCATGCCAGCCCCACTCCCAGGGTGGGCTGAGTTGGCCACAAAAAAAATAAAATAAAACAAGTACAATTTTTAAAAAGATAATAATAATAATCCAAAATAATAAAGAAATGGAAAACACACACACAAAATTAACCTATACTTACTTTTGAAAACCTTTGTGTCTGGTGTAAGGGTCCAAAGAAAGGAGGGTTGCTATGTGGGATGACTTCCGCTATCACCAATAAAATCTCTGCTATGGCCTAAGGAGATCTCCTTCTGGTTGTGCAGCTTTAATAAGGAAGCTATCCAATGACACTTGTGTAGGATTCTGTCCATTTCCCAGTGCACCCCAGGCAGAAATGGCAGCAGAAATGAGGAAGAGCTAGACAAGAACACAAGAGCTGGGTCAAGTGGTGGCCCATGCCTAATTGGCAAACAACTCCAAGGACAACAGGAAGGGCTTTTATACATTTGCAAAGTGTGTCACACAACGTTGCCTAGTGACTAATAGCTGACATTAACCAAGCAGGATGCTTTTCTCAGGACTGAGGCAGCTTGACTGCTTTAGGCACTGAGGCCTAGTCCAGCTCTCACACATGTGACCAATTTCCATCTTCAGTGGCTCCTAACAGCTTGCTCTCGCCTACTTCTAAAAATTTTTCAGAAGTGTCACACAGCGTTGTCATTAGACAGCCTCACCACTAACACTGCTCCAGCCTTATCTGGGTGGTGCTTTTTTTATAAAATTTTCAGTTTCCCACATTCTACATATCTCCCTAGTCACATTTGTAGTGAGAAATGTAGTGTACCTCTTGCTGTTGGGAGATGATTACCCACAATTCCATAATAAGAGAGAGAGAGAGAGAGAGAGAGAGAGAGAGAGAGAGAGATTTGACATCACGTACTGCTGATATTGCATCACTCATTTATCAAGTTAAATTTTATTAGAAATGTTTGCTTATCTTGTGCAACACCCACAAGCCAAGGTCTTGTTGTTCTCAGGTAATTTATGAAGAACTGGAGTGCATTTTCTCATAGTCCCAAAGCTGGGAAGACCTAGGCCAGGGCACTTGCAGCTGTGATAGTCAATGAGGGCTCTCTCTCTGCTTCCAAGATGGTGCCCCTTGTCACTCCCTCACACAACAGAAGGACAAAAGCTCCCTTGGAGTGGCGTGTGTGTGTGTGTGTGTGCGCGTGTGCCAGTGCATGCACACATTGTGCTGGGAATCACACCTAGGGCTTCATACTTACTAAACAAGTAGTCTAATATGATCTACATCCTCTGCTCATTCTTATATTTTTCTTGGTCACTAAAGGAACTAGGCCCATTCATAAAGACTCCACCCTCTACCTGAATTACTTTCTAAGGTCACCACACCCTTCATAATGTCACATTGATGATTAAGTATCAGTGTGAATTTTGCATGACCTGCTCAGACCACAGCAAGTGTCTGCAGTTTTGTGATGCTGTTAGGACAGGGTCCGCTGTATTGCCCAAGCTGGCCTCAAATTCACAGCTTCAAGTGATCCTCTTGCCTCCACCTTCTGAGTAGCTGGAAGTATAAGCAAGTGCCACTATGCCCAGCCTGAATTATTGCAATAATTTTTTAAATCAAAGCAGCTTCCTGTTCTGTTTATGGCTAATATCTAGCTGTCCTTCCAAAGCCTCGTGTGCTCATAGGTGGGGCTTTTTGGAAATGGCTGGAGTTAAGTTTGTGAATACAGATTATGAGACTGTGATATTGGGTTAAGGGAATAACTGAATCAGTCCGCTGATTGGGTTAGCACAGGTCTGAGTTTGGCTAAGAGGATTTCCTGAAGAGGAAATAGCCACCCTGTGTGTGAGTGGCGCCAAGCGATAGGCTTGCGGCCTGAATGGAATAAAGAGGGGAAGGAGCGTCCCATGTGCCCTCCTCCACCCCCTGCCACCAACTGTTTCCCTAAGACGCCCCGCAGCATGCTGCCCAACCTGGAAGGTGGCTAACTGGGCTAAATGCTCTGCAAATTGGGAGATAAAATAACGCTTTCGTCCGTTACTTTGTGGGCACAGGATGCTATGTCTCAGCAAGGGAAAAAGAAATTAGGGGGAGTGCCTTTCCTCGTGGCTGACCCCTCCCCCCCCCTTTGCACTCCTCATCGTCGCCCTCGGCTCTGGACTCTACGCCTGCATAGGCGCAGCACTAACTCTGTGTTCTGAGGGCTTTACTGCCCTGTGTGATCCGGAGGGCTCACCCCAGAGAAACGCTTCCCCAGCGAAGGGCACGTCTGCCACACTTACGTTTAAAAAGCTGGCATGGAAATACATTTCCCTTCTGTTTGTTTCTTCGCAACGCTACTGCCGGAGCCCAGGGCTTCCCACACGCTAGGCAAGCGCTTTCCCTGAGCTGCCCCCAGCCCCTGGCAGTAAACTCCTGACGGCTTTATAATAGCTACTTTTATTGCTGATTCCAACAGTTAGGAGTGCAGAAATAATCAAGTCAATTCTCAAGGAAGCCTAGCTCAAGCTTAATGATGTTTTAATTGTAAAAAGAAAAGCCTTATCTTCGTTTGCTTTCTTTCCATTTAATGAGGTGAGAAGAGTCATTGCACCCGTCGGGGGTACCTGCTTGCCTCCTGCGATGCTCCCCACTCTCTTCACATACAAGCACAGAGGCCTCGCGTGTCCGGTCCCGGTGTGCAGAGGCTCCCGCTGCCTCGGAGCGCACAGCGCAGGACGCGAGCGCGGGCAGCCAAGCGGGAAGGACAGCGGGCCCTCTCCTCTGCCGAGCGTCTACTTAGCAAGCTTATTTATTCACTTGTTTTATTTTGTGTTGTTTTGCTTCCTCTAAATAAGACCTATAGGGAATCTACAGAGCATATAAACAAGGCCATATCCAGAAAAGCCTAGGCAAGATGAAGGCTCCTGGGTGTTGCGGTAAGTTAAGAAATCGCGGCAAATGCTAGGAAGCATAACTAAGTAGCATTCTTAAAAGCACAAAATCCTACTTCTAGAAATAATCCTGCCTTTTTATTTATTTGTTTATATATTTTTATTTTTTATTTATGTATTTGGTACAATGTCTCGCTACGTAACTCTGACTCGTAGCAATCCTCCTGTTTCAGCCTCCCAGCGCTGGGATTACAGGCCTGCGCCACCTCGTCAGGTTTCGTTCACCGGCTTGGCAGGTCCCGGGCAGGGCCGGCACAGCATCAGTACATGGGATTGAACTCCGGTTCTTGAGCTTGCCAGGCAAACATTTTCACCGCTGAGCTATCTCCCCAGCCCAATGATCTTATTTTTAAAGAAATAATTATGAGTCTGTCAGTGATGGAGCCCAAAGAATATTCATTACAGTGTTGTTTATAATTCTGAAAAATTAGAAATTAACAAGCACTTTCAATATAGTTACATAGTTTAAGTCAGTTGCTGGGCATCTATTACACAATATAACAAGCAGCCATTTTGGTGATGTAGTCAAGATATAATATTGAAATGTTTGATATATCAAGTGGGAAAAGTAAATGGGTCTATTTTTGACAAATGTATTCTGGAGTGATAGATACCAAATGGTTAATAGAGATGCCTCTGTATTGTGGAATTATGGCTAATATTATATTTTCTCCCTTTCTTCTTTGGATTCTTACTCTGCATATCTGTATCCTTCTACAGTAAGTTCATAGTGCTGTGTAATAAAAAAAAAAAAAATCAGGTCAGAAGCACAGTGCTGAGGATGTGCTCATTAAGGCAAGAGAACAAGACAGACTGGGGTTTAGAAAGTCCGGAAGGTACAGACTGTCTGAACAAGCATCAACAATAAAACTGAAGCCAAGACAACCCCTACTGTGAGAAAGGAGGCTCCGAAGTAAAGATCAATTCCAGGAGAATAATCAGAGGCCTTGGTGGAGTGACTAAGTCCTGTCAGGGACTTAAAATATTTCCAGAAAAGATATGAGGGAGGTGATAACTAACATGAACACTCGCCCATTTCTCAGCCGTCTTATTTTTTCCCTTCTACTGCAGTGACTAGGAGAGAGAGTGCAGCGCTGGGGATCGATCCCCAGGTTTGAATGCGCCAGGTCAGCGCTTTACCGGAGCTACGCCCAGCCCTTCTCTAGTGCTGCCTTCTGATGTACAGAACTCTTTAAATAAAGCTGATAGTAAGTCCAAATCTCTGAAGCTTTATAAATACTTATTCCTAAAGTCTAGATCCCATGGGAAAGAAGATTTTTTTTTATTCTCAAATACATATTCCTGCTGTAGTCCAGAGAAAATTGCCATGTGTGTGGAAGAGGAAATTCAGCTCTTTGCTAGACAAGATTAGTGGCAGCTGTGATTTCTTTATGAGATTTCTGTTTTAAGTGAGAACAACAGAACTTGTTCCTATGTGAGCCTGAGCACATTTAACTGAGCTTTAGCATCTTAACTCTTAGAATAGGTTTTGTTGGATTTGCAGGCTTCCAGGGAAAGCTTTCTATAATCCAGGTTTCCAGGCTTGAGCTAAAGTGAGCCAAGAGTGCATCCCCAAAGCAGATGTCCGCAGGGATGATCCGCCAATCCCCTCAACAAAATCCTTTCCTTTAAAATGTCTTGGATTCCTCACTTTCGCGCCTGAGCATCCTTCCCATGTAGCACTAGCTGTGACCGCTAACTCAAAGGTACAGGTACGGTAGTCTGAGCTCCTGTACTATGAGTTCTTGTTTTGTTTTAAGATCACAGACACCCAGTGTTAGTTCATTCGGAACCTGTTCCTTTTTGTGGAGGGACTTGCAGGCTGAGCACTATGGTGCTCAAGCTTCTGTGCAGGGGTTTTCTAGCTAAGAGGACCAGCATGTCTGCATGCTCAGGTGCACCAAGAGGAGCCCCAGCAACGTGAGCCAAATCCGGGAGAGCTGCTCAGTCAACTCTTAGCAATTCTTCCCTCAGTGGTAAGTGACCTCTCTATGCCTGGAGGATTCAGTGAGTGAGACAGCCTCCACACTAGAAAGAAAAAAATTTAAGAAAAAAATCACTCTATGGGTTATACAAGTAACTTCTATTATTTTCCTTGTCCAGGCATATTCCTAGGTTTTCGTAATAAAGGTATTTATAACTTTTCTTGTTCAACTTTCTTAGATCATTACTTTTTCACTTACTTTTCAGAGACCCTAAATTACTCTGGGGCATGATTAATTTATAAGGGCATGGGCTTATCAGTTATCAGTCCTTAAGTCACAGTGGTAGATAGACTGTCTCCCCACACAACTGTGCATCTCAAGTTTAACAACACTCTCTATCCCCTTTGGGATGTTTTTTGCCTCCATTCTCCTGTCAGCCACACTGTAGTAGGTGCATGATAAATATAGATGATCCTACACTGTCTTCAGGATGGTGGCACTGGTAAGCCAACTCCCCGAGTCCTGGGCTCCTGATGCCGGGTTGCACATCACCTCTGCCCATCATTCACAGGATACGCCGTGCGGACGTCTTGTGTTCCCTACGCTTTCATTTCCTCATGCGCATGGTAGAGTAATAGTACCTGCCACACAGCTTATTTAAAAAGATTAAGTGATATGATATAAGACACGTAGAAAAGTCAGTGGCACAGATACACACCATGTTTCAAATATCCACAAAATCAAGTCCCAAGTCAAACTATTCAGAAGTGAGTCATGTCTTATCATACTACTTTCCAAGAATACGACACTTTGATAGTTTCTTGCATTTGTTTGTTTTATTTGTTTGACTAGCGACTAGCACTAAATGACTCATGGCGAGGCTGACAAATGCTATAAAAACAAAAATAGGAAAAGTCAATCAAAATAGAATTCTGCCTCAGGTTGCTTATTGGTACATCAATCAGACTTTATTTCTATATCTAAATAAAACTTGATGTAGGAAAACTTCCCACAAATACACACCCTCACTAGGTGAGAATGTTTTCCCCAAAACAGTGTCTAAGTAAGTATAAGAAGACCTGTGTAGAGGAGAAGTCAAAATATTATGCACAGCCTCATGTAATAGCACACCTCAGAGGACAATTCTGTTATTTTGTGAACAGTTTATGTGGCACATGATGACAACTTACACTTTGCTGAAGACCCAGAGCAAGTATACTTTGCAAGATATGTTCCTTTGATGTTCTAGATACTCTCTAAATTTGCAAGATACAATGGAGTGTGTGTGTGTGTGTGTGTGTGTGTGTGTGTGTGTGTGTTGTGTGTGTGTAACTCCCTGTGAAGGAGCTAAGCACATGCTCCTTAGCCAGGTAACTGTGTTGGATTGGTTCACAATTCTTCCAAAGGTAAGCGCCCCTGTTGGGAAGAGTCCTTAGCTGTAGGCATTTCATTCATCATCTTTAGCCTTTGCTGAGGGAAAAAAAAAGTTAAAGCTAGCTGTTTACCTCTCTGTAAAGATCAAATCTACTGTGTTCAAGACAAATTGCTTTCTTCTAAGAGCCTTAAAAAATTATTTACTTCTAAATCCTAATGAAGACATATTACTTCAAAAATCATGGAATAGAGACTCCTGATAGCTTCTGAGTGAATCCCAAGAAAGGTCACGAAGGCCGCGGCATCAGAGGCGTCTGCTGCCTGCATCAATCCCTCACTTGAAGTGGTCTGCTGAGCTCTCTGCGGGCTGCGCTGACCACCAGCCTGGCGGGGCAGGGGAGGGTCACGCACTAAACAGGGCTTGCTTCTCACATAGCAGCGGAGTGATCGGATGAGTTTCCCCCACAGAAGGACAATTCAATGCTCCTTTCATACAGATTGTTCAAAGAGGAAGGCTAAGATGGCAGTAAGAAATGCTTTTAACAAAGGACACCACAACAATGCTCCTTTCCTCAAGCCCTTGGAAGGAAAGT
This sequence comes from Octodon degus, assembly GCF_000260255.1. Classification (NCBI taxonomy): domain Eukaryota; kingdom Metazoa; phylum Chordata; class Mammalia; order Rodentia; family Octodontidae; genus Octodon; species Octodon degus. The sequence goes on along the minus strand of NW_004524616.1, from coordinate 11,701,734 downwards.
GGCTAAGAGTATTCTTCTAGAGTATCTTCAGAAGATACTCACAGGGGAACATCAAGGTCCAGAACTCACACCTTCACTCAATCAAGCGCATGTGAAGACCCCACTTTGAAGGACAGACGCTGGGGCCACTTCTCTCCCAGGATCACAAAGTTGTAAGCCTCCCAGCAGGGTCCTTCACAGTGTCTTCATGAAAAAGGGAGGAAGAAACAGCCACTGAGCTCTGAGAGATTTTCAGAATACCTCTCAGCAAGACAGTGGCAGACAAGGAGTTTTCCTCATTCTGCTGGCCACATTTCCATTTCTCCAGCATAGGAATTGATCCTACGTGTCCAGCTGTTAGATGATCACAGTATAGAGGTTCCTTTTTTGAGAAAACCTGCTCAAACTGACAAGAGTCTCTATTGTCCTCAGGATGCCTTGGGACACACTAATCT
>NW_004524616.1:11699136-11701171 GCF_000260255.1 Octodon degus | reverse complement strand
TGAACCGCGGTCCCTGTGCTTTGCTAAGCTTGTTCTAAGTAGACGCTTTAGACCATTGAGCCATCTCACCAGCCCCAACTCCAAGGGTTTTCAAACCTCACCCTGTGGAGCCCCTCTGGGGAGCACTAGGGAAGGAAGCAGAGCCCTGCCTTTCCTCTGACTTAACCCAAAACTACTCTAAGCCTGTCTGCGAAAAGGGGGTCATCATTTATACACAGTCAAAGGTGACGCTATACTTGGGTGGGGGAAGAAGAAGAAACAAAAATAAAGAAACAGAGCAAAGTGCAGGAGAGAGAATAAGTGACAGAAACCAAGCTATAAAGCAGAGGATATGCATCTGGAGCTTAAGCAGGCAGAGGAGGTGAACAGGAGCCATCCTGGGGTCCAGAAGCTCTTGCAAGAGAGGCAGCTCCTCAGCCCCTGCAACCCCAAGACAGACGACAGACAGTGTGACCTGACTGAGTACTGAGCCCTTGTTTTCTTATAACAGTGAAATAATGGATAGCTGTGTGCCTGTTGATGTCTTTTAACATAAACACATCAATCCTTCTGCAATTTAATCTAAGTAGTTCTACACATTTTCTTCTTTTTCAGTGATAAGCTCCCACTTGTTTGCTTGACTACATTGTCAGGCTCCAACCTCTTCACGGTGTTTTATTCTAAATTAATAAAGTCACTTGGTCCTACAGGATTACAAGTTAATGTTATCATCCAAAAGCATTAACTGCATTTTACATCTGGTACTTTTGTGATACTGAAAAAATATACTTCAATATTTAAGTATATAGTCATTTAGAGAAATATTTCTTTAAATACATATTCTCTTAAAGAATACCTGAAATGAAATGAGGCACAACTGTTAGATCACTTGATTTATTCAGCTGATCAAACCTAATGATTCAAGCAATCATAGCTCAAAGGGTTCTTAGGAGAGCACTCACACAACACTCAAGAGCAGCACACGTGGACTCTGACAGTAGGGTCAAACAGAAAGGCACCTGGATGTAAGTATTAACCACATGTTTTCAGTGAAGTTGTTCTCTTGCCTTCTCCTCTCAACTCAGTAATCCCATTCCTATGCTCTCCATCCACATTTCTTATTTTCTATTCCACTTGCTAACTTGTATCCCTTCTTTGCATTCATTGTGCTTCTGTATTTTCTCCTCTCACCTTTTTTTTTTTTAATTTTTTTTTTTTTTTTATTTGAGAGAGAGAGAGAGAGAGAGAGAGAGAGAGAGAGAGAGAGAGAGTGGTGTGTGTGTGTGTGTGGCCAGCTCAGCCCACCAGGGGGCGGGGCTGGCTGGCATGTGGTGCTGGGGGATTGAACCGTGGTCCCTGATGCTTTTTGCTAAGCTTGTTCTAAGTAGGTGTTTTAGACCACTGAGCCATCTCTCCAGCCCCAAAGGAGTGGAATAAGGTTTTTTTTTTTTTTTTGCTCCGAATGCCCTCATGGCTGCTTTGGCTGGAGAGTTGTGGGGATCGAACTGCAGCAACCTGAGACTGACAGCTTTGTGGAAGCAGCCACTTAAACAACTGAGCTAAGGCCAGGCCCCTCTCCTCTCACCTTGAAATGCTGAATTATTCATACATTAGGTTCCATTAAAGGTCTAAATATGAAAAAGAACATTTTCAGTGTCCCCACATACCATATTCATTAGTACCTGAGTTAGTCTCTCCTACCAATTACTCAAAAGCCTATAAGCAATTAAGGTACTATATATTCTCTTACTCTTTTATGTGTAGAAGGTTAGGTATGGATATCATCACTCTTGTTTCTGTAGGTTAAGTTGCATAGACAAAGCCCAGGGATGCACTGAGCTATATCCTCAGACTCATTCTTGTAAGCTTTTATCCAAGGCGATGCTTTGCCCTTCTTTTTATGTAATTAAAATAGGTCAGTAGATTATTTGTACACTATTCTATCATGTGTATGCAAAGTAAAGATGAATTCTGTATTAAAAGTTGTTTCTTGAGCTGGTGAGATGGCTCAGTGGTCTAAAGCACCCACTTAGAACAAGCTAAGCTAAGCAAAGCA
>NW_004524616.1:11695214-11699036 GCF_000260255.1 Octodon degus | reverse complement strand
CACATGCCAGCCAGCCCCGCCCCCTGGTGGGCTGAGCTGGCCACACACACACACAAAATAAATAAATAAATAAATAAATAAATAAATAAATAAATAAATTTTAAAAAATAAAAATAAAAGTTGTTTCTTCTTAGTCTAAAGCTGAGCATCGAGTCACAATTTTTCTCCTTATGTGCCGAACTGACCGCCTGAAAACCTGAAGACAGTCATGCTAGTCCTTTTCTTATCTCTCTGTTGGCATTGAAAATCCACAGCCTTTCCAGGGCCTTGCAGCCCCAGCCCTGGCCTCGGTTTCCTGCCCCAGGGCCAATGCCCTTGTTTCCACCAACCCTAGTAACCAGACCTCTTATTACTCTGTAGAAATCCAAGCCTCTGCCTCTTGGCTAGGGTTCACCCTATAATCCTTTCCCCATGTCATCTACTGGGAAAATTCACACTCAGGCTTCAGAGGCTGCTCTTCTCCATAGCCCTCCCTAACACCTGTGCAGGCATTGCCCTTTCTTTCTAACTATAAAGCCATTTCTATACTTTTAGACGTTGGCACTTGCTATAATTTTTGTGCGTATTTATCTCTCCCACGACCCGACAGACCTCCTTATCCTCTACTCATCTTTCCTCCACATAACAAACATTAGACAATAAATATTTCTTGAGGTGAATCCCATCTGCCTCACTACGGGCCAAGTCAAGGCTTTCCTCCAGCCTGAAGTCTGCTTCCCAGGCCAGAGTTCTACTTCCCTCATGGCAGTTGTGGCCCTGCAGTTTCGGTTCCTGCTGATTTATCCATCTGTCTTTCCTCCTGTGACTTCCTGGATAAGGGTACCATCCCACACATGCAGGGGCGCATCTCGAGGGTGGCATTGTTAGCACTACTTCAACTCTTCCTACTGGTAGCAGTAAATGATGATCTTGGGAATGGATTCAGCATTCTATGACAATCCCCAAATCGTCCAAGGCATCAAGCAGAACTTCAGTCCTGCTATATGAAATAAAAACCAGCCAATTCAACCTATCAGACAAAGATAAACACTGAGTATTTCAACCCCATCAATGAATAACAGTTAAATGTGAATTTTAGCCAATGTAAAATATTCCACAAATTTTACCAATCTACATTATTTCCATTTTCCATCCCTTTCTAATGAATATATGACTCTTCTGACAAACTTTTTCCTAAGAAATACCAAATGTCCTAATGGTATTTGGGGTGGGTAGGTGTCTAGATGACATCAGCTTCCCTAATTTCAGTGCTCTGGAGGATTGGTTGGTATGACATTCTTTTTCTTGGTTGCTCTTCTTTTGTGGATGACCATGATGACCTTTCTTTCAATAATACACAGTCCTGCAGCACTACAACACTAATGATGCTTTGTAATGTGTTACTTACCATGTGCTCTTTTCAATCTGCTGCTAGCCACCATTGATGTGATCGTTGTTTGACCACCTAAATACAGACACAGAGACAAATTCAAGAAAATCAAAATCACCACTGCACTAAAATAGGTCTGAAAAAAAAATGTAGCAAATTAACAACTTAACAAACCAGTAGAGAACCCAACCTCAGATATCCACTGAGTCAACAAGAATCATTTGTCCTTGATTGTCTCACTTTTTAATGAGTTGTAAGAAATAGAAAAAAGCACAAAACATTACTGTACAGTTCCACAAATTTTTGCAAAGCAAAGTTCACCAAGGTTAGTCCTTATATCAAAATTAGCCTCCAAGACCCCCCTTAGCAGATGCTTCCAAAGTAACCTGTCTTAACCGCTGCTTAGTTTTCCAAGTTCCATCCAAGGAGCATGCATTGCTTGGTCCCATCTCTTTCACTCTGTATTATATTTATGAGATTCTCTTGGCTTTTGCACTGGGTGACAATCTGTTCCTTATCACAGCTACATAAAATTTCCTTCTTTTTTTTTTCAAGAGCATCTAAAAAATGTTCAGTGTTCAGAGGACGATACCTTGAGATACATGGATCCCAGCATCAGACAAGAAAGACTTTAATCAAAGGACCAAACAATGAAAAGGCCTCCTCTTGAAATAGCCTGGAGCTGAAGCTAAGCAGCAGCTGTTCCAGGAAAGAAGCAGATTGGTAAGAAAATCTCTGTGATTCTCTCAGTTAGCCCGACTCAATCAGCCCACAGTGTATGTGTGTATCAGAACATCATGTTGTAACACATGAGTACATATAACTGTCAAAAATAACTTCTTTAAGAATCTCATATGATGTGCAAGAAAAGCTTGCTTAGGAAGAAATTCCTAGAATTAAATCATAGACCTTAGTTCAAAAGATAATAATGTGGGCTGGCTTAGTTTCCAATCAGGACAATTGTGGTCCATTCCTGGCATGCGCCCCTTCCCCTATTCACTCCTCTATCATCCAACCTCCATATGGTCACCAAAGTAGCCATGACCCTAATTAAAACTCTTTCTGTCATCACTCTTGCCCTGAAACACAATTCCATCCACCAGATGAAAATCCCGTACTAAACTCAGCATTTGTACTCACCCATTTAGATTGTCCAGCTGATCAAAGGTTACAAGTATTTCTAAAAGTTTAACATCCTTGTGCTCAATGCTGGGTGTCCCCCTAGAAAGCTCCTGCAGCTGAGGGCACACAGCACTGCAGGAGCCTGTAGCAGCCAGCCATTCACATCAAGGGATCCAGCAGCCTAGAAATGAGTGGGAGCCTTCAAAAAGTTGCTCAGGACAATCACATCTGAAAAGACATCAGGCCAAGAATTTGAGAACGAGCACGCTTGCTGCTCCACGTCTGAGGTCCTGTCCCTTCCATTTCCTATGGAAGCGTCATCAAAGGCCTGCTGGAAAGTGCCCAGGTAGCCCAGAGCTGCAGCAGTGGGGATGCAACCTCATACGGCTGCGCCAAGTGTGACAATGGCTCAGTGTGTTAACAGCTCAGAATAAGCACAGCAGCAGAGACCAACAAGCCGAGCAGCACCTGAGGTTTGGAGGCAAGTGTACACTTTATTCCCACCAGCAGGCTTGGCTGGGATGGGACACCAAAGAGCCAAGCCCCTAACTCTCAGGGAGCAGGATTTTTATAGAATTTACAATAAAGAAGGAAGTACAGAGCATTCGCCAAAAGTTGATAGGACAGAAAGTTTTCTTTCTTTCTTTCTTTTTTTTTTTTTTTTTTTTTTTTTTTTAGGGTCTACAGGGTGTTCAGGGTCTCACTACTATTTCAGACTTGTAGTGATCCACCTGTTTACAGCCTCCCAAGAGCTGGAATTTCAGGTGCATGCCACCAGGCCCAGTCTCAATCTCCAACTCAGCATGCCCTGGGGGCGGGGCCAGCACAGTAGGCCTGGGGATTGAACCCCTGGCCTCTGCACCTACCTGCAGACACTTTAATCAGGACAGAAAGTTATACTGGACTTCACCCTTTTTACATATAACTAGGAACACAGGCCAAGAAAGTTACACTGAGGGCCGGGGAGAAAACTCAGTGGGATAAGTGCTTGCCTGGCAAGCATAAGATCTTGAGTTCAATCCCTGGTACCCCCCAAAAACAAAAAACAAGACAAAAACGCCACAATTCTGAAAAAAAAAAATGCTTACACAGAGCATAGCGACCAGGGTTCAATCCTCAGCTCACCGTTCCGGCCCTGCCCCCAGCGTGCACTGAGACTGGGACTGAGGCTGGGCGTGGTGGCATGAGCCTGTAATCCCAGCGCTTGGGAGGCTGAACACAGGAGAATGACTACAAGTCCAACCTGTATAGTGAGACCCTGTGGACCCTGTAGACCTTGTCCTAAATACAAAGAAAGAAAGAAAGAAAGAAAGAAAGAAAGAAAGAAAGAA
>NW_004524616.1:11690779-11695114 GCF_000260255.1 Octodon degus | reverse complement strand
AAGAAAGAAAGAAAGAAAGAAAGAAAGAAAGAAAGAAAGAAGAAAAAAAGAAAGAAAGAAAGAAAGAAAATTACACTGAACTTTACCTTCTTTGCATATAGCCAGAACAGGGACAAGAGATTAGATCATTCCAGAGAAATTGGAGACAACTGAAAGCAAAGAGGTTGAAGGACAGGAAGAGGGATGCTGAAGGTCAGGGGATCCTGTCTGGGAGCAAGTTTTTCTGCTTTAGCATCTCTATAAATCGCTAGTCTTTTACAATTATCCCACTTAGCTGCATCTGGGTGTTCTTTCCAGGAAAAGCTACCTGCAACACGACCAAAAATATCTCAAGAGCCACCTGGTATGTAATATGCATACACAGATCTATCAAAAGAAAACCCATTCATCTGAATAAACAATATGCACTAATAAAAAAAATGCTGGAAAACAACTATAAAAGGCTTCATATCTCCAAGTGATCAAAATCAACATTGGATCCACTTTTAGATTGTTTTAGTATAGTTATCTTTTGTATTTTATATATTTAGCCTATTTATCTGGCTTTCAATCTGTATATATGATAATTAATTTTACATTTTTTATTTAAAAAATCTGATTTTGGAAAAATAAAAGATGGATGGAGGGCTGAGTAAATCGCTCAGTGGCATAAGCACCTGCCTGTCGAGTGCATGGTCCTGAGTTCGATCCCCAACACTGGAATAAAAAAGATGGATGAAGAAAAAGAAACTGAAATATGTTCTATACATGTGCCAATTTCCCACAGTGAATGCGACGATTATGTACTGAGACATATATTAATAAAACAAAAAAAAACAAGTTAACAATGGGGCGAATTAATGTCACCTGTCTTTCATCTGAAATACTAAAAAACAAACACCACATCCATAGTATTCTCCTCAAAAACATATCCTAAATTTTATCAAGAAGAAACATCAGAAATGCCAAACTGAGGGCCCGGGGAGATGGCTTAGGGGAATAAGAGCTTCCCTGGCAGGCACAAGGACCTGAGTTCAATCCCTGGTTCCGGAAAAAAAAAAAAAAAAAAAAAAAGCCAAGTGAAATATTTTAAAGAATTATCCCCAATCCTGTTTGACAGGTTAAAAATAAATTGAGGAAGAAAGAGACTAAGGAGCCATACTTAATTAAATGTAAAACCTGGGATTGGATCACAGAACTAAACCACCACAATAGCAGCACAGTAAAAATATTTGAATGAATCCCTTAAATTAGGCGACACATGCTATAAATTTTAGCTTTCTGGTGTTGCTAGCTGTGCTGTGATTACAAAACAATGTTAACCTTTAAGGAATCTGAGCAAACAAGATGAGAATGCTTCAGATGTTTACAACTTTTTGTGAGCCTGAAATGCTTTGTAAGTCTTTGAAATGAGAAGTTGGAATTTTTGAAAATGGTGAAGATTGATAGGATGGAAGAGGATCCGTTGGAGGAGGACCTTTGAAACTAGACAACCACAGCTGTCAAGTACCGGAGGCCGCTGACACAGTACACAAACACATAAGCAGACCACTTGTATACTCATCTTTATTTCAATTTGAATATTATAAAACCTAGAAAATTTCAAGCTAGCTTTGATCAGTTCACTTTGATTTAACAATGTAGGAACTCGTATGTAATACATTCACAAGAAGAAAAGGAAAGGAGAGAAAGGGATCATTGAGTTTTTGGAAATCAGCTAAAGCACAATCGCATAGAAGACATTTCTAGAAACACTAACCGCCAAGTTCCACACCAATTCTACAGAATCAGAATCAGCTGGGTGTTGGCACAAGTTCGCTGCACAATTCTGGGGCCTACAAAAATTTTGAGGAGCACTGCATAGAAAAGGATGAGTCTAAATCAGTCTTCATCAACCACTAGATGGTGCCAGGAATTCAAAGATGTAACTTCCTAGTACAGTGTCCATTTTCCTTTTAAGAATAAAATGTAATAATTCCCGTCCCTTGCCTCACAGCTCCCTGACTTTTTGGAAAGGGTTACATCTCATTAAAGTAAATACTTCACTCAGTATCATTTTAGTAGTTTCTCCTTAAATTTATCTGGGTTGTAGCAGGCATGGCCCCAGGAAAAGAGATTTCTCTTCCTCTCTTTTTCTCAGCTTCTTATTTTCTGAGTGCAACTGTTGAGAAGAAAATTCGCTGCCAGTGGTAGTCTTTATCAACAATGAGTAAGTGGACAGGAATTATGTAAGTTCAAACCTAGTATTTCAGTCTTGCCCCCTGCGCTTTCCCGAAGCCGTGATTGCAAAGTGCACCCACATCATTAGTTTATTCGTACAACTTCCATTGCTTCAGTGCAAATGCTTTTGACAACTTTAACTGTCTTATTCCTTCTTTCTGAGTTGTTTTGTTTATTTGGTTTTTTGTTTGTTTTTGCACATTGAAACTTCATGTACAAATTTTTGTAAAGACTCTGTTGAGTTTTAAGTTTCTACAAGTATACTAGTTATTTTTATGTGAACAAAGCAGACAGCTGGTACGGCATGCCAGCCACTTAAATAGGGTGTGGTGGTGCATGCCTGTAATCCCAGCGCTGGGGAGGCTGAGACAGGAGGATCGCTACAAGTCCAAGCTGCATAGTGAGACCCTGTAGCAAATAAATAAATAAACAGTAGCTATCATGTCAAGTGTAGACAGGTAACATGAAAGAGCATCAATATAAATACTTGCATACATTTTTGTGGTTGTTTATAATGTCTCTTCAATTAGCAAATCACAGAATCTCTTCATTCTGAGTTTTTTAAAGTGGTGAGGAGTAACAAGGCTGGGCCAAATTCAGAAGAGGTGACTGAGACGGTGTTTCCTTAATAGCTGAAGTTTGAGAACTTGAGTTCATAGGATCTTTTAAAATGTGAGTCAGGTCCAACGCATGTAATTTATAGCAGAAGACATGCACATAGTTAATAAATACATTAAAAAATATTCTTTACTACTAATAAAATATGAAGAATATTCAACCTGATAATAAATTCCTTTTTTTTTTTTTTTTTTTTTTTTGTGGTACTAGGGATTGAACTCAGGACCTTATGCTTGCCAGGCAAGTACTTATTGCTCTGAGCTATCTCCCTGGCCCTGGATAATAAATTTTTAGGGAGTCTTTTTTTAATGGGGTCAACACATTTGTGGTGATGGCAGTAGGCAGTGCATGATGGGATACAGAGCTGGAAATGATCCGACAAGGGGCACCTACACTCATTTTGCAGAGGAGAAAGCTGAGGCCTGGAGGATCTAGTGAGCTAACATCATTAGACCATGTAAGTCTCACACCTGTGGCTGGAAAAGTGAGACTGAAAGACAGAGGCAGGTGCTAACAGCTGCACCCAGTCCCAGTAAGCACTTGCCCCGGGCAGGTAAGGAGTGACTATGAGATATCTGGTGAAGCAGAGTTCGCGCTTGACAGCAGTGCTTTGCGTCTGTATGAAGTCTGTAGCGTCACGTAGGGCGCGGTACAGCGCTGGTCACCACGGGGCTGTAGAGCCAGAGGGAGTGGAGCTGGCACCATTCTCGCGGTGCTAAGAAACTTTTGTGTTATTGTTTTGTAGACAAGAAAACTGAAAATCAAGAGAAATTGTCGCTTTTCGTCACCCACACATTCAACTAATGGACAACAGAGCTGAGACTGAAACTCAGGTCTATAGACTCCAAGCCTTCCTCTTTCTGCTGTTATACACTGTCTCTCCCCAAAGGAAACAAGTTCCCATTTTCCTTAATCACTTGCATACTGGATTATATGCCTCGCAGGCAGAGTTTGTCTTTCCAGTGCCTATGGCTGTCCGCTGATGCCTCTGTATGTCTTTCTGGACACATTCTCTTTATCGCCCCAAGTCTAAACTGAGCTTAATAATCCTCCAAAAAACCTTATTCTCCTGAAGGTAGGCTTCTTTGAAGACATTTAAAGAAATTGTAGATGAAATAGTAGAGAAATTTTAAAATAGCGCGACATACAGTTGCTGCTCTGCTAGTATGCTTACAAAATTTAAACTAGAAAACAAACAAAAGCCCTAAACCTCAATGTCTAACCCACAGGGCAGGACTAAAAGGAATTTAAAGAAACCTAACGTAAAACCAAACCTATCTTTCTGGTACAAAAGGAACTAAATCTAAAACTTACGGTTGGGCCGGGGAGATGGCTCAGGGGAATAAGTGCTTCCCTGGCAAGCACTAAGGGCCTGAATTCAATCCCTGGTTTGGTCAAAAAAGAACCAAAAAAAAACCCTAACAACTTATGGTTAGCACAGCAAGTGTGACTTAGAACTGATATATCACAATCCCATTTCCTTTGACTAGAATGGGAAATAATGAGTTCTCCTGAATA
>NW_004524616.1:11686590-11690679 GCF_000260255.1 Octodon degus | reverse complement strand
ATATATTCAATACAATTTTTATGTCACTACTAGGTGATATTATCAGTGTCTTGTCACCTATATCTCATCTGTGTTGCTTTTTACGATCAGCACTTTTTTTTTTTTTTTTTCTACTGGAATCCAACTCAGGACCTTGAGCTTGCTGGGCAGGCACTTATGCTGCTAAGCTATCTTCCCAACCCTTATCCTCAAGGTACCAAAAGACCTCTTTCACAGCACCTCCTCCACTCAGGGCCTTCAGGCTGAACTATGTCCCCAGCCATTTTTTATTTTTTATTTTGAGATAGAATGTTCTAAGTTGCTAATTTGACCAGTGGGGTAAAACTTGTGCTCTCCCTGCCTCCATTTCACAGAGTGCTGAGATTACAGGTGTGTGTACCATGCCTACTGCCGTCTGTGACAAGAACGTACTTCCAAAAGCTGCTGTGACATATTCAGCTTGGGTGTTTCTTCACTGCGGAGATCCAATCACTACTTACTGATAATTGTGTCATGCCAAAAGATGTACTCAGGGGAAGTTGATCTTTTTCATTTTTCCTTTAAAAAAAATTCCCACTATGCCACTAATACCAACAATAAAATTGTTCATTAATTTAAAAAATAAGAAAAAAGGGGCTGAGGGGTGATTCAGAGGGCAAGCAAGGCCCTGGATTTGATCCCCAGCACTGTGAAAAAGACATGAAGATTTCTTTTTTTTAGTCTGAATCAAACAAAATTTATCTAACTTAGCTGGGCATGGTAGTGCATGGCTGTAGTCCCAGCACTTGGGATGCAGAAGCAGAACGGCTGCAAGTTCAAGGCCAGGCTGGGCTGCATAGTGAACTCAAGGCCAGTCTGAACTACTCAGCAAGAGCCTGTCTTAAAAAAAAAAAAAAAAAAAAATCTATCTAACTTGGTGAATTTGAGTGGTTAGATTTTTTAACCTATTAAGTTTATTTAGATGTAACGTCAGTGGAGAGCAAAACGTATATGGGAAGATGATTTATGTGCTTAGGAAGCACTATGATAAAATTTTCAAGTAAGAAAAAAGAATACAGAATGATTCTGAGGCTCTGAGATATTATAAGAATATCAGATTTCCATGCAAGATGTTAAGAATGCAAAGATCTTGTGTTCTCTATTGTTGATCCTCAGTTACCCTCTTTCAGTCAAAATTTGCCCTCAGGTTCTGGGGTAAAGTGAAGGCAATGATGACTCCAGTTAAATGAATTATTCTTATGTCCTCACAGGTCAGGTCCTTTACCTTATACCTTTAAAACATTTATCAGTGCGTGTGTGCATTACACGCTATTTACACTCCCCACCCCTCTGGAGAGTTGGCACGTGTCCACAGGGCATCTTGACCCTTTTTTCATCCCTTCTGTCCACTCCCTGCCCACCTCTTGATCCCCCTCCTTTGTAAGATTGTAGTGCATGTTTACATTATTTGTATGAAGTTGATGCATGCACACAAGGGTCTTAAATCCTTTCCTCATGCCCTTTCTCTCCTGACTCCCTCCATTTCTTTCTTTCTTTCTTTCTTTCTTTCTTTCTTTCTTTCTTTCTTTCTTTCTTTCTTTCTTTCTTTCTGTATTTTAGGGCAGGGTCTACAGGGTGTTCAGGGTCTCACTACTAGATCGGACTCCTAGTGATCCGCCTGTTTACAGCCTCCCAAGAGCTGGGGTTACAGGCATAAACCACCGTGCCCAGTCTCCATTGCCCTCTCAGGGTCAGCACGGCAGGCTGGTGATGGAATCCCCGGCTTGTGACTGCTTGCAGGCGCTTTAATCTACTGAGCTATTTGGCCGACCCTCTCTGCATTTCTTGATTCTCTTCTCCCTTGAGGATTTATCTCCCACCTCCTATTATCTATCTTTCACTTTGCTCTTTATTTGTAGTCTGGGTTTCTCATACATGAGAATCATGTGATATTTAAGATTCTTTGTCTTATTTCATTGTTATGGTCTCAAGGTACATTCTTTTTCTTACAAATAATTCATTTACTTTTCTTTATGGTAGAATAGTAAATACTCCACTGTGTGTAAAGACCATAGGATCTTTATTTATTCATTTTTTTCATGGCCATATAGGCTGTGTCCAAGATTTGGCTATTGCAAATTGTGCTGCTGTAAACATAGGAATGAATGTGTCGCTATATTATGTTGTCTTAACATTTTTGGAAAGATACATGTGAGAGAAATAGCAGGGTCGAGTAGATTTTCAATTGTTAGAGTTTTAAGGACTTTCCATGATGATTTCCATAGTGATTGTACTAGTTTACATTCCTACCAACAATACAAAAGGACTCCTTCCCCCTCTGAAGGCTCTCCCACATTTGTTATTATTACTTGATTTCTTAATAATGACCTTTTTTTTTCTGGAGTGAGATAAAATCTCAGAGTTGCTTTAATTTGCATTTCTCTAACATCCAGTGATGTTGACCATTTCTTTATGCATTTGTTGGCTATTTGTACTTCTTTTTCTATAAAGTATCCATTTCATATGCCCATTTTTTTATTGGATCTTTTATTTTTAAGGTATTTTTTAGTTCTTTATATAGCATAGATACGAGTTCTTTGAGGAATGGCGGGGCAAACTTTCCCCCTGTTTTGTAGGTTGTCTTTTCAGCATTGTGGTCCCTTCCTATTCAACCTGGGCTGTCTGACTTTTTGTCCTGTAAATTGTGGGGGAAGTTCTAGAGTCGAGACCTCAAGCAGCCGAGCTTGTTTCCGCTTCTTCTCTGGCTGCTGTGATCACCATGACAACACGCCAGGCACCCTTCCTGTGAGACCACACAGAGTGAGCTGAGTCATTCTGCCTATGGCAGGGCGCTCAGCTCTGAGCTGGCCTGCTAGCTCACCACTGAGCCCCAAGACAGCCGGCTGACTTAGATCTGCAGAGCTGTTTGCCAACCGGTAGGCTCACAGAAAATAGTAGTTGTTTTAAACTCGTGAGGTTTGAGGTGGTGTATTGTCAAGCAGTAGCTAATTACATCTGATCTTATATTCATAATAAGGTAAATAATATTAGCTCCTTCTGGAAGATCACATTTTAACGGCTGTCAACTGCTTGAGCCCGCTGAGGATGGCTTTGCCAAGAATGTGAGTCAGCAGGAGGAACCATGGGGGATTGTGGAATCCTTCTGGGCTGAGTGCCTAATACATTTCAGAGGCTGGCTATCTTTCAATTCAAGAAAGGGTAGCTCTAGGGTAGGGAGGATGATATCTACTGAAGATCTCAAACTCCTATATGGTAGCCCTGTAAACCGTCGTCCCTACATCCCCACTCCTGGCCCTAACCTCTCCACTGCCCTGTCGGTCTCTTCATGCCTCCGCAGCCTTTCCAGGCAAAGGTCGTGGTTCACTCTCTCTGGCCCATTACTGAAGCCCGCCTCTCCTCTCTGTTGACTGCACCCTGGAGTTTTGCATTAAGAGGTAACACCCCTTTCATGTCAGACTCCTAGCTTCCCTCCTGCTTGCGATGTTCCCCTCCTCAGACATGCTAAGGGTTTAGTATCTGCGTGTTTCAGTTTTCTTTTTGAACATAAGATGAGAAAGACCCTTGGCAAAGACCCTCTGTTCTTTGTTTTCACTGCTTGACCTTTACGGTTAAGGAAAGAAATAAGCAAAAAGCAGAAGCTATTGCTTTGGTGAAAGTTAGTCCAAGGTTCTTTGGATCAAAGGAAAAGATACTTTCTGCTGGTTTGGAAACTTTGAGTCATGGATCAAAGCTTTAGCAAATATTAACCGTCATTTTACTACCTTTGTTATTATCAGCCAGAGAAGTGAAAGGTCACAGGTTTTATGTAATGTGAACAGAGCCAAAGCCACACAAAAGATTGAAGGTGAATCCATCCACACGATCATGATTTGTTCCTACAATTTTCACATTTTTATTAAGAGAACAAAAAATGAATCTACCCATTTGCCTAGACGCACTATGCTTGTGTGACAAGGGCATTCTTACTTAGGTAATCTCTCACAAACCGTTCAGACAAATAAAGAAACTTGCAGACTTTCTCCAGGCATCTCATCAACCTGAAAACCCACTCTAGGAAATTCACAAATGCAGCTTTCAAGAGAGAGCAGGAGGGCTGGCAAGATAACTCGG
>NW_004524616.1:11673082-11679400 GCF_000260255.1 Octodon degus | reverse complement strand
ATGGTTGTACAGCTCTGTAAATACGCTCAAAACTACGAAATCACATCACTCTGTGTTATATAAATTACATTTTAAAGCTGTTTTCAAAAACATACAGGAAGCAGGCGCAGGCGCAGGTGCCGGCCCTTCCCCCTGGGGACAATGAGCCGGCAATTGAGACTGGGCGTGGTGGTGTGGACCTGTAATCCCAGCTCTTGGGAGGCTGTAAACAGGCGGATCACACAAGTCCGATCTAGTGTAGGAGACCCTTCCCTACAATACAAAAAAAAAAAAAAAAAAAAAAACAAACCATACAGGGCACGGTGGCACACTGCTACAATTTCAGCACTTCACTCGATAAACAAAAACAGACATTTTAAAATTCTTGTGGGTACCATGTGAATGTAGTTACTGGAACAAAACCATAAGCTTTAAAATTATTAAAACAGAGGGCCTGCCGGTTAGCTCAGTTGTTTAAACTCCTGCTTATGCAAATACAGTGAGGTGCAGGACACCACGGTTCGATCCCTGCTCCTCATGCCTTACCAGACCCGCCCTTAAGGCAGCCTGAGCCAGCCCCTCCCCCCAAAAAAATCCTTCTAAAATTATTAAAACAGTAAATTTATGTTACATATATTTTACCTCAATAAAGATAATATCAAAAAAGTCTCTTATAGGGGCACTAATAACCATGCCATATTCAGAAATGTTTCTCTAAAATTTCCTAAAATCAAATAAAGGCAGAATACACGATAATGAGTATAAAATCTGCCCGATGATGATGCTATTTAAAACTGACGGAATGTGGGCTTCTTAAAGCTTGTGACTCTGAGACAGGCAACCAGATCTGAATGCGTAAGCAGCGCAAGAATGCCCACGCTTTTCCCAAAGTCTCCTTCAGGATTTCATACTAATAGCTGAAGACCAGGCAGGGTGGGGGCTTTACACTACGAAAATCAGTCAAGCCCGCAAATCAGAACTTTTATTTTTCTGAAAAAACAGCTTACCAGCACATCATTGTTAATAAATATATTGCTCAATCAATATAAATTTATAGTAAATTTATGTTTAAAATCAACTATTTCAGTGCATTTTATAAATTTAAGCAAATAAAATTAAAAGTAGTGAAGAGATTTGTGTTGGTGGCAGAACTAGAACAGAAACTTGAGTTTTTAAATTTCTTTACTTGGCAGCACAAAGACAAAATTGAGAAACCAAAAAAAAAAAAAAAACCCATAAATTTACTGTTTTAACAATTTTAGAAGGATTGTTTTTTGGCTGGCTCAGGCTGCCTTAAGGGCTGGTCTGGTAAGGCATGAGGAGTTGGGCATCCAACTGCGGTATCCTGCACCTGAGTACATTTGCATAAGCAGGCACTTAAACAACTGAGCTCTGGTCTTGCCATAGTGGGGCTTTGTCTGGCAGGTTCTCAAAAAGGTAAATGTAACAGTTTCACTCCTAACTATATAACGAGTAAGCTGCATGCTTACTGCAGCTGTAGTACCAACTTTCTGATTTTTCTTCTCCCTAAAGTCATGAGCTGCTACAGACAGTAGTAGTTTTCTACCAAGGGTCACAGAGGTCCTCTGTCTGTGTCTGCTCAAAGAAGGGTTCACAACTTCGGGGGAGGATAAACCTCCCTCTGGATCTTAACCACAAGAACCCAACAGTAAAGCAATGTGAGCGGAAAAAAGGAAGGCGCTGTGGCTGTATCTCTTCAGTTCTCTCTGGTCTATGAGTCTGTCTGGACCGGCCAAGCTGCTACCATCAACGTCAACATTTTATTGCCTGGATTGTTAACACTGTTCCCTCCCTCTGGGAGTAGGTCTTTCACTAAGAACATGGACACATAGCTAAGGTCACAGTGAGAAAAAAAAGCATGACTCTGACTCAACATTAGTGAAAATATGACCAGCTCAAAAATCATAATCTGGAGCTGTGGATTTGGCTCAGCGGTAGAATGCTTGCCTAGCAAGCTGGAAGCCCTGGGTTCGGTCCTTGGCACCAAAAACAAAAAATAAACCTCAAAAATCATAATGTGTAGCAGCAGTAGCAGCCTTTTCTGAATACCACCCACTCACAGGCTCATGCTTGATCTTTCCATGCCCAGAAGGTAGGAGTATGTGCTTAGAGTGTACAAGCTAATTTTTTTGTTTTTGTTTTTGGGCACCAGAAATCAAACTCAGGACCATGCGCTTGCCAGGCAGGTGTTGTGCCACTGAGTTATATCCTTGGCCCCCAAACTGTTTTAATGTCAGGCTGAACATGGCATAGTCTACCAGATAAATCTTAAAGCACAAGCATCCCTACTTTTGCTTAAGTGTAAAGAAATCTCAGTTATTTATAAATAGAAATGTGTATCCCATGCCACTGGGAATCTTACTTTTGAAACTCTATTTAACTGATGTTTTCAGTTTGATCTTGTGCCTGGATAACCAAATGCCACACTTTCAGGAGAAGGAAGAAGAAGAAGAGCATACACAGGCATCGAGTTGCCACTTCCTGTCTGCCCTAGCACCGGTAGGAATGTTAGTTCCTTATTGGTGGACTTCAGAATGTTTGTATATAACCAAGGCTGTCATCCCTGCATGATACTGAATTGTCAGAACTGTGGACTTCATGTTATGGAAGGAAACAATTCTTAAGGCCGAATGAATTCATGGAGTTTGAGCCAAAAAAAATGTAAATTAAGAATACTTTCAACTTCTCCAGGACAGGACTTTTAAACTGAAACACGAATGATGAGAATGAGATAGAACAGGCAGTCAGAGGAGAATGGACAGAGCCTGAGGCATCTCTTCAGGCAGGCTGGCTCCTCCCAGGGCAGGGCTGTGGCTCAGCACCAGCAGGCAATCGCCACACCCTGGCACCTCTCATTTCTCAGGCAGGTCCAGGTAAACCATTTATTATAGAATGGGTAAGAAATTTCCACTTGTAAAGCATGAAGGCCAGACAGAACCTGAAAGCACACCAAATCCCACCTACAGTTTCTTGTTTCAGCAGGAAAAATAAATAATAAGCCCAAAGATATCAACTGACTTGCCAAGTGGAAGGGCCCAAATTAGTTTCTCTTTTCCTTTGTGAGGTACTCTTTTAAAAGCTCACTGTAGAATGATACAACATTTTGATATACTAGAAAATATCAGAAAATGAAATAGTCAAATCACTTGTAGTCTTAAAACTGCCTGCTAGGTGTCAGTTCTGCCATGTTTGTTTTTGTTTTAATCTCAAATTCTGTAGAGGAATATAAGTGGGTTTCTGCTAACTGTACAGTATTAGAGATCAATTTATCATGATACTTATTTATTTGGGCCAATGGGAATCTCCTCTTAGAACTATATTTGCTACATGTCTTGCTTCATTTGGCATCTTTGATCACTGCTCTTTGCTTTAATTTTCACAAATGAGAGCTGCAGCACAGGTTAGGTGCGTCTTGGGCCACAGCCGTGTCTGAAAGGTCATGGCGAGGTGGAGCCAGAGCTCTGCTCCTGGTCCACACTGCTGCACTCATCTGCTACGAATCTGAAAAGTACAGAGCAGTCAGAGCTCCCAGTTCTTCCCACTGGTCATGCATGTCAAAACCTTATTCTCACTTGAACGCAAATGACTTGCAAGTTTATTGAGATGTATAAGAAGAGGCTCCTATCAAGTAAAATTCCAGCTCATGCCCCAACTGAATCTGGCTCTTACTCAGCTGTAGGAGGCCTCTTCCTCCTGCCGCAGCCATGGTCACAACTTGAACGTTCCCCGAGAGGGCATCTGCAGTCCAGGTTTTGACTGCTCTCCGGCTTCTGTGTTCACCCTCCGTACTGCTCCAGCTCCTGTAGGTATCTGAGTTTGTGACCTCTACTCTAGACTTTCAGCAATCTCATCTTTGGCACAATTTATTATGATAAGAAATTAACTCAAACCTACTTTAGTGTTTGCTCAAGGCTCTTTTCACAGCCTGGCATGGGGCCACATGCCTGTAATCCCAACAGTCTGGGAAACTAAGGCATGAGGATTCCAAGTTCCAGCCAAGCCTGGGCAATTTAGGGACTTAAAGAAGTTCTGTCTCATAATTAAATTAAAAATAGAAATATGCTGGGGGTGTAGCTCACTGAGAAGATCTTGGGTCCAATTTCCGGTTCCAGGCAGGTGGGGGGAGTTATTTTCACCCTTCCATTTCCCACAGGCTGGTACATTGCTGCCTGACAGAAATAAATGTTATCTATGTGACTGTAGTCATGGTCCCACTCACCTCTTTCCAAAGCAATGTGCACATGGCCCAGAGACTAATCGTGCATCATTTTGTTCCCATTGTCTACAGGACAGAGTTGAACTTGCCTTGTTCCCAATCAGGGTTCTTCACAATTCAGCGTCCACGGAATAGTGCCATCCTGTTCCTCTGGTTCCTTAACATGTTCTACTCCTGCACGTGCACCTATCCCAGGCCCTTTGATCTGTTCCAGAACCCAGTCCCCTCTCTGTTCTGAGTTTGCGATGTGCCCTCAGTGAAACTCAACTCCGATCCCATTTCTATGACACTTCATTAAAGTATTTTGATCTCAAATGATCTTGTGTCTTTTTAAATGTTCAGTGAATATTTGTGGAATGAATTAATTCAATCATGAATGTCTTACTATTTAACTGTAGCTAAATTTTAATTTTTTAATATTTATTTGTTTATTTGGTACAGTGTCTCACTACACAGCTCAGATTCATAGTGACCTTCCTGTCTTAGCCTCCCCAGTGCTGGGATTACAGGTATGTGCAACCACACCTGGTTTCAGTGAATGGCTCTGTGCCCAAGGCTGGTATGGCATGTGGTACCTGGGATCAAACCCGGGTCCTTGGGCCAAATAGCTCAGCAGATTAAAGCACCTGTAAGCAGGCCAGGGGCTGGGGG
Source organism: Octodon degus (assembly GCF_000260255.1). Taxonomy (NCBI): domain Eukaryota; kingdom Metazoa; phylum Chordata; class Mammalia; order Rodentia; family Octodontidae; genus Octodon; species Octodon degus. The sequence continues at coordinate 11,674,533 of NW_004524616.1, read as the reverse complement.
TTCAATCCCTGGGCCTGCAGTGCCATCCCCACCCCCAGGGAACGCTGAGACAGAAATTGAGACTGGGTGTGGTGGTACGCACCTGTAATCCCAGCTCTTGGGAGGCTGTAAACAGGTGGATCACTACAAGTCCAATCTAGTAGTGAGACCCTGAACACCCTGTAGATCCCTTCCTAAAATACAAAAAAAAAAAAAAAAAATTCATGAGACTTTTCACGTAGATGAGGCAGACACTATCCTGAAACTTTCTGCTACTGTATAAGGTATGGTGATTGGTTTGTTTAAACAGTTCATAAAAATGAGCTTATTTAATATCTTTCCAACATGATTTATTATGCAATGGCTGTATAAAGATAAGGAAGACTGATGGTGCCTGTCAAGGAAGGGCAGGAGGGCAGCTGGGTCAGGTACCAGCCAGGACACCAAGGGTTTCCTAGGATCCAGAGCATTTGATGCTAAGGGAAAAAGGAAAATTCCTAGGCACCAGGGATAGGCTTGTCTCCCCAGTAGGTGCCAGGAAAATCACACAGAAAAGCATACTTTGTCAAATTTCAAAAGTATTCTCAGAGTCAGTAGTGCACGTGAGCCTGTCCCTGTGTGGTCATCGGTCATCAGGGCAAAGTGCTGATGAGGCAGAAGGTAAAGGTTTGATATCCCAGGAAACCCGGCTCTCCTCCACAGTCAGAATCTGCTTACTTCTCTTGAACCAGCCATTCTCAGATGTCAACACCTGATCACAAAGCCTGTGCAGGGAGAAATCAAGCCCACTTCAGAACAGACCCTTCACAACTGCTAGAAACATTGATGGGAGGACACCGATGTTTTCCTGTGCATGAAGCATAGTTGAAGGTAACTGTTTGGATAACTTCATTCTAATCCTGTGGTACCTGCAGGACTGGGACCATCTGTGGCTGTCTAGCCAGCAAGCGACAGAGATGGTTCGCAAACTCTTATCCCCGAGTGTTTATTTGTCAGTGTGTCTGTCTTTGTTGCCGCTTTGGTACACAGGTTACAGCCTCTTGTAGCCCAGCAAAATACAGAACCTGACTGTTGAGATTGGTTCAGTATGTGTCATGTGCCTAAGAATCCTTTCAGGTCCCAAGGACGCAGGAATGCAGCCCGGAACCTCCTGTGCGTCTTGCTGAACTTGGCCCGCAGCACGCGCAGTGGGCTGGTTGGTTCCCGTGTGGGCAGAGGCCGAAAGCATTCCACATTCCTCACCCTGCTGGTCGGGCTCAGTTGGTTAGACGAACCATCCTGCTTTTAATGCACGGATGCTGCCAGCCCTTTCTCCTTGCGCTGTGTTCTTTAAGTGTTTTCTTTTCTGAGAACCTTTTTGCCTAAGTCTACAGATTTAGTAGTGGTCATGTTAGCAAAGCAAAAGCTGAATTTCCCAAGAACTTTCACTTATATTTTTAGAGCAAAAGTCGGTAGGATGAAAACCACCCTGT
>NW_004524616.1:11668557-11672982 GCF_000260255.1 Octodon degus | reverse complement strand
AGAGAGAGAGAGAGAGAGAGAGAGAGAGAGAGAGAGAGAGAGAGAGTTAGACTTGACTACTCAGAGCACAGTGCAGATGGAGTGTGGGGCCGCCTTGTGCAGAGAAACAGATCAGGATGAAGGAAGGTCTCTACTCAAGTGCAGTTCTCCAACAAGGATGTCAGAATATTTTACTTGTGTGGGATTTGACTCAAATCCTTTTATTTTTCTTATCTTTGCTTTTCTTATATGTCCACTGTGGGTTTGAGGTAAATCAGTGCTTCACTAAACCATAGTCTGTGGACAATTTCTCTAGTCTGTGTGAAAGTTGAGAAATGCTATATACAGTTTCTATCCTTTAGAGAGCCCCGTGAAGGTATGCATTTGAAAACTGATTCAACTGTAGTAACTCAGGCTTAGTCAAATAGAAACCGTGGACACCTGCTAGGATCTGTAGGAAGACACTTGCTCTGGAAATGCAGAAAGTGGTGATTCCTAAGCCTCCCTCTAGCAGTAAAGTCATTTGAAGGAATAGTGAGATTCCAGTTTTGCTGCAATTTACTAAAGGATCTGCTTTTACCAATAAAATTGTTTTGGCTACTCTGCCAGGTACCATATTAGATATTTTATGTATTCCTCATTTACTCCTTACAATATCCATAAAAGTAGATTATTTTTATTCTCATCAATGCTGATTTTAACTGCACTATCTTTTAATAATCAGCCTACACTCGTTGAGAAAGCAACAATCTGATGTCAAGCAAAGAATGAACAATTGGGATTATATCAATTAAAATATTTCTGCATTGCCAAGGAAACAACCAAAAGAATGAAGACACACCCTTGAGAAAAAATTTTTCCAGCTACTCTTTGGAGACAGAGGATGAATATTTATAATATATGAAGAAATCAAACAATTAGACCCCAATAAAAGTTGCAATAATAAATGGGAAATTGAAATGAATAGACATTTCTCAGAAAGAGAAGTACAAATGACCAATAAATACATGCAAAAATATTCAGCGTCTTCCACCATTAGAGACACACAAATTAAAAGAACACTGAGATTTCAGCTTACTCCAGAGAGAAAGGCCATCACCAAGAATTAAAACACCACCAGTGCTGGTGAGGATGTGGGAAAAATGAACACCTCTACGCTATTGGTAGGAATGCAAATGAGTACAACCACTGTGGACATCAGAATGGAGAGTCCTCAAAGAATTAACAATAGAAATTCCATTTGATTTGGTTAGTCCCCTTGTAGGCATCTTCCCTAAAGAGTTTTTAAAAATCACAGTACAGTATACATGCCTACCCATGTATATCAGCGCAGCACATAACAGCTAGGTTTGTAAGTATCCTATATGTCCATGAACAGATGGCTGGATAAAGAACATGTGGCGTATCCACACAACGGAGTGCTACTCAGCCTTAAAGAATGCTAAATTCGAGCTATTTGTAGGGAAATACAGTTGCACCTTGAGACCATAATTCTATCAGAAAAAAAAAGCTTAAATATTGCATGGTTTCTCTTATATAAAGAAGCCAAAATAGAAATAATTAAAAGAACAAAATAAAAACTGCATGGTGGCAAACAAGGAGATAGATCATTTGCAAATTGGAAAGAAATCTAGAGATGCAGGGAAAGTGGAGATAGGGAGAGGAGTGGAAGGGGAAGGAAAAAGTATTAAGATGGGGTATGTATGTGCACCAAACCACCAGATTAGTGTATTCATTAGGTATCACAAACATATGCCAAAGCAAAATCGCTTTGGCAAGTAGTCAGTGAGATTAGTCCTCCCCTGCCTCCTCCGCCCATTCTCACAGGGAGGTTACCCTATCCTTTAACTTCAAATACTGTCTTTGTGTTGATGATTCCCAAATCTTACCATTTTCTCAACTTCTTTGCACCAGATGATCATCTCAAGTTTCAAGTGACCAAACTAGTGTTTTAAATGCAGATCCCACCTCTCGAGCTTTCCTTGAAGCATTTTACCTGTGTCAGAAAAAGGGTTTTCTCATCCACCTGAAACTGAAACAGCAGGTTAGGCGTTGATTGCCTGCAGCTCTTTCTCATGCACTCAGTAACCAATCTCTGGCCTTGGTCAGATCTTTCCTTCATCCCCAACCTCCCCCTGGCAAGACTCTTCATATTGATTTTCTTTCTGATCTGCAGGTGTCAGCCTAGTCTGTACCCTGGGTTTTTCGCCTGCCCTGTTCACTTCCCAATCTTCACCTCTACCTCCTCTTCTGCTGTCATTCACTCTCTGCTGAAGTGTCATCTCCTCAGATACACTTTTCCTGGTTATCAAAAATAACCTCATCCTGTATAGAAATGCTATTTATGGGGCCGGGGAGATGGCTCGGTGGAATAAGCACTTCCCTGGCAAGCACAAGGGCCTGAGTTCAATCCCCGGTTCTGCCAAAAAAAAAAAAAAGAAAAAAGAAAAAAGAAAAGAAAAGAAAACAAAAAATGCTATTTATGCATGGTATTGGGCTTTGAATGCAGGGCTTTTTTCAATGAGCTATATCCCAACTTTTTTTTTTTAATTTTGAAATAGGTTCTTTCTGTGTTCATAAATTTCCCACGCTGGGCATGAATTTGGCAGTGCTCCTGTGTCAGCCTCCCAGAGTACTGGGATCACAGGCATGTGCTACTGTGACTGACTCCTTTGCTTTTTTATTTTAAAATGTTGTTACTCTTTTTTTATTTTTTGGTGGAACCAGGGATTGAACTCAGGCCCTTGCACTTGCCAGGAAAGCACTTACTCTACTGAGCTATCTCCTCAGCCCCCAATGTTGTTACTTTTTATCATTATCTTGTTGATTTATTTTCTTTTTCTTGTTTGTTTTGTTCAATGCTGTGTCCCTATATCAGTGTGTGTGTCGCTATGCTCAGTACATGCAGCTGGCTAATAGACAAGTGCACAAGTGCTGTGGTTTGTGTGTCTCCTCCAAACTCCAGCCAAAAGGCAGGGCCTATAGGAGGGAACAGGGCTTTTGTCGCTTGCTAATGTCATTGTGGCCTTTATCAGCATCAGCGAGGCTGTATTCAGTCAGCCTGGTTAGGTTGCTCATCTGCCTCCCTTGGGAATTTGCACCAAGAATTCCTTAGCCAGCCAGAGGTTGGTCTTGGTCTTCCACAATGTTCAGAAAATAATATTCTATTCTTTATAAATGACCCCTTCTTGGGTATTTTGTTATAATACTATGAACAGATTATGACGAGGGTTATCTAAAAAATGTATTATTATTGCTATTTTATTTATGTATTTCTTTACTTGGTACAGGGTCTCACTACACAGCTTAGACTTGTAGTGATCCTCCTGTCTCAGCCTCCCCAGTGCTGGGATTACAGTCATGTACCACCATGCCTGGTTTTGTTGGCTGGTTTGGTACGGGGCCAGCATGGCATATAGCACCGGGGATTGAATCCTGGTCCTTGCGCTTACCAGGAAGGCGCTTAGACTGCTAAGCTATCTCCCTGGCCCACCACTGCTCTTGTATGCCTGATAAGTATGTAGAAAATCATAATTATTAGTATTCTTTCTTTTTATGCTAGCTGTAAAAAGGCAAAATAAATAACCAAATAGAACAAATGATTTCAAGATTAATCAAGAGATGGAGTACTCAGTGGCAGAGTGTCTGCCTAACACACATGATGCTCCAGCACTGCAAAAGAAAAAGAAACTAATTGGAGGACTGATGGGGAGAATAACAACAGAAGTCCTGATCTAGAGTTATGAAAAAGGATAAAAACACAGTGTCTTCAAAAAGAATAGAGATGCTCAAATTCACCAAGTTTAAATAAGGTTTTTGTTTTTGTTTTTGTTTTTGTTCTTTTTGCAGTACCGGGGATTGAACTCCAGACTTTGAGCTTGCCAGGCAAGTGCTTATTCTACTGAGCTATCTCCCCAGCCCCAATCAGTTTCTTGTAGTGCTAAAAATAACTCACGAGAAATAAGCCATATATATATACGATTAATTAACTAATTTTCAACACAGGAATAAGGTAATCTAATGGAAAGGGATAGTCTTTTAAACAATGCCAGGAAAACATGTAAAAGGAGAAAATTGGAAAGGCTGAGGAGATGGTTCAGTGGCCTAAGTGCCTGCCTGGCAAGCATAAGGTCCTGCGTTCAATTCCTGGTACCAGAAAACCAAAAACAAATATTAAAAAAGAAGGAAATTGTATTCTTACCTTACAACACACATAAAAATAAAAGTACATCATAGATCTTACATTTATATAGGTGCAAAAACTATAAAATCCTTAGTGGAATTGTATCGTTGGGTTACATTTCATAACCTTGGGTTAGATCATGATTTCTTTTTTTTCTTCTTCTTCTTCTTTTTTGTATTTAGGGAAGGGTCTACAGGTGTGTTCAGGGTCTCACTGTGTAGATCAGACTCGTAGTGATCCACCTGTTTACAGCCTCCCAAAAG
>NW_004524616.1:11654150-11660097 GCF_000260255.1 Octodon degus | reverse complement strand
CGAAGAATGTCGGTGCGGAGACCCCGCGCAGCTCCGTGGACAGCCCCGGCTCGGTATTCCTCAGGTGGGTGCAGCCCCGCCCGCCCGCTCCCGTCCCCTCTGTCTGCCCCTGGGGCCACCCGCCCCCAGGTGGCCTTGGAGTTCCTCCTTTTGGAGCTAGCAGTCGACAGAAGGGAGAGAGAAGGACGGCCCTAGGTACCGGCCTCTGGATCTGAAGGGACAGTGTGATCCAGGCAAACGGAACTGCTGCTGCTGCTGCTGCTGCTGCTGCTGCTGCTGCTGCTGCTGCTGCTGCTGCTGCTATTAAAAAAATAAACTTGAGAGCCTTTTTTGTACTTTTATTTTTTGGTACTAAATCAACAGCCACTGGGCAGTTTTCAATTATTGGCTTACTCTCAGATTTACAGCAGTAAAGACAGATGTTTAAACCAAAAGCCTACTTTGCTGTCAGAATTACCTGGGTTATTATTAAAATGTCATAGGTAATAATAATTATTAAAATTGCAATAGAATTGCCCTTTTTGGCTTCCTATTTTGTCTTTCAAAATTAAATACTAAAATGTCCTGGCTGTGCTCTAGTTCAGTGACTTCCTGTACAGTGACTTACAGCAGCTTTGATCAGATTCTAAACATCCTTTTCAACTGTGATGCTGTCTATATCAGCTCCATTCTTAACTGTGTAATCAGAAATTTTAATTAAAACTCAATTGTCAACTTTTATTAATTTTGTTTTAATAATTTCTTAGCAATTTATAAAATATAGAAATCAGAAGTGGAAATCAAAGATAAGAAGGTTTTCATTGAGCTTTTATGTAACTTTCATGTGAACACCAATAAAAGGGGGAAGATGTCTCCACAACCAAGCTTTACTTTTAGATAATGCTGTATCCAGAAACCTAAAGATTTATTGTTTATTTTATTTTTTAATCATTTAAAGTAATTTATACAAAAAGTATTTGAAGTTACAGCTTCTAAAGATCATGGGAAAAAAACGAAAGAAATCTCATTTTTATTGAATGTCATTCTTGTATCAGCTTGTGAAAATGAAATCATTTTCAAAGAAACTTTGGGGTACAAATTGTTCCTTAATCTACTTGCTTTTCAAGTTAGCTTACTTTTTTTTCTATGCATCAGCAAAGGGCATCTGTCCTACTTGCTGTAGTGGTCATCTGAGCAAGAGCACAAGTCTAATATTTAAAAATGGAAAACTCTTGCACGATTCCCATTTTGTGCTAAGGTTCAAGGGTCTCTCTAGTGCTTTGTGTGCTTATCCCGTCACATACATAGACTGTCAGGCAAAGCCCACTTCGCAGCATAAATTGTACCACTAAAAAAAAAATTGAAATCAAAATGTATATAAAATTCACTAAGTACAATTTAAAGTATGGCACAAATTTTTTTAAATTTGCACCGACCTAAATACAAGCTGTTTTCAGAAATGGCCCAACCCAAGTCACCTGAATATTCAGATATTCAACATCAAAGTTCCATTTTAGCATTTATAGGTACTATTCTAAAAATATATATTGGAGGGGCTGGTGAGATGGCTCAGTGGTCTAAAGCACCTACTTAGAACAAACTTAGCAAACACAGGGACCACGGTTCAATCCCCCAGCACCACATGCCAGCCAGCCCCGCCCCCTGGTGGGCTGAGCTGGACACACACATACACACACACATACACACACACACATACACACACACAAATAAATAAATAAAATTTTAAAAAAATTAAAAAAAATAAATAAAAATATATATTGAAACTAACCTAAAATTACTTAACATATTTCTAACTAGTTAAGATATTAGAGGACTTCTAACATTCTTGAAGAATTTGTTTAATGCTTTATGTATAAAATCACTAAAAATAATTTGCAAGATTCAGACACACATTGGTTAAATTGTTGAGATAAAAATTAATGCTAAAGGGCAGGCCAGATAAGCTCAGCAGATTAAAGCACCTGCTTAGACAGACACAAGAGCCCAGGGTTCAATCTCCACCCTGCTCTGCCGGCCCCGCACCCATGGTTTGCTGAGAAGACAGTGACTGAGACTGGGCCTGGTGGTGCAAGCCTATAATCCCAATGCTTGGGAGGCTGAAAAACAGGAAGGATCACTACAAGTCCAATCGGTATAGTGAGACCCTGTAGACCCTGTACTTGATACATAAAAATACTAATAATATTGATGATGATGATGCCAAGTAAATATGTCCCTTTACCTGCTAACTAAACATTAAAATTTTCTGTAACTATTTTGGTATCCCATTATTCTTTCATGAAGTAAAGCACAAATCAGCAAACCATTTTAAATAGTCACAGGTAGAATTCATACTGTATATTGTTCATTCAGTTTAACAAAGGTTTATGGTATACCTGTTACATGCCAGGCTATGTGGGAAGCACAAGAGATAGAATTAGGTCTGAGATCAACCTAGTTCCTGATCTAATGGAAGTTACTGATTGAATGTCAGAGATAGGTAAAAATTATGGATGAATGCATTCACACATGTACAGAGAGGTAACTAAAAGATTAACACATGTTACAGGAAGCAAATAAAAGCTGAGGTAGAGAATAAGACAGAGAATTGCTTTAAGTTGAATGGTGAATGAAGGGCTCTCCAAGAAAGTGATATTTAGGCTTAGAGAATGAAAAGAGCCTGTCCAGAAGACAATGGGAAGGAGCAGGTTGTCCTGAGATGCAGAGTATCTTGAACCTGGAGCACCTGGGGAGCAGAGAAATGAGACATAAGGGTGGGGCACTACTGTAGCTGGAATCACTACAGGGGAGAAAAAAGGATCGATCACCACGACATCATGTTCCCTTCAGAGGAGTACTCGGGCCTCCCTGTGCATTATTCACAGTTGTTTGTTTTGTTTTCTCTTGCAAGCAAAGCTATATCTTGCCATGTCTCCAGGTAGACTCTAAAGCAGTGGTAGCAAGCCCTTGGCATGTGTGCTACTGTGTTTTTCTTTTATGACAAAAAACGTTAATGTAGATTATTTTTTCTAAGCTAAAACCTCCATTTCAGGTGAAATACTGGTGTTGGTACTTTGTAATAAATAAGTGGGTTTTGAGCTGCTGCTTGGCACTCAATTTCTGAAAGTTTCCCCATCACTGTTCTAAAGCGTATGCCTGGGACAGGAATTTGCTCCTTGCAGATTATGGGCATGATGAGCTTTCCCCATTAATATCAAGCTGTGTTCTAAAGCTCTGTATCATTTAAACTACTTCCAGCGTTACTCTACTTCCTCGACAACATGGGAGCTGACTACGCCTCACTCTTCTGCAGTCTAGCAGGTGTGAAATGGCATTCACAATGGCTTTAGGTTGCATTTCTTTTATGGACACAGCAAGAGAAGCATCATTTCAATGTGTGTAATGGTTATATCTGTTTCCTCTTCCTTTTGGAAAGTAAGGGTTACTAAGTTTTAACATTAGTTTCACTAATTACCATAGGCTTCTGGGCATTGTGGTGCCTGCCTGTAAGCCCAGCACTGGGGAGTCTGAGACAGGAGGATTGAAGTGAGTTTGAAATCAGCCTGAACCTCATAATGAAACACTGTCTCAAAAAGCCAAACCAATATAACAACTCAACTTCTGTCTCCTGGAGCTAGAGAGAGAAGAGCGATACAGTAAGTCCCTGACTTATAGCAAGTGCCATTCCAGGAGTACATTCATAAATCAGATTCCTTCATTAAGTTCAACAAGGTGGGTCTTAAATACATCTGGCACAAATGTACAATGTAAAGCATAAAAAACCCACAAAATACACCAAGTCCCCAACTGTACTGTACTACTGTGCACTAGCAAACTGTATAGTAAGCACATGGCAGCACAACTGTGACAATGCCTAATAGATATGTCCCGCAGACAAGTGGGCCACTTCTATGATGTGTCCTCATCTACAAAGGTCTGTAATATGACCTTCATATGTAGCTGAGCAAGTTCACAACTCCAATGGAAGTTAGGAACTTACTGAGCTTACAAGCTGGAGGGAGGCTGAATCCTGGGAAATGAAGGGCCTTCCTCTTCTGGAATAGAAAGGAATTGACAGCGCACAAAGAGAGCAAGGCCATGTGCAGGAAATATATAATGGCAATCATTTCCTGAGAGTCACAACGGGTATTTTTGTGAATGGGTAAATTCAGGGTAACAAGACCTATAAATGCTACAAATCCTCCAAGACAAAAGTGAGAGACAGACAAACTCAGGAAGAAGAGAGAACCAAGTGCACCAGGATGTGGAACAACAGGGCTGTGGGACTATGTGTGATAGAAAAGGTTAACCACAGAGGACCCTGCCTCTTTACTCTGAGAGTTAGAATTTTCTGAGCCGGAGAATAAAGCCCCTCAGCAATAGTCATGGTGAGAAGAGAAAGGACCTACAATCTCTTTCCCAAATTTCACAAGGTACCTCCCACAGTTCTCTTATGCAAAGCATATCACAGTTTCTCAATACCCAAGCCTTGTACTGCTGCCAGGCTTTTGAACATCCTGGAATCCCCCTCTCCCTACTTTTTATAATATACTTCCTGAAAGGTGTAACACAACCCTAAGGGGACTTTTGTAGGACCTCTGTCTTAGTTATATTTCTCATCGCTGAGACAAAATACCCAACATCCACAAGTTAAGGAAAGAAGAGTTTATTTAGCTCACAGTGGTAGAGGTTCTACTCCACGGCTCCAAGGCAAGGTGGCATGGCAGACAGGAAAGACAGCTCATGGTGGGCAGAAGGCAGCACAGCAAGTGAGCAAGTAACTGACTCACCTCTTTCTGTCCCCTATACTGTACTCAGGCTACTGGAATTAGGGTGGTACCAGACCAATCAGTGGGCTGATTTAGTCATCGCCCACCCTTAACCTTAGCACCCTTAATCCCAGGCTGTGCCATGCATCACATTCTGTAGATCCAGTCACCTCCAAAAAAAGCCTCAGCTAGGAGTGCACGAGGGCTTGGGGGACATCTAGACACAAGCCATACTAGCTCCCCACTGCTACCTTCCAAACTAGCACCCTTTCTTACTTGTTGGCACCACATCCCATATTAACTGCTTATCAGAATATATTGCCATCAAGGTGATTTTGTCTGGGGTGGGGGGTGGGCGTTGGCGTCTTTCACAGAACCACTGTAGCTTGAGCATCTATCCTCACTCTCCAAGGTCCTGACAGCTGCTCTAGCAAAGTGTTCACACGGCCATACAGTTTTTATAAAATCTGCGGGCAATATTTTAACAAGTATGATTGCTATCTCTCTTCAGCCCACTTTCCCCTCTGTCACACTTCCCTTCCAATTTGGTAGCTAAGGCCATTTTTGGCATCCTTATCTAGGGAAAACTGTTTGGATGTTCACTTAGTTGGGTAAGAGTGGAATACATTTATGTGATTTTGCTTCATTTCTGTGAGCACATAAGATATTGCTGGCCACCTAGTGGCAGAAGGGCTTCCAGGAATATTCCCACCCCTTGCCAAGCCAAATTACCCTCGTTGGTGGCACAGAGGAATGGGGTCAGCAATCATGACGTGAGCAGGCACTGTGTGTGAGAAGCACGTGGGTACTGGAAGAGAAACAAGGTGTGAAATAGATGGAGCCAGAAGCTAGACTTTGGGAAATTCTTCCCACTTTTACATATAGAAATGCTGAAATGGTGGGCTCCATGCTCGTTACTGCCTGATCAAGACAGAAGTTCTGTCCTGTCGGGACTAGGTAGTCAATAATGCACATAATCAAAGCAAGCAATCTTGCTATATTTTTCTTTTCTGATAATAATTATAAATAATAGAATTTATTAGAGTTTCTGTGTTTATGGGGCATAAGCCCAAGTGGTCACTTCCCCCAGGTGTGTCTCATAGGTCACCATGACACTGCCAAGAATGGGACTGAATGTGAAAAAAAGTTAATTTTATCAACAACAACAAAAAAAGGGTTTGGGCCAGGGAGATAGCTCA
>NW_004524616.1:11652208-11653075 GCF_000260255.1 Octodon degus | reverse complement strand
TGGGGGATCCTGCAGGAGGTGTGGAAGGATGAACGGGTGCTTACAGCTTGGCAGCAAAATCAGAGTCTTTTCTATTGGCACAGGAGCTTATCTACAGGGTTTTTTGTCTTATAAATGTGACCTTACCAACTTTAGCAGCTTTTCATGATAGCAGGATTGCAGTTATTCTCTGCACTGCTTTGATAAAGAAAGTAACAACAGTTTAACAATAACCCACAACCGTCGGACCAACTAAGAAAGTAACAACAAAACAATCAAGTTTTCCATTATTGCTGGAAGAGAAAAGTAAACCAACGAAATTAATTCCAAAAATGAATATACAACCAGACACATGGCCAATATGCTACAACACTCACCTTCAGTGACCAACTTTGTCACGTGGCTTCACATTATTTTTGCTTATTTTCAAAATCAAATCCATCTTCAAATGGCGCTTGATACAATTTATCCATCTCACCGAGGGTGATTATTTTTATTTTTATTTTTTTTATTTTTTTTTTTTTTTGGCGGAACCGGGGATTGAACTCAGGCCCTTGCACTTGCCAGGGAAGTACTTATTCTACTGAGCCATCTCCCCAGCCTCTTCTCATTGCTTTTCGGATTAGGAGATGTGTGTGGAGCTTTTCAGCTTTTTTATATTATTTCTGCCTTTATTCTAAATAAAATACTTACTTTTATACCTAAGTTTTTATTCCTCACTTAGTTTCTGACAGAAGACCTTAAAATTGTATAAACATTGCACACACAAAGCTTGCGCCTGTCCGGGCCTGTGCCTCTGTCCCCCATTGACCTGAGGTCGTGTAGGGGGAGGACTTGATGCAGGCAACACCGAGTGAGAGCGTGGGTGGGTTCTGCCAGCTGGGGGAC
>NW_004524616.1:11621881-11652073 GCF_000260255.1 Octodon degus | reverse complement strand
GGAACAAAGTTAAGGAATCTTATTTAAGATTGGCAGTCCTACAGTGATTCGTTATGTTATTCCATAGATTTCCAGTATATAGATGCTCCTCAACTTATAACGGGGTTACTTCCCAAGAAACCCAACATAAATTGAAAATATTGTTAAAAATTCATTATAAACTGTATTGAAAATGCTTCGAACTGTATCAGTCACCTTTTCAACATTGGGACAAAATACCCACCACCTGCAGTTCTGAGGACGGGTTTACTTCCGCTCATGGTTTTAGCAGGTTCAGCACATGATGGGCTGAGTCCAAGGTAGAGGTGGAGCGGGGGAATGGCATGGCAGAGAAAAGCTGTTTAATCCATGGTGCCCACATAACAGAGAAAGAGAGAAAGGAGGAGCCAGAGACGCCTCCTGCCAGGCCACACCCGCCTCCTCAGACCAGGCCTCGCTTTCTAACAGCACATTCCGCTATGAACTCGAAAGACTAATCTACTGATGAGAAAGAACAGTGCCCTGTCACATCATTCAAAAGCTCAAAACTCCACCTCTAGATACATGAGACGTGGGGAGACCTAAACCTTAACATTGACCTCCCAAACATTAGAGATTATGACTACAGTAGCTGTAGCACAGACAGTTGTACCTCCTCATGATTCCCTGGCTGCCTGGAGCTGTGGCTCAGGCTATGTGTCACCAGCACCGACAGAATATCAGTGCCAGAGGCCTAGGAAAAGTATAGTTTCTGCTAAATGCATATTGTTTTTATTCCATCCTAAAATGGACACATCACCACAAATCAGACCAGCTTAATTCAGAGTACATTTTTCCCCATGTGGTACTGAGAATTGAACCCAGGGCTTGCAAGCATGCTAGGCAAGTCTTCCTCTACTTTTGAGAAGTGGTGAAAGGGCAAGAATGATGGGTAATTTCCTTGGACAGCAATAGAAGGCTTTCTATAATCTGTGTAAGGATTCTCTGTATAAGAAGGATTTCCTAGGAACTGTGCATCCTTCCCATCCTCACTTTCCTCAACTATAAAAACGAGAATAATGATAGCATTGTAGTGAGTATTAAGATAACATGAAATACTTGGCACATGACAGCTATTCTAATACCAAGTGGCTATTATTTGGCCATTACAAGGCAATAGAAGAAGGATCCAGAGGGGAAAAAATGGTGTACTCATTTGTTACCAAGAACTCCTGAGGGTTAGAAATACAACATTTCCTCTACCCCAGCAGCTGACACAAAGAAGAACCTGTTGAGTTAGAGACTACCTGAAGACCATCTCATGCTTTCACAGGCTCTACTCTATATTGATGAGGACCAAGAAAGCAATATATAGGCTCTTTAAAATTTAATGATTAGCTAACTCTCCAAACAATAACTTTTCTGTCCATTCCCATGCTGCAATGCTTACATCTAGAAATCAACTACATGCTTAAGATACTAAGAGCAACAAAAACCATGCCTAATGTGAGAAAAAAAAATTTACTAGCTGCCAGGTTGATCCTGGAGGAAAAGAAATTATGTTATCTTTTATGCCTCCCTGTGGTCCCATAATGTGCTGTGCCCAGGGCTCACCCAACACATGCACCTGTGCAGAAAGAAAAGTGACCTGGGAGCAGGACCAGCAAAGGCATGCAAGGTGCTCCTCACGGGGTTGTCCCTTGGCCTCTGAGGAGGATGGTTGGTCACCTCATTTTCCCCCGGATCACATCACCTATCCCAGGGGTCTGTACTCAGGCATGTATGCTAGTTCAGAGACTACACTTTCTTCTTTGCCTACAGCACTGACAAAGCAAATTCAGAGCTGATCTCACCGCCTGCAGGAAACCTCCCTGGACATCAATCTCTCTTTCTGTGTGCTCACAGTGTGCCTTTTGTTTACTCCCAGGCTACCATTTATCACAAGTTAAATTGTACTTGTTGTATTTGTCTTTCGCACCATGCCGCCTTATGTTTCTCACCAGTCACTCGGCGCAGTTCCTAACACAAAGCAGACAGGGATGAATGTTAGTTAGATGATAGGAGGGCAGAGGGTGAATGCAGAGTTCCCCTGAGTGGACCTTGCCTAGGGTTGCTGCTGTCCTCGCCCAGGAAGGCTGACGCTCACCAGACGCACAGGGCACACAAGTCGCTAATCTGCCCTGTCCTGGAACAGTCAGTGGCAAACTCAAGTGACATTTCAGACCTTCTGCCTCATGGCTCAAGCCCTGCCACTGCTCCACAGAGATTTATTATTAGATCTGAATTGATATTTGACTCTGTGATCTCAAATGTGTTATCTTTGAAAGTGAAAAATGAAAAGACAATGTCACAACAAAAGGACTACTGGGAACTATATAGACTGAACTTTCTATTTCCATAAATTTAAACACAAACTTCACTATAACTTCATTTCACATTGAATTAAAGTTTAAAAACAAATTTAATTACTATAAAATCTAACTGAACTACATATGAAAGAAGCAGGCATTTACTTCAATAAAATATCAATTTTTAATTTAATAGACAATTACACACACCACATACTTTCCTATCTTTGTGCCTTCGTTCCATTTTTCCTTGCCTGGAATAACACTTAATTCAAACAACACTTGATCAACACATCTTTGTTGTATAACAAGGCATTAGAAATCCTGCAATGAATAAAACAAGTGTGGTCTAGGTTCTTCTCTTGCTGACTGTCAGAAGATGGCATTAGGGGATTAATGTCATTAAAAAACAAACAAACAAACAAACAACACCTCTGCCCATGATCTAGCAAATATGCAACATGCAAAGGCCAATCCAAACTTCAAGTCAGTCGCTGAAGCGAGCATGAACTCTCCAAGGAAGCACATCACAAGCTGAGTGCGTCCAACAAAGACTGAATGAGCCAGCCCACTGTCCGTCGCTTCATCCACATTACAACAAAACTTGCCCTCTTAAATGATAAGCATTTGTTATCACACAGTATCTACAGATTCTGGTTCTGGGAGCAGATTAACTGGGTAGTTCTGGTTCAGGGCCAGTTGGGAGGCTGCTGTCAGCTGCCAGCCAGGCTATAGTCCTCCAATTTCTTGCTGAAGCAGCAGAGAGTGCTTCCAAGGTGACCCACCTACACAGCGAATGCATTTGTGCTTGCTACATGGAGTTTCTCTCCACGTAGACAGAGAGCTGTTCAAATGTCCTTACAACATGACAGCCGGCTCCCCCACAGCAAGTGATGCATGAAAGAGCAACATGGAAAACAGAGTGGCAGATCTTGTGAGGGAGCGCACCACGATCACCAACTGGCTGTATGAGAAGTGTGGCAAAGGAGGAAATGAAAGACAATATTAGGGGTACATGAAAGGGGGGCTGGGAGGGCCATGCTTCTGATGGGCAAAGACAAAGATCCTCTGAGCTTGCCACCACTTATTGGATATACACACACATTTAGAGGGGGGCAGGAGTGAGCCAGGGAGCAGCAACTGATATGGGAGAACAAAGCGTTCTTGCAACAAGGAGATAAGGATTCTTAAAGAATCTGGTTTTCCCCAAGTGAAACTTTACCACTGCTACTGCCCGATTCTCAAGACCCTCCTCCTCCTCAGCAGGTCTTACCCTGCCTTGTGAGCACTGTGATTTTATAGACCTCAGCCACAGCCAGGAGAAAGCAGGAGTTTTCACATTCCAACCTGGTCCCCAAGGCAAGACCAGGATAATCTAAACAGACCCAAGCCTTACTTTGTACTTTGTGGTTACCAGCAAGATAGCACAAATTGTACAGGTACAACTGGTGCACTCAGTGTGAGGACATGAAGAGTCCTGGGGCCAGCTTGTAGGCATAAAAGCTACCAAACAATTTTATCTGAAAGATGGTATTAGCCTCAGAGGGATTTAGATCTGTATTTGTATCACAACACTGTCACTACTGTTTCCCTGTTGCTCAGTGATCTACTCTTTCTAAACCTCAGTTATATCCTTTATAAGATGACTTAATAAATACCTCTTGTTTGACTAAATTGAAGACTGGTATGGATAATTATGGTGTCTGAAAATAGGAGGGCACTTGTGGTAGTTTAGGGTTTTCCAAGGTGAAACAATACAATACAGGACACTTAATTATAAGATTATTTTATAATAGTTACCCCAAGAGTCAAACACAAAAAAAGTGCAGGAAATCTGTCCATACACTAAAGACCAAAGAATCCAGCAATGCCCTCCACAAATACAGATGGAGGCCTAGAGTCCACTACAATGTCTCATGTAGGCCCATTTCATGGATCTGCACCAGGAAGACCCAAAGGTTAGTGGTCTATGCCAGTGGGGTGAAGGATTTGTTCTAGAAGGCTGAGGGATCTGCACTGGATCCAGGAAGCAATGCTTAAGGGAAGAACCAGAGCTCCCCTCAAAAGTACCATGGCCATTCTCAGCAATAGTGAGGTTCTGAGCTCCTCTGAGGATGAGAACAGTTGAGTTCTCATCAGGAAAGCCAATACGACAAGCTTCTTCAGGAGGCTGAGCAGTGCAGCCTCTTCCTTTGGATCCAGGAAGTGACGCTCAAGGTGAGGACCTGAACTGAACCATAGTCATTCTCAGCAACAGTCAGGTCCCAAACTCCTTTGATGATGAGAACAGCCGAGTCCATCAGAAAAGCCAGAATGACAAGGTCCTCCAGCAAAAGCTACAGCTTCCAAAAGCTCCCTAGCAGCTTTCTCTCCAGTTCTGCCTCTTCTGCTAGCACCAATCCTCAGGCAAGCCTCCCACGCCCAGGACTACACTGGTTCAATTCAGTTGGGCATTACAAGTTTACTTCCAGGTGTCAATCTACCACAACACTTAAGAATTGCTAAGAAATATTTTTATAGGTGCAATATAGGTGAGTGATTAGTATAGAAATACTATTGGGAACCATTATCCACACAATCCTGTCAAATTCTAAAGTTTTGTTGTAAGTTTTATTGTCTCCATGCATTATTTTATTTTTCCATATCCAAATGACTTATTTTATTAATATCTAATACAAGTTTCTTTATCTGCATCTGTGACATACATGTATGATAAATCCGTCGAGTGCCAATAGGATTGAACAGTTTCTTGCAACTACTGCTTTACATCTACAAAGACAAACATCTGAACTGGTGATGGCTTCCTATCTTAAAAGCAACTTAACTGGTATTCTCTGAAGAAAAAAAACTTCCATAAATTATTTAACTTGATTCCAATAAAATAAGGTTTCTGCAAATGTGAAAAGAGAAAATCCTGTTATTTCTTTGTTGATATGATGGTTTAAAAGCCATGAGGTTTTTTTTTTTTTTTTGTTTTTCTATACAAAAAAAAAAAGAATTTATACAATTCTGACAGGTAAACTACTAAAAGATATAATCAGCTGCCTTTTCATCAGGAAAACAAAAATTATTTCACTATGTTTATCTTCTGAATTGATTAGTAACCCCAAGTGATTTTCACATTGGGAGGCAAATTACTAGCAGTAAGTTCATCACATTTAGATCTTTCTTGAACAGGAACACTGTAGAAATCAAGAACATCTCTGACGCTGCGCATCTGAGAAAGCCTGGAGTTAGGTACTGCGTGGCCCAAGTCATCAGCTAACTGTGCCAAGAGACTGAACTTCATACGGCATTCTTCTAGGGAGATGTCTTGCCAATTACTGGGAAGAGATGAACCAAAAATTTAATATGAGATTCCAAACGACTCAGAAGATCTTCGGGTGGCATATAGGCTCGACTTTGTAAAGGTGGACAAACCAGAATAGGTTCTTTTTTCACTTCTTCAGTCTTAACCACCACTGTTTCTTTCTCTTTTCTGAATTGAGACCAAAACTCTCTACGTGCCTCCCCTGCGACCAGCCACAGCCAACACTTTCCTGCAAGGCCAGGTACAAACAGCGCTGCCATATTCAAAGAGGCATTATTTTTTAACAGTGAGAGCCAAATACAGGGAGAAGGGACATGAGGCTTAAAAAATCATTTATACTTTTATTTATTTTAATAATAGAAACCATAATGATATA
This sequence comes from Octodon degus, assembly GCF_000260255.1. Taxonomy (NCBI): domain Eukaryota; kingdom Metazoa; phylum Chordata; class Mammalia; order Rodentia; family Octodontidae; genus Octodon; species Octodon degus. The sequence continues at coordinate 11,646,081 of NW_004524616.1, read as the reverse complement.
AAAACCATAAGGACTTTCAGAGCCAATCTTTAAGATTCAAACAACTGTCAAGCTATTTCATTTCTTCCATATGATCGAAGTCCATATTATAATGACTTTAGTGAAATAGGGAAATAAGATTTTAAAAAATGCACAGAGGGGCTGGTGAGATGGCTCAGTGGTCTAAAGCACCTACTTAGAACAAGCTAAGCAAAGCACAGGGACCGCGGTTCAATCCCCAGCACCACATGCCAGCCAGCCCCACCCCCTGGTGGGCTGAGCTGGCCACACACACACACACACACACACACACACAATAAATAAATAAAATTTTTAAGAAATGCACAGAAACCACCAACACTGAGCTAAGTGACCTTCTCAGAATTATAGCTGTTCTAAAAAATAAAAAGCAAAACTGGATTATCTCTAGAATAAGGGATAAATTCAAATAGTCAAGTCTATGTCATGTCAAAATGATCAATTTTTCCAACATTTCTACTGGTTTCCAAGGTTAAATGATGTTTAAAACTCAAAAATGTGAGCATCGCAGTATACATCTGTAATCTCAGCACTCTGGGAGAGAAGGGAAAGCAGGAGGATTACAAGTGTGAGCCCAGCATGGGCAGTTTAGCAACTTAGCAAGACCTTATGTCAAAATAAAAAAGGGTGGGCAATGTAGCTCAGTGTGAAGGCCTTGAAGTCAGTCCCAGCACCACAAAAAAAAGTAGGAGTTTGGGGAAGTCTATGCCTCACAGGACGGTTGTAAAGACACATGAGTTAGGATGCCTATTAAGTGCCCAAAAAAGAAAAAGAAAGAAAAGAAAAGAAAAGCTACCCAGTCTACAGAAGCATAAAATGAATGCTTCATAAAACACATCTGGCTGGTTTCTAATTTGGGCTGTCATTTCATAAATTGTTTTATCAATCTGTGTAATGACTGAAAATCTTTATCTTACTCCCAATTAACGACATGTTGCCTCTAGACCACCTATTAAACTGTCACAGTTTGGGTGGAAAAAGCAATGGTTCATATCTTTGTGTATCTAAGGTGTTATTTAATCTTATTGCCCTTAGTAAGATTCCTAAATGGTTTTGGTTCTTTGTTTGGTTAGACTTTGTTGTTACTTGCAGCTTCTTATAGGAATAACTCATATCAAAAACTGTGTAGCTGAATTTAAAATAAATGCCTCACAGCATTGCATTATTACGTGTTTTCTCAAATAATGTATTTGCTAAATTGTCCACATTGGGAAATATAATTATCCTACATACTGAGCAAGGGTTCTACCTTAGGTTTTTGTTTGTTTCCATATTTTGTTTTTGGCTTTTGTCTTTGGTTTGGGTTTGGGTTTTTTAAGACAGGGTCTTGCTATGCAGTTCAGACTGGCCTTGAACTCATATAGTCAAGGCTGGCCTTGAACTGAGGCAATCCGCCTGCCTCAGTCTCCCAGGTGCTGAGATTTCAGGCCTGTGCTCCATGCTCAGCTATGGGTTTTATGTTTGATGGTAAATAAAATGGTAGAACTTTAGAGCTAATTTCAAGAAAAATTGCAGAAAGGATTCTTTATTATATATTAATAAGTATCTCTTTTATTGGAAGGTGCCTTACTGTTAATAATAAACCTGCTACCTAGGAGAAGGTTAAATTGAGACAATGATATGATTTGGAACTGTCGCAAAAGTCTAGGTTTATAATAATAATAAAAAAATTTTACTGTGGTCCTAACCTGCTTCTTTACCTGTAGATACCAAATGGCTGAAACATTTGGCAGGTAAGTCCTGAGGGAAAGAATGGTAAACATTTAACTGAGGGTCCAGCCAAACAGCTCAGCAGATTAAAGCACCTGCAAGCAGGTTCAGGGGACTAGGGGTTTGATTCCCAGGCCGGCTGCCGGCCCCACCCCTAGGGCATGCTGAGACAGCAATTGAGACTAGGCATGGTGACACACACCTGTAATCTCAGCTCTTGGGTGGTTGTAAATAGGCGGATCACTACAAATCTGATCTAGTAGTGAGACCCTGAACACCCTGTAGACCCTTCCCTAAAATATAAAAAAAAGAAAAAACATTTAACTGAATTGTCAAGTGGCTTTCCCTAGAGTTTACATAACCATCAGGGGAGAAGTTTTATTTGTTATTATCATGTATTTGTATAAGTGGCCATGAGTCAATGGTAAATAAGGAGAACTTAAGATGAAATGTTCAGTTGTGCTGAAACCACAGGTATTTCAGCCTAGGACTCTTCTTTTGACCCAAGGAAAGTTAGCATTGTTTACTGTTGATATCTAAAGAAATAAATCATTCTTCTGGATGCCTTCCCAGCAGGCTTTATGATAGTACCAGGCCACATAACCATAAAAATGCTACAATTGCAGGTAATTTCCACAACCTTCTGTTTTTACTTTTAGGCACAGAGTGATAACTTTATGTTAGGCAATTTTTATTAAAATTTTCTACATCTTTTAATAAAAATGATACTGAACTAACATTTGTTAGATGTTTCCTGGGTGGCAGATGTCGTCTCCTAAGCCCCTCCATAGGACACAATTCAAACTTCATAACAACATTGTGAAATGGGAATTATCATTACCCCATTTTCCAAATAGGACACTGAGGCTTGGGAAGATTAAGCACACACAGCTTAATCTATGTTATTATGTGAGCTGGAATCCATAGTAAGTCTTAAATTGAGCACAGCAGTACACACCTATAAATACTAGATACTAAATACTTCAGGGGCCAAGGCAAGAAGGTGAGTCTTAGGCCAGCCTCAACAACTGAGGTGAGACCTTGTGTCCAAAATAAAATAAAAATGACTGCGGATGAGGTCAGTGCTAGTATCTGCCTAGCATGTGTGAGGCTCTAGGCTCAATCCCCAGAGAGGAAGGAAGAAAAGGAGGGAGGGAGGGAATTAGCCCATGATTTCTCAACTTTATTATACTCCAGTTCTTCTGACCTTTAACCTCCTTACATCATGGAGCAACAGAATTGTGCTAAAAGATGGAGACCTCCTAAAGTACGTGGAGTAATTAAGGCAAGTGTGGAACTTAGATGCGGTGCCAAAAACATTAGTAGCAAATGCAATACCAAGTAAGTTAGACTTAAACTGGGTGTGGTGGTGCACACCGGGAATCCCAGCGCTCAGGGCAGGAGGATCGTTGAGAGTTCAAGACCAGCCTGGGGTACAAAGTGAGCTCAAGGCCAGCCTGAACTACATAGTAAGACCCTGTCTCAAAAATATTTTTTTTAAATAGAGAAAAATTAAATTTCATTATCATTAAATAGAAGACCACAGTAAGAAAGTATATGACAATGTCCCAAATGGAACAAAAATTTCAAAACACATTATCTGTGAAAGGTCTACTATCCAGCATATATGAAGAATTCTTACATCTCGATAATAAAAAGTTAGCACATCTAAAAATGAACAAAAGTCTTGAAGGGTTTTACTTTACCAAAGGAGATAAAATGAGTGTAAAGGAGTACTAAAATGCAGTATAGGGCCAGCCAAATAACTCAGTGGATTAAAGCACCTGCTTAATTAAGCAGATGTAGGGGCTGGGGGTTCAATCCCCAGGCCTACCATGCCAGCCCCATCCCTGGGGTGTGCTGAGACGGCATTGAGACTGGGCATGGTTGTACATGCCTGTAATCCTAGAACTTGGGAGGCTGTAAACAGGCAGGTCACTACAAGTCCAATCCAGTAGTGAGACTCTATAGACCCTGTAGACCCTGTACTAAATGCAAAAATAAATAAATAAAAATAAAATGCATTATTACACTAAAAATGATTAATTATTTATAAAATAAAAATTTAAACACAATGAGGTGTCACTTCACATCCACTAGAAGATCTATGTGTAAAGGACAAACAATAATGTTTGTGAGCATGTAGAGAAACTGGAGCCTTCAGACACTGTTGATGGGATGTAAAATGGTACTAGAGCCTTGGAAAGACAGACTGGAAGTTTCTCAAAACAAAAACATCAGATCTGCAGCTTTCTTCAGCACTGTGATTCGTAAGTGTGTTCCCAAGAGCAGTGAAAACATGTCCATGCAGAAGCACGTCCCGGTTATTCGTCAGTTATGCCTCTTAGGGAAACCTTGTCAAGTAAAACACTTCTACGAGATAGTCAGCAATATTATTTATAATAATCAAAAAGTGGAAACAGCTCATCTACTAATGAATGAATAAATAAAATGCAGAAAATCCCTAAACTGGAATATTATTTGGCCACCAGAAAGAAGGAAGCACTGTTATGTGCTATAACAGATGGAAGAAGCCAGTCATGAAGCACCACTTGATTTCATTGGCATAAAGTGTGCAGATTAGGTAAATCTGAGGACAGGAAGTGCATCAGTAGTGCTGAGGGGCTGGGGACCGAAGGGAGACAGAGCACAGGATTTGGGGCTCGTGGTATTTTGTATTAGGGAAGGAGGTCATGAAAATGTTCTGGAATTAGACAGTAGTAGTCACTGCACGACTGTATTCAGTGGTATGAAAATCACTAAATTATATAATTTTTCGTGGTGAAACTTATGGTATATGAATTAATCTCAATAAAGCTATTTCTTAAAAAGCTAATGACAGGGGCTGGCGAGATGGCTCCATGGTCTAAAGCACCTACTTGGAACAAGCTTGGCAAAGCACAGGGACTGTGGTTCGATCCCCCAGCACCACATGCCAGCCAGCCCCGCCCCCTGGCGGACTGAGCCGGCCACACACACACAATAAATAAATAAATGTTTAAAAAAAAAAAAAAAAGCTAATGACAGGTTCTTTAAAGGTACTCCTTTTTTGAAGTTTATATTCTGTAAAACAAAATGCATACTTTTCCATACCTAATGAATTGGCTTCATGCTTTTCAAAAGTGTTGATGCTTTTTTTCTTAAAACCAGACCTTCTAATCAATATATGTATTTGACATTTAAGTTGCCAAAGCCAGTTCTCTTTCATCTTCTCACTGAAATTGTACAGGGTCAGGATGGGAATGTCTGAAGAGACATACTGTGAGGAAAGGGATTGTGTCAGGTGAGGGTCTCCAAGGTGGTCTCCAAGACCACCCCAGACCCAGAAGCACTCGGTAGTCTCAAGGAGCTCAACATACAGTTGGTCTCCTGGCTACGACTTACTGCAGTGACAGGGTGCACACTGTGCCAAGAACGGCTCCTAAGTGTGGGCAGATCCATGCACGGCCTCCTTATGCTTCTCCCTCCCATGAAGAGAGGCAGAGAGCTCACGGTGGCCCCAGCCCAGGAATGCAGCAGCATGTATGTCATGCTCTGTCCAGGGAAGCCCATTCATAATCAGGACTCAGTATTTTCATCAGAAGTTGGTTATGAAGGTGCCCTCTGCCTACACACGCAAAAATTTCAAACTCCCCCAAGGAAGCAGTTCAGCACAAATGATATTCTTTTCATAGTTATTGGCAAGATGAGCCAAGCTTCTTCTTCTTTTTTTTTTTTTTTTTTTTTTTGGTGGAACCAGGAATTGAACTCAGGCCCTTGCGCTTGCCAGGGAAGCGCTTATTCCACTGAGCCATCTCCCCTGCCCCAAGCTTCTTATTTAGGGAACAACAATCACGCTCTGAAAATCCAAGTTTCCCTGTCAGCTAAAGATCAATCTTACTAACAGTCCTTTCCAAGAACAGCAACCTCTGACCTGTCATAACTCTTTTCAGCTCAGGAGTTAAAAAAAAAACAAAGATGTTCAAACCTCTGTCCATCAGCCATGTGCATTGTAACTCACCTATAATCCCAGCACTCAGGAAGCTGAGACAAAAGGATCATCACAAATTTGAGGCCCTCCTGAACTTCAGAGCTTTATCAAAAACAAAGCAAATAACAACAATCCACCACTTATTGAAAACAGATCTGTAGCAGAAAAAAAAAAAAAAAAAAAAAAAGACCAAAACACTCTTTGGAATAGGCGTAGCAGGACCTCAGGGCCAAAAGTACATTCCTGGGCTTGGTTCCAAAGTCAGAAGTCTGCTGAGAGCCACATCCCTGGTAAGATAGACTCCAAGGAATAGTGGAGGCTGCTCAGCTGCTGATTGCTGTAAATGGTAGGGGCAATCATGAAGCGAGTCTGTCTCAAGCACAAAAGACTTCTGTTCTTTAGCCTCACAGGTAAAAATAAATGTGTGGGGGCCTAGGTCCAGCCAAATAGCTCAGTGGATTAAAGCACCACGCAGGGGCCAGAGGTTCGATGCCCAGGCCTGCCATGCCAGCCTTGCCCAGGGGCACACTGAGACAGTGGCTGAGACTGGGCATAGTGGTGTGCACCTGTAATTGCAGAACTTGGGAGGCTGAAAACAGGAGGACCACTACAAGTCCAATCTGTGTAGTGAGACCCTGTAGACCCTGTAGTAAATATAAAAATAAATAAATAAATGTGTGGTGCTTCCTAAAGTTAGGATATCATTTAAAGCAGGTGTGAAAGGAAGGACAGATTAATTAGAGCGCCTCTTACCTTTGCACCAAACATTGAAAAAGGAATCTTCACAAACACACAAATACTGAAGTGAATGAAGAGCAGAACTCATGACACAGCCTTGCAATCCTGGGTGGCCTGGCTATTGTGACTGGTCCAGTTCAGAATGACCATCCTACCTCTTTTGGAAATGAGTAATGACAGCAGATCAACTGCAGTGTATTGGAAACATAAGGAAAATTTCTTTTTTTCCCAAAACAATAAACTTCTTTTACATAAGAGCTGTTTAACTCTTGACAAGCTAATTACAAAATGCTTAATTATAGCACAGGACTCAAAATCCAAACAAGAACATAGTTAAGAACCCAGATATTTTAGCTTTTTGGCCTTTTCCTTATTTCTTTCCTTCTTCTTTTTCCCTTCTCTATGGTTGCCCATCAGCTTTCTCCATTCCTTCTTTCCCTTTTCATTAAGACACCTCCCCCAAATAATTATAAACTGACTATAATTTCAAAAGATTCAAGTAACTGAGAAAATCAGTTTCTTTTACAATTTTATTTCTCTGGTTTACCAAATGTACATGTACTTGCAACTTCCAATTAACAGGTGGATTTTAAAACTAACTTTAGAAATTATTAGAGATCTTGAAAGTCAAATTCTTTTTGATGTGAAAATATATACAGTAAATTCTAATTTAGCAGCAAGATGGAAACATTACATAGTCTGAAAATTTACAAGGTTCTGCCTTAATATGGGTTTTTTTTTTTCACCTGGGGAAGGTCTACTTCCCCCAAATCAGAGTTGGAAGTCCAGACAGTTGGCTCCACTGCTGTGGAAGAAACATTCCAGGTAGAGACGAGGAGCTAACATTTAAGCTTAACCTCAGTGAAGAGTCCAGTTATCTTCAACTGCAAACTAAGTCAACTTGGAAATAAGGCACAAGAGCTGAATCATTAACAAGCCAAGAGAGGGAGAGATAGCTCAGGGGACTAAGCTCCCCCTTTGGCAAGTGCAGGGACCAGGGTTCGATCCACAGTTCCACATGCCGTGCCAGCCCACTAGGGCATGCTGAGCCAGTGACTGAGTCCAGGCTTTCTGGGGCACACCTTTAATCCCAGTGCTGGGGAGGCTGAAGACAGGAGGATCCCCTATGAGTCCAAGCTGCATGTGAGAACGTGTACCAAATACATAAAATAAAAAAGCCAAGCCAATCTCCAAATTAACAATCTCCCACCCCAGCTGCCTGTCATCAAGCAGGTATTTAAGGCCAAAATAGAAGTTCTTTTTGGAAAGCTGAAAAAAATGTTTCTTTAAAATTGTAAAGAGGTTCATTCGATAGCAGAGAGCAAGAGTCTCATTTAGAATGCTCAATGTAAGTCACACGTGGATAAGGCCCTCCTGAATCATCCTAGGTACCATGTGACAGTCATGACTTCGTGCACGCCCAGATGGGAGCATCTGAGCACAGGAGGTGACGTTCATCTCTATGTCAGTTGTTGAAGGATGGAGGAAGCAAACTGCACAGGTCAGTTGGAGAGAGGAGGGCATGACAGCCAGACCAGGTATTTAAAGACTTGTCATGTGGTAGAACAAACCTATGCACACTGAAGGGCTAAATCTAGACCAAGAAAATAGACAGAGGTGAGAGTCCAGTCATAATAAAGGAGAATGCTGAACAACCAAAACTGGCCATGAATGGACTAGGCTGTCTTGAGCAGCAGTGAGTTCCCCATGGCCAGAGGTGTTCAAGCCTTTGATGAATTTATGCAACATCTGAATTCCTAATTAGATGCATATTCTGGAGTGAATAAATCATCTTGGTTCCATTCCCCCATTCAATTTAGATTCTGATGGGATGATTTTAGCTTTATAGAAGAGACTTGAATATACCTCTAATGGGACTGATGAAGTGTTCCTTAATCCTAAGAAACTATAATTTCCTAAAATAAAAGCCCTGGGCTCTTCCACACTTGGAGTAGCCCACACAGGTTTCTGCATTTTTTGTTTGTTTCTTTCCTTACCAAGGGTGACCCAGCCAACTTAACAATGCTTAACTATGAAACAGCCTAAAAGGCTAGTTTACTTAGAGAGTCTTTGAGTATTATTACCAGACACCATCCAAGGAGGTTCCCAAAGTGAGAAGAAGTCCAATTTTACTGACCCTCATCACAGAAAAAAGAATTTTGGGGAAGCATTAGTAAGAGGCATAAAGAGGCTTATTGAGCAGAAATTTTAAAATTCACATTCAAAGAAATAGTTTGAGCCTTCAAGAGAGAGGCCCATTATTTCCTGGAATTGGGAATATTTATACTTCTCTTGTGTGGTAGAAAACACAGGAAAAGGTGGGCCACCCACCCCCCAAAGAGTACTGGCCCATTTTACAGGTATAAGCCCATGTGTTTTGTTTGGTTCCTAAGATGGAAAGTTTAAGTGTTTTTTGAAGCTTCTCAACCCATTTCTGTTAGGTTCCTGCTCTTTATTTTTTTAAGTGAGCCAATACATGGACTTACTGTGTTCTCGAGGAATTCTGGGTACCATGGGCCTGGAAGGAAAAGAGCCTAAGTTAGCCAAGGGAATGACAGTAGGAATAGCCTTGGGGAACTTTGGTCCCAAAAGTTTTAGTATTCTTAAAAGTACAATGTTTAGTTATGATTTTCTAGTCCCTTTTCAACATATCTTTATTTCTTCTATTCTGCCTTGAAGTCACTAAAATTGTAATTACAAGTCACCAGAATACAATAATGAGCAAGACTCAAGCCATTTTTTAAAAAGTGAGCTAAATAAAATATCTTTGGTCACAGCTATGTATATTTTATGATTAGAAGATAGTTTTTCTTCAAAAAAGTTGAATATATATACGTAGGAAATAAGGCTGAATAAGAACTATATGAAAAAGGGTTTTAACATATGGTTAACCTTCAGCCTCAGAATTTAGTATATAATGTACAAAACTGGTTAAATATGATCTGTTCTTGCCTATTAATTATAATCAGTGAAGTTCATTTTCTAATGACTTTCCTAATCAGCGCAAGATGAGATCGCTTTACCTCAATCTGAATTTAATAACCATGGTCTCAAACTGAACTCGCAGATGAGTTGGAACCGTGGCCTCTTGGAACTGAGAGGCCTCTGAGAAGCTGCCTGGCTTGCCAGGGAGCTGCGAGGGAAGCATTGGGGAAATTCCACAGGCAGGTGGCACTAAGCCTCTCAGCATGGCTCCAGGCAATACAATCCCCACACACGCCTTCATGGAAAATTAACTCGTATGCATAAACACTCATTTGTTTCTCTTTTAAGCTATTTTTAATTCCTGGGACTAATAAAATCTATTTCCAAACCAAGTAGAATAAAAAAATAAGCCCATGCTTTATGTTAATCCTCCAATGAGAAATAACAAAGAAATAATGAATGCCTGAATGGAATCATGGGAGCGTACAACTACCCCCTATAATTTTAGAGTTCTAAAAGCAATGAACAACCTAAGGGGGAAATACAAATCTGAAAATCCAGTCAGGATTCTCAAAAGTAGCAGATTAAGGTCTGGAAAGAGTGCATTCTGACATTTAATAAATTATTAAGTGGGAATGTTTGAAAAAATGTGGAAAATTTGGAAAGTCATTAACTGGCACAACTAAATCCTACAGGACTTATTCAGTATGTAGAATTGTTAAAGACTGATAGGTGCACTGAGGCACGATGGGAAAGAAGAACCCATTGCAAGAAGATGTGAGATACTATGTCCACATCAATGGGAGACCAACCTGTACACACGGCACCATAGGTCAGGTGAGAAGTCTCACTTCATTGTCACAACCACTATTACTTTTTTCCTTTTTGCACTGAAAAAAACAAAGTGAAGCTCAGAGAGTTTTAGTAAGTTACCCAAGGTCGTGCAACTCATACGTGGTAGGTTAGAGATTTAAATCCAGCCTGCAGAAACTGCTAGCTCTTGACCACTTATGGTAAAGAACTGCCAAGTTTACTTGTGACTATGATACAGAGGTAGGATGATGTAGGGATGTTGGAAAGGAAGCAGAGTAAGCTTGTAGGAGAATCTGGTTATGGAGCTATACATGGTCCAGGTGGACAAAACATAACTTCCTCCTGACCCAGTCATAACATGGTCAAGGACCACCATAGCTATAGAAAACAGCAGGGGCCAGGGAAATGGCTCAGTGCTCAGTGGAATAAGCGCTTCCCTGGCAAGCGCAAGGGCCTGAGTTCAATCCCTGGTTTTGCCAAAAAAAAAAAAAAAAGAGTCATTGGGCTAGGGAGATGGCTCAGTGGAATAAGTGCTTCCCTGGCAAGCACAAAGGCCTGAGTTCAATCCCTGGTTCCGCAAAAAAAAGAAAGAAAGAAAGAAAACAGCAAAATCCTGGGTCCTTGCCTACTGCTCATTAAAAGCACAACTTACGTTTTCTTCTGGGACAGAGACTTAAAAGCCATTTTTACTGTAAACCTTGACTCTTCACTAGGGCTTACAGATGCCCAATAGTTCGATAAAAACAAAACAAACATTGACCAATCTTTATTACCTTAAAACTTTGAGTCAAATGCCTTCTCAGCTTCTGTATGGGCATATTAATCATTTAGGCAGCATCCATCTAAAAATTGCCAAATGAGGCTACTTGGTCATGAATTTATGTAGCCTCCTACCTTGAAGACTGAGAAAGCCATTGTGAAGAATTTGCTGTGACATTCAAGTATGCTTGGAAATCAGTAGCCATTGCCCTGAAACTGTGATTACTTGGATTCCAGGAATGGAAGACTACCTCAGAAGATAATCCCTAAGGGCATCCTTTTGCTGTAAGGATTACTGAGCTATGACACCAGGTCCAAGATAATGACCAACCAGATCCCACCATTCATACTTGGAAGCTGGTTTCCCATCTTTCAAGGTGGGTTAATCTGAGCCCCTGAATCAGACAGAGTCCCTTCCAGCTGCATAAACTGTAGATCATTCCTACTTTCTAATTTTTTTATTCTTTCAGGAACCAGGGCTTGAACTCAGGCCCTTGAGCTTGCCAGGGAAGCGCTTATTCCACTGAGCCATCTCCCCGGCCCCCGTACTTTCTAATTTTTTAATGAAATTTTTTTCTGTAAATTTGTGACTTAGTTTTAATTTCCATTAATTACTAGTAAAGCAAAAACTTGAGCTGGCCAGCCACACCTAAACCCTGTTTTCTTATAATAAATGGGATTTCTTCAAGTAAGTGGGATTGATAAGATTATCTCAAAAATTCCTGAAGCTCTTTTCATCACTTTGGAATTTGCTTCTTATGACACCATTAGGAGCATATTGTGGAAAAAGAGCAAGCTTCGAACAATAACACTATTGAATTACTGTGTCACAAGAGTGAGTGGTTTACCTTTTCAGAGCCTTGGTTTGTTTACTTATTGGTGCAGTGAGACAATTCTCCCAAAGTCATTGTGAGGATTAAATGATCTAGACTAGGTTCAGTATGTGGCCCAAAGAATGTAACCAGTGGCTTTACTCTCCCCACCATTTCTTCATCTTCTTTTCCTTCTCCTTCTCTGTGTTACTTTTTGCTGTGCTAGAGATCAAAACCAGGACTTCACCTCACACATTCTTGGAAAGCACTAGGTGCTATGTGGCTAGTTCCTTTTTCTTTCATTGTATATCATCTCAGTTCTTGAATTTAGCTACATTTACTGAACCAAGATCATTTTATGGCTGGCTGCGCATTATTAAAATACCCTCTGGGGACAGATAGAAAGTAAAATACAGAATTTTCAAGGAAATAAAATTCATTTTTTACAATCTGGAATGTCTAATTTGGTATGCAGCTACTTATGCTTCTCTACGTTCTTCTGATTACATAACTGAACTAACTTCTTAAACAGCCACATGACAAAACTATGAATCAAGAAATGAAGATATATACAATTACTATACATGAATATATATATTAAAATGTACAAATCTTAAGTGCATCCTAGGTGAATTTTACATATGCTCATACCCAAGTAATTAATCACCACTCAAACCAACATTTAGAACATTTCCAGATCTTCTAAAAGCCTCCAGCCCATTTTCAGTCTGCGAGGCAACCACTGCCCACCCTTTCAAATGGAGCAGATAGCAAATATGGAAAATAATAAACAAGTAAAAGAATCATGAAACTCATTGTCTTGTGCTTTCCAGAATATGCCATGTTTTATTTTATTAAAGAGGTTTCTTACTAAAAGTTTAGTAGCTATTAGATACCCAAGCACTGAGGAATTAACTCCCTGAGTGATTAAACTGAAATTCACAGCTGGAGTTTAGTTTAAATTCTTACTGTAAAGGCTGAGTATATTTGTATAAAATTCCCTGAGGAGACACTTATGATTTGTACATTTTAATAGGTACAAGTTAAATTGCAATTTAAATAAACTAGCTGTCTTGGTTACTTTTCACTTGTTGCTGGGACAAAATGCCCCACACCCAAAGTTATGGAAGGAAAAGTTTATTTAAGCTCACAGATAGTAGAGGTTTCAGTCCCTACGCAGCTGGCTCCAAGACAGTGGCACGTGGAAGAGGGCAGTTCATGGCAGCGGAAAACAGCAAAATATCAAGAATAAATGGGAGGAGTAGCGGTAATAGTGGCAACAGAGAGCAAGTCCCTTTCCCTTACATTGCCTTCAGGGACTTCTCCAGGCTGCATGTAGCACTCACATCCATAATCCCAGCAGTACTTGGGAGGACACCTAGACACAAACCAGTACACAAGCCTTAAATGTCTACCCAGATTTGGTGTGTGTGTGTGTGTGTGTGTGTGTGTGTGTGTATTCTCATTTGGTAAAGGAACAAAAGGAAGAAACTAAGACACTGTGGCAGAGGTCTTTGTAAATAAAACTCCACTTTAGTGAAGCAGAGTACAGGGAAAGAGCCTAGATAGGAAGGGGCCCAAACCAGATAAAGGCCCCAAGAATGTACCCCCACAGCTCACCTACTGCACCTCCTACCAGCGCAGGCAGCGATGGCCTCATCCATGGCTTCACCCTTTCCTGAGGTCAGGGCCCTCAGACTGCAGTCCCCTGTGTAGTATCTTCTCACCCATCCAGTTCATAATTAAGTCTCTCTGGTATACTATTGTGGATTTGTACAACATTTTCTTAAAACTCTGAGGCCAAAGGATGCTATAATACTAAGCATTTCCAACGTCTGGTCCTACACTCTGGTAAGTGCCTTAACAGAGTTTATTCAATATTTGTTGAGGTGGAATAATTTATGAATTTTTAATTTGATTTTCTGACTACTATTAAAAATTAAGTTCAACATCTGATTTTAATTAGTCTATGTTTTTAACATACACTGTGCTTTCATCTAGTGCATTTTTAAAAATAGAGACAGGGCTGGGGAGATATTTCAGTAGAATAAGTGCTTGCCTGGCAAGTGCAAGGTCTTGAGTTCAATCTCCAGTACCACACACACAAAAGGAATAAATGCAAAGTGCACAGCCCTGTAGCAGGAGGGCAAGCTGACATGCCAAGCCCTGGAAGAGAGCATTTCCTCAGGTGAATGTATTTCAACAATTAGTCTGTCACGAACATTTTTAAAAATTTTGCAATTAGCTCATAGGACACTTCTCTGCAAAATGGTGCCCCCCCCCCATTTCTATATGCCGTCTGTGTACAAGCAAAAGAAAGTGATAGTGCTGGGACCATGAGGCCTAGTGTCCTGTTTAAGGGTCAGCAGTTGTGCAACTTCCACGCTGTATTCCATTTATAGATTCACATTCCAGGACAAAGCACAGAACGTGGACAGAGCTCAGGTCTCCTGACTCCCAGCACAGCACCAAAGTCCTGTGGATGTCAGAAGTGGGTGGCTTGTGTGTGGCTCAAAATAGAACGCAAAGGACCTCACATTCATCACTGTCCACTTGCCATCATTTGGTGCCATAATGTTATTTATTGCCAAGTGTCTGGATATAAAATGAAAGCACAATAGTTTTAATTAAGGCTATGTGTATGCATTTTGGTACATATCTGCTTAATAAAATTTCTCCCCTACAGGACTACAAACTCCCTTACTGCGAGCATGTGTTTATTTGGTTTTATAGCTCCATCACCTAGAATATGGCCTTACAAACAAAAGACATCAGAAAAAAAAAAAAAGAACTGTGAAGGGAGAAAGGGAGGGAAAGAGGGTGTAATGAAAGGTCTGTTCATAATATTCATCCAATAAGTAAGTCTGGGGCTACTCAAAAGAAAGAGAAACTTTTTATCTGCCTGAAAAATCTTTCGTTATTCCCTTATTTGTTATTCTTTCTTGGCTAATTTATTTTGGGGAACCAATTTCTTTTAATGAATACTGCTACATAGAAAAAAAAAAAAAAAAAAAAGGAATGAGGCTGCGGAGCTAGATCAACGGTCTAAGTGCCTACCGGGCAAGCGCAAGCACCCAGGTTCGATCCCCAGTACCATATACTGGGCCTGCCCGGAGCACTGAGCCAGCTACTGAAACTGGCCATGGTGGTGCAAGCCTGTAATCCCAGTGCTGGGGAGGCTGAGACAGGAGAATCACTATGAGTCTGAGCTGTATAATGAAACCTTGTACCAAACAAATAAATAAATAATTTTAAAAGATAAAAAAATGCTGAGAATTATTTAAAAGTGAAATAAAATTATAAAACCAGCTGAAGATAGAATAAGCAATACAAAGTATGCAGCATAAGTGATGGGGGAGGGCGGGCTGGTGAGATGGCTCAGTGGTCTAAAGCACCTACTTAGAACAAGCTTAGCAAAGCACAAGGGACCGCGGTTCAGTCCCCCAGCACCACATGCCAGCCAGCCCTGCTCCCTGGTGGGCTGAGCTGGCCACACACACACACACACACACACATAAATAAATAAATTTTTTAAAAAAATAAGTGATAGAGGGAAACTTATTTCTCTTTCCCATCTTGCAAGATGGTGGGTGAAAAAACTGAGAAGCCAGACACTAAAGAGAAGAAACCCGAAGCCAAGAAGGCTTCTGCCAGTGGCACTGGTAAAAAGTGTAAGGTGCAGGCAAAAATAGTCCAAGAAGGGGCAGCCCCACTGCAGTCGAAATCCTGTCCTGGTTAGAGGAATTGGTAGATACTCCCGATCTGCCATGTATTCCAGAAAGGCTTTGTACGAGAGAAAGTACACAGCTGCTAAATCAAAGGCTGAGAAGAAAAAGAAAGAGAAAGTTCCTGCTATGACTGAACCGGTCGGTGGGGACAAGAATGGAGGTACCTGGGTTGTTAAGCTTTGAAAAATGCCTAGATACTGCCCTACTGAAGATGTGCCCTGAAAGCTCTTGAGCCATGGCAAGAAACCCCTCCATCAGCATGTGAGGAAACTTCGAGCTGGCATCACTCCTGGCACCATCCTGAGCATCCTCACTGGGCATCACAGAGGCAAGAGAGTGGTCTTCCTGAAGCTGCTGGCCAGTGGCTTGCTCCTTGTGACTAGGCCACTTAGCCTTAGTCATGTTCTCCTATGAGAACACACCAGAAATTTGTCATTGCCACCTCTACAAAAACTGATATCAGCAAAGTGAAAATCTCCAGACACCTCACTGATGTTTACTTCAAGAAGAAGAAGAAGCTGCAGGAAACCCAGACACCAGGAGAGTGAGATCTTTGACACCAAGAAAGAGAGATACGAGGTTTCAGAACACCACAAGGGGGATCAGAAAGTGGTGGACTCATAGATTTTAGCAAAAATCAAAGCTGTTCTTCAGCTTCTGGGCTACCTGTGATCTATTTTTGCTCTGACAAATGGAACTTATCTTCATAAATTAGTGTTCTAAATTTCTTACTAAGAACCTAATTAAATAACTGATACATAAAAAAGTGATTAAAAAATACGTACCATGTGGAAATTCCTTTAATGACTTAACTGCTTGAGAATTGCAATGCACAAACTACACTATCAAAATATTTTACTGAGAAGAAAGCAGAATGTCAAATCACGGCCGGCCAAAAGAGAAAAGCCAGGCCTGAAACTGATGGTGTGATCCTCACTTCCCAAAGCAAGGAAAGGAAGAGGCTGTGAGAGTGTTTCTCTAAGAAAAAGAAAAAAAAATGAAAGATTCCATAACTCTAAGCTGTCGCCTGTGGATTATAAACAGTGACTCTTGGACAAGCATCAGAGCTGGGCCATCTGGGAGTCACGTGACTGCTCTATCTCTGTCTGTTTGGGGCACTGGATTCTACTCCAAGTGACAAGCAATCTGATTGTGAAGTTTTCTTTTTACAGATTAGAGGGGAGATTTTCTACTGTATTTCTTTTTCACTCATTCCCCACCCTGACCCCATAAGAGGGGGCAAAAGACCAGTATTGTTCGTATAAGAATCTCTCAGGTCAATTAAGAGTTCCACAGAAGCATGGCTGAGAATCAGTGACTAGAAACAACCACCTAGTGATTCATCCACTCAACAAATATTTACTGGTATGAGCATGACAGGCCTTGTTTGTGGGAAAACTCCATTCTTGAGGGACAGAACAGATATAAGCACATGAACAGGAAAGTTAGCATCTGTATGAGGCAATAGTCTTCTACCAGCCTTCTCCTCTCTCCCTATACTACAAGCCCAGGAAGAAGGGCGATGGGCTTCGTGCTGTTCCTACAGTAGGTGGAGCCCATGCCACCTCAGGCTCTCACACAGTTCTTCTGCTGGCTGGCATCTCTGCACCTAGCCCTTCACGGGGCTTATTCCTGCCCCTCCTTGAGTAAGCTGAGCTACCACCTTTCAGAGAGAATTCCCTGATCATACTGTACAAAACAGACACCCTCTCCTTTCTGTTTTATTTTCTTTGTCTCATATCCATTGAATCTTGCACTCCTGTACAGTAGCTCTGGGACTGTTACTGAGACCCTTGCCCCACACCAAGATCCAAGGATGATCAAGGGCTTTACATAAAATAGAGCAGTGTCTGCACAGAACCCACAGATACCCTCTGGGATACATCAAATCAATATTAGACTCCATAAGACATAATACTATGTAAATTCTGTGTAAGTCATTGTTATACTGTATTTTTTAAGGAATAATGATGAGAAAAATAGCTGTACATGTTCAAGATGGATGCAGATACCATAGGTCCAATTACATATTTGGAGCACATTTGATTGCACCTGAGGATATAGGATATATAGATGAAGAGAGCTGATAGCATTTTTCAAATTTTTGGTTTCTCCCACTGTATTATGGGAAGCATAACAAAATGGATTTTACCTGCTTTGCTCACTCTTCCATCTCATGCATTTAGAACACTGCTGTTAGAAGAATCCATTTGCCCACATGCCCAGGGACAAAGTCCACATACAGAGGGTCCAATCTATTGTCTGCATGATAGCAGCTAGTCTGCAAAGATGGCCTGCAGTGAACCGCATCTCCTGGCATTTACATCCTCTGCAGTTCTCTCAGCTAGAATCTGGGCTGGCCCTGTGAGGAATACAATGCAGCACAGGTGAAAGCACATGTCCTCTATTGCTATCGCATAGAGACTGTTACGGTTTTTCTCTAGATGTACCTGCAAAGCCTCATGCACTCATGGGGCAGACTTCTAGAGTTTTTGATTAACTCATGATCCACTGGGATTATGGATGATCCAAGGCTGGGATTATGGGTTTGAGTGCTGCTGAGATTGTGGGTATGAGTGTTACACCCAGCTTGAGGTAGAGAGTCTGAATGTAACATAAGAGAGACTGAGAGACAGACTTCCTCTCTGCTGCCACTGTTGCCGCTGCTACTCCCTTTGCTCTCTTGCTGTTGCCCTCTGTCATGTGCCACTCTGCCTTAGACCCAGCGGAGTATGGACCAAAACCTCCAGCAACTATGAGCTAAACAAATCTTTCCTTCCTTCATTTTGAGTGTCAGGTATTTTGTTCCAGCAACAAGAGAAGGGTACTTAAGACAGAAACTCGGATTTCACCTTGACCTTGTAGAACATATGGTCTGAAGGAAGCCTCTCAATAGATAAAAATGTCCAATGGGATGAAGACCACAGCACTGTAAGGAAGCCGTTACCCCTGTGCGGTGCCTCATTGAGAGGCTCAGCCCCAGGTTTTCCAGGCACCTCATCTGAAGCACCAGACTTAGCTGTGAAAGTGCCACCTTGCTTATCCAGCTCACGTGCATTCAAATGTGCCAACTCTGAGCTCTTTCTGAAGGCAACCGCTTAACAGACGGCAAGTGATGGCCAACTTAGCCCCATCAATTCTCAGAACCATAAAAAAGTCTTATATTTGAAGCCACTAACTTTTAAGCAGGTAATTATGCAGAACAGAAAAATGCAAAATACAGCCCCCCAAGTTAGTTTAAATTCAGACATTTCTTTCACTCATGAGCATTATACTTGCACCTGGAGACCCTTATTGTGCTTTACCCCAACATACTGTCCTATGAAGCATTTGTCACTGCCATTAACAAATTGCATTTTGTATTCTGCCCTCTCCTACAATCCAACACGTTCCAGGTCTCCATCCTCTTGGGAATGCTGTAATTCTGAAACCACTAAACTCAGTGACACTTAAATTCTCCCCTGAAAAACTATACGGATTTGTTTATTAAGCTTTGTTTAGTATGTGGGAGCCGACATTTTCCCCTTCCCCCTAAGAAACTAAGACAGCACAAATATTTGAAAATAATTCAACAGGTGTGGTTGTGCACATCTGTATTCCGAGCACTGAGAGGAGGCAGAGGGATCGATGTGAGTTCAAGGCCAGCCTGCACTACACAGTGAGATCCTGCCTCAAAAACAAGCACACAGACACACACATGCATGCACGCACACACACACGCGCGCGCACGTACAAAATCACAGGTGGAAGAATCCTCACAAAAGCAGGAAAGACCACATTGCAGTGGTGGAGAAAGGCAGCTCTGAGGTCAGAAGACCTAATTCCATGTGCGGAGTGTCCCCTTCGTGGACTCCCCAAAACTCATGTGGAAGCCGCAGTACTGAGTGACCTCAGAGTCCTTCTCCCTTCACAGGTTGTAATCTATAACATGGACCAGAAAGAAAATAGACACAAATTTTAAACCTTTGGAGTAGACTCTAATGTAGCGCCATTTATTACAAAGAGTGCTGAATGGGAAGGGTCTTTAAATTGCTCCCTTCTCACCCAGATTTACATTCCTGTTTCCCCACTGTCCTGGAGCCCTGACCATGAGTGCTAGCCATCTTGCCTTCTTCTCACAGGACAGGGCTATGCTTGAAGACAATCAAGAGTATTTCAGATGTCTAAATATGTGCTGTCACTTGGCTTGGGGAATAATACCATTTAAAATCACTGTTGATTTTTTTAAAAGTCTGGTTTCAAAACAAGTCTTCAGGGGGCCTGCCCCTTAGCTCAGTTCTTTAAGTGGCTGCTTCAACAAAGCAGTCAGGCTCAGGTTGCTGTGGTTCGATCCCCACAACACAAGCCAGCCAGTCATGCCTTGAAGGCATTCGGAGCAAAAAAATAAAAACAACAACAACAAAAAAAGTCTTCATTTTAGGAGATTCCAGAGCCTTCCATCAATTTCCATTCCAATATTTAATGGGTATATGTATTAAGTCCTTCATATTTGACATAAATCATTCATCAGTGCTATCTGTCCAAGTAGTTTCTCAACTTTCATTCTTATGTTTTTCTTTAAAATCCCTATAATTAAGCTCTTCAGTGTCATTTTACTTGTAGATTTTTCTTTTTCATTTATTTATTTATTTATTTATTTATTTATTTATTTGTAGAACTGGGGATTGAACTCAGGCCCTTGCACTTGCCAGGGAAGCACTTATTCCACTGAACCATCTCCCCAGCCCAATTGTCATTTTATAGCTCTATTTTTTTTTTCTTTTGGAGACAGGGTTTCACTGTGTGGTTCAGGTTGCCCTTGAACTCACGATGGACCTTAGGTTAGCCTGAAATTTGCAGTGCTCCTCTTGCCCCAGTCTTCCCAGTGCTGGGATTATAGACATACACCACCATATCAAGCTGCAACTCTCGTCTTCTTCTTTTTTTTTTTTTTTTTTTTTTTTTCAGAATTGGGGATTGAACTCATGTCCTTGCACTTGCCAGGCAAGTGCTTATTCTACTGAGCTATCTCCCTGGCCCTGCATCTCTCTTCTGAACTCCCTTTGTTTTTCATTTTTTCATTTTGATAACTGACCTTAATTAACAACAGGAATAATCTGGTAAGTGTTCCTGGCATTCTTTGGTTATAAAATATCACGCATAGTTAAATTATTACAGGCTTTCCTGGCTTCATCTTGATAAATTCATTGAAGTCTTCCAAAATATGTCACCCAACAATAACATAAAAATTACAGGTGCATAAACATATTTTGCATACTTATATTGAATAATGAATATATACCCTGCCTTGTGTTATAAATTAGGTAACTTTTTGACTCTACATTGTAACTAAATTTCCACTCAAATTTCCAAACTCACCGTTTGGACTCTGTCCCTGAGCCTTTAGATGCACAGTGTAGCTGACCAGTGTTTTTGAAAAATACCAACATTTCAACAATATTATAAGCTCTTTGAATAGAAGTCTCACCTTCATAAAAGTAATGGGTTAAGTTCTTCTATCAAAATTGTTTCGATACTGGAAAAGTACAAGCAAGAATTCTTTGATATTAGAAATAAGAATGTAGATTCCTAGAGGGTTGGAGAAAGTAATGTTTTTCTTTTCAGAATAAGTTCAAAGAGCCTCCTTAAATCATGTCAGATATAATCTGTCTCTATTTTGTTACCCTATAATCCCAGATTGAGGGTTCCCTTTGTTTGACTGCCACTACCTTCAGCATGTAGTACTCTATTTTATTGCATAATAGGCCCAAGAGTAGAGCAATTTGACAATGTCTTTCACACTTACACAATATCACCATGTAGTTTATTTGCCCCTTGTGCTGTTTCTCCCACTTCTGCAACCTCTCCCCATCCCTCTAACTTCCCGGCTCTTTCTCACTTCAGCCCTCATGGGAAATCCTCATCCCATACACTGACAAATGAATTCCATGGTATCTGAGACTTTTCAATTGAGTTGTAAGTCTGTACAATAGGGCCACTCTAAATACTTGCCTTTATTCATGCACCCAAAGAGGCTTGACCAAGGTTTTTCAAAAGGTTAAATATAGAATACCATGTAATCCAGGAAGTCTCTCCTAAATATACATCCAAAAGAAGCAAAAATATCTGGAACAGATATTTGTCTACAATGCTCAAAGCAGCATCATTCACAATAGGAGAAAGGTAGGATAACCCAGAACTTCATCAACTGGTGGCTAGATAAACCAAATGGTACACAGTATATACACATAATAGGGAAATACCAGCCAAACAATGAAATTTTGATATATACAATAACATGGATGAATGCTGAAAATATACGAAGTAGTACCAGCTAGATACAGAATGACTTATTGTAGGATTCCACCTATACAAGGCACCAAGGATAGACAAATTCACTGAGACAGAAAGTAGAATGACAATGGTCCAGGGAGGAGTAGGAAGTTATTGCTTACTGGGCTTAACGGAAGTCACTGTTTCATGGTTATTTTTGTTAGGGAGAAAAACTGGAGTGGTGATGATTATACAACATTGCAAATGTATTCAGTGTCACTGAATGGCATACTTACAATGGTTACAATATCTATTACATATATTTTAACACAACAGAAAAATTATTTTACTAGTAATGGTGTAAAACCTAAGGCAGGAGGATTATGAGTTTGAAGCCAGCCTGGGCTATGCAGCAAGTTCAAGGCTGGCCTGGACTACATAGAAAGACACTGGCGCACACACAAGAGTGCATACACACACACACACACGCTTCTAAAAGAAAAGTCAGGTCTCAGCTTGGTAGTGCTTGAAAAGCACCCGAGATTTAAAGATAGATCACTACCCAATGTTGAAAAGTTGAGAATTTCTTTTATATTCCATTATTCCAAGTCCTCCTCCACCCCCAGTGCATGTGGGTGTGCTGGGGGAGCTAGAGAAGGGGAAGTGAAGGCACCAGGAGTATCCCCTGGAAGACGCTGTGGATGCCAAAGGGTTAGCTGTCTCCAAGCTTCTACACTGCACAAAGCATTCTGTACTCAGCGCAGCTCAGTCTCTGAATGAGGGGCCCCACTGTCAGAAAAAAAAAAGAATAAAATCCAGGTAGGCCAACTCCTACAGAATTAGTGACAACCCTTTGCTTTCTTTTCTTTTTTTTTTTTAAGCATCTGGAGAATCAACTTGGGAGCATAAGACTACAAGACAATGCTTCTGTTCTCTCAGCCTAACAGCATAAACTAGTGATGAAAAGTCTGCAACACAAATTCGAGAAAGGGCTTGCAACTCCACAGCATTTGCGATTTGGAAAGGGAGGTGTTTTACACACACACACACACACACACACACACACACACACATTCTTTGTGTATTCTTTGTAATATTCCTAAAATTAATGTTAGAATGAAGAGCTTGCCATCTCCAGAACAGTTAGGTCATTTCACCCCGTGCCTGACATACATCTATCACCATTCACAACTGTTTTAAAGTTAGGCTTCAAACAAGCCTTTATGTTAGTTACTATTTTCTCAACTACTCTAGTAAATTAGGAAGTCACCAACACCATGGTATTTGCTATAAATCATTGCTTAGAACAATGCTTGGAATACTGTGTGTTATGGTTTATATCTGGATGTCCCCCCAAAGCCTCAGGCAGTCATGGGGCAGCTTCTGGAGATTGCGATTGATTATTGTGGGTGTGGATGCTGCAAATTTGCATTTCAATGTAAGGAGGGAAGAAAAGTTAGCTGCTTGAGCTGCTGCTACCTCTTCTTGAGCTCTTGCTCTTTGCCTCCGACATGAAAGGTTGCCCTCTGTCATGTGCCACTCTGCCTTGGAGCCAGCTGAATATGGACTGAAACCTCCAGTAACTGTGAGCTAAATAAACCTTTCCTTCCCTAATTTGAGTGTCGGGCATTTGTCCCAGCAACGAGAGTAGAGTAACTAAGACATTATAACTTGCAAAAATGTGTTGAAAGAGTGGATCCTTCAAATGCAAAGCCTGATAGAACTAGGCAGTCAAACCCTCACCAAAAGGTAGGAAAGGAACAGGTGGGGTGCAGGTGGGCTTTTTGGTGATGGCTTTTCTTCCTCCTGAGCCTGCCCAGCTTAGACCTGGGGGCATGTTGACCAACCCAGCTTAGCACCGGCAACTTTTTCTTATTCCTGCGCTTCTTTTTCCAGTGACTCATTCCAGTGATCTTGTTCCTGTGATTCTTGCTCCTGAGCTTGCACTTGTGGTTCTTTCCTGTGCTTCTTCTTCCAGTGGTCTTGTTCCTGTGCTTCTGGATTCCTGTGGTTCTTTTCTTTGGTTCTTGTTCCAGTGGTCCTTATTTCTGTGGTCCCCGTTCCTGTGATCCTTGTTCCAGTGGTTCTTGTTCCTGTACTCCTTGTCCCGCAGCTCTTTTCCTTGGTTCTTGTCCCAGGGGTTCTTGTCCCTGTGGTCCTTGTTCCTGTGGCTCTCTTTCTGTGGTCCTTGTCCCCATGGCTGCGCCCACCTGGAGATGGAGGCACTCGGCTACGGGGCACTAAGAGGCCTGCCCGAAGAGCCCACTCCTGTCTGTTAACTCGGGCTCCAAGCTGTCGCCCGCTGCCTGCCCGCCTGCTTTCCCTCTGAGTCTCCTCTCTCAAGAGAAGAAGCCAGAGCAAAGCCGAGCAGCAGCGCAGCTCCATGCGCGCCCGGCCTCCCGGCCGGACGGGTTCCGCGGGTTCGCCGCCCGCACGCGACTGAGCAGGAGGCGGCGCCGCGCCCGGCCCGCCCCT
>NW_004524616.1:11617952-11621663 GCF_000260255.1 Octodon degus | reverse complement strand
CCCGATGACCGAGCTACCGCAGGACGGCGAGGACGCGCGGGCGGCGAGAGCGCCGGGCCGGAGGGAGAGCAGAGCGGCCGCGGCCCAGTAAGTGGCTCCGCGGGCGGCGGGCGGCGGTTCCGGACTCGGGGCGCCGGGCTCTGGGGGCGCCGGGCACGAGGGGTCCGCCGGGACCCCCACGGGGAGGCGCGCGGTACTTGGCCCGGAGCTTGCAGCTGCCCGGTCCTTTTCAGCGCTTCCCCTGGAGTGAAGAAAAGTCGGGGAAGACATGCGATTAGTTGGAAGATGGACTAACTTTAGCCCCCAGGAGCACCCCTCCCGGCTTGTTGGGCTGTTGAACACAAGCTGATGAACCCCTTTTTCCAATAAAGAGAAGGGATAACCGAGGGGTTGAGGGGCACCGTGGATGCACAGTAGAAGGAAATACTTCACTGTTGGGCTCTGACCGTCCCTTTACTTAATGGTCAGCACAGACCCACAAACCTTCTGGTTTAATAAGGATTTTTTTTTCTTTTGTCCTCGCATGCCTTCAGGGCACGTTGGCCAGCGGGAGAGTTGTGAGGTTCGAACTCCAGCCACCTGAGGCTTAAACCTTCTGGTTTAAATAAAAACCTAAGTAATCTTATCACAAAAATGAACTTTCTGGTATGAAACTCCTTTTTCTTCTATAGTGCACTATTTGGAATTTTTAAAAATCGAGATATATTATTTGTTTCTATTCCAAATATGATTCTTTTAAAAAGGAAAGAAATCTTCTAGAATGTTAGTATAATATATCACTACAACATTAAGTGATACTAAGATAAATATCTAAATAAAATAAGAAAATATATAAGCCCAGTTTTATTATATGGCATCAAGTTGTTGGGGTACTTTTAAAATGTTATGTTGGTGCTAGTTGAAAAGATGCTAAGTACTTTTAGTAGCAAAGACTAAAATCCATGCATCATCATTTTTGTCATTTTTTTTAAAACTAGCTTTGCTCCACACAAGAACCGTATGTGATTCCAAGTGTGTGTGTCAGTCAGTTTGTGCTGAAGTTGTGGAAGAAGAGCTTTCGTAGCCGCTTTGATTTGTGGTTTCAAGACTCTTGGTGGGTCTCAATCTGCCCTACCTGCTGTTTGCTCTGACCTCCCAGAAGTGCCAACTTAAGCTGACCTACTCTGTAGGACAGAGAAAAATTTTCTGTAAGCCCCTCCCCCCAAAATGTTTTGGTTTTCTCATCCAGAAATAAAATTCCAACTTTATAATAATCATTCTAAATCTAAAAGAAAATATATTATCGACTTGTGGAGCTACTCCATAGCTGTGTCATTCCTGTAGATACTTAGTTCTTTGAAAAAGAGGCAGTGGGGGCTGGTGAGATGGCTCAGTGGTCTAAAGCACCTACTTAGTACAAGCTAAGCTAAGCAAAAACACAGGAACCGCGGTTCAATCCCCCAGCACCACATGCCAGCCAGCCCCGCCCCCCTGGTGGGCTGAGCTGGCCACACACACACACCCAGACACACCCACACACGCAATAAATAAATAAATAAATATTAAAAAAAAGAAAAAGAAAAAGAGGCAGTGTGCACAGTCTTTTACAATTTACATATTGGAATGACAGGACCATGCAAGGGGGAAGCAAGGTTAGAACCCAAGTTTCAGCATTCTAGTGCTGGAGCTAAGCCCAAACTAAGCTCCCCTTACACAAAACAGAATGATTTGAATCCACCCAGCATTTCCTAAGTGTTGAAATCTTCGTGTTCTCATTTTCTAGATGCTCAGGTAAAGAGATAGTTGTCATTGAAAAATCTGTGGCACTTAGACAAGCCTTCTTAATTTCAGATGCTGGGAAAATAATTTTGCAGAAAATAATCCTAGCCACATGAAAGCTAAAGGGCCCCACAGCCAGCCTTTTGGTTGGAAACACCAGTTTCACAAACTCATCTCAGGTAAACAAAGACAGCATGCCTATGTGGTCAGTGGTGGTGTGCAGTACAAGCCAGGCTCAGTATGTTTTAGGCTCTGCCCTTCTCTAGAACTCCAAGAGCAGGGTGGGATTAGGAGGCACAAATGTTTGGCCTCTGGCAGTCTTCTCACATTTAAGATATTTACATATGTGTCAGTCTTTAGTAAACTCCTATGGAGG
Source organism: Octodon degus (assembly GCF_000260255.1). Lineage (NCBI taxonomy): Eukaryota > Metazoa > Chordata > Mammalia > Rodentia > Octodontidae > Octodon > Octodon degus. Next base: position 11,619,529 of record NW_004524616.1, on the reverse strand, counting down.
TTCTCTTTTTGTTTTTTACCAACTAACTGGTATTTTCTGAGTCTACTGAAGTCATTTTTTTTTTAAAGGTGGCCCAGCCCACCTGGGGGCATCAAACATGATCCCCTGCACCTGCCCAAGGCTTCCCTCACTGAGCTATCTCGTGGGCCCCTACTGAAGTCATTTCTGATTCAATCTAAAGATCGCAGACTGAGATCTGCTATTAAAGAAGACATGTTTTAAGAGATGCTATTAGCACAGGGATAGAGTAGTAAGATGATTCCATATTTAAATCATTTTAGGTTGCTAAATGTTTATGTTTAGACACCCAGCCTAACTTTTGTTTTGAACCTTGTAACAGAAGGATTGGATTAGATTATTTACCACTTTGCTTATAGCCTTGTTAAAGGCCAGTATTCCACAGCTTATTTCTTCTGAGGGCGTTAGGGTGACTCACTCCTCCCATTTCCTTGGATCTTCAGCTCTATCGCCCTAGGCCTTAACCTTGAAGCCAGCCTGGGGGCAGGGGAGGGGGGTTGGCTAACAATGGCTGACTTGTACTGAGGATGTGCTCTTCATGGCCTGCTCCTGCACAGAAGGAGATTAAAGACTAACTTTATCTCCATTTTCCAGATAAAAACACTGAAGTGCTGAGAATGTGAGTTCCGGAGCAGACTCATGATTAATAAGACAGCAGCTCAAACTCGGATCTTCTAATGCCAACGTTAACCATGGCACGATACTTCATCTCTATTCCTGTGCGCTAGAATCTGGGGGCTCCCGTAGCGTACTCTAAAGCACAGGGTCCTCGACCAAGATTTAAGATCCTTAGTGACCTGGATGTACATAGTCCATGACAACCTCGTTTCTGATATTCTTAAGCTTGTACACTTTTTTTGTTATTGTTGTTAGGTTCTGGGGCTTGAATCTAGTGCCCCATGCATGCTAAACAGGCACTGTAATGCTGAGCTAGATCTGCAACCCCTTTTAAAAGTTTGTTTGAAGACAGAATCTGGGTTAGTTGCCCTGGCTGGATTCAAACTTGCGCTTCGGCTGCCTCGGTCTCTCCAGTAGCTGGGATTGTTGGTGTGTACCGCCATGCCTGCCTGCATGCACATACTGTATAGCAAATGGTCATACAAGCAGCACTATACTTCAAGAAGTAATATGCAGCACTGTCAATGAAAAATGCTGTGCGTGTGTACTACTCAGCCTTAAGAAAGAAGGAAATCCAGACTCCAATCTTTTGGGTACCAGGGATTGGGTTTGAAAACACTTTCAGGACATTATGCTAAGTGAAGTAAGCCAGGCCTAGAAAGACAGATGCCACGCGATGTCACTGACATGTGGAATCTAAAAGTATTGATCTCACAGAAATAGAGTGCAGCAATGGGGAGGGAGGGAATAGGGAATTTCTGATCAAAGGTGTGGTTCAGATTTGAGATCTGTTGCCTAGCAGGATGAATATTCTTATAGTCAGTAATAATATATATTTCAAAACAATAGCAATTTTCAGTTGTCTTATAATGATAGGGTAAGTGAAGTACTTAATTAACTTGATTTATCCATTCAGTGTCATACACATATATCAGAACATC
>NW_004524616.1:11595979-11617557 GCF_000260255.1 Octodon degus | reverse complement strand
AACTGTTCCTTCTTGTAAAGCCTTCTTTTATCTTTGACCACAAACATCTCTTCTTTATCAGTCTTACCTGTACCTGTGTGGTTAGTCTGTGGAATTAAGCTCCTGCTACTAACAATGACTATTTACTGAAGCTTTAGTTTATAGAAAATACCATTGTAAGTTGTTCACAGGCAGCAGAACCCATGCTGATGACTGGATTTTATTGGGCAGTTGTGTTCTAAATAGTTTGTAAACTCTTACCAAGTTTCTCAGAGGGCCAGTAGTCATGTTCACTAACCATCTGTTGGTGAGCTAGAGAGGCAGAATCCTAACCCCGTAAGTTAGACATTTAGTATACTTACAGCTGATCGATTGATCAGACAGACTCAGCTCTGTAGGCTGGGTGAAGGGGAATCTAAATTTACCATTTCTTTATCAAATTTTCTGTCAGATTTAGGTACATTTAGTTAAGAGCTATGAGTTATTTATTTATCTTTGCGCTAGATTGAGAGGCTGCTAACTCCTCACCAAATGGCATATTGATTAAAAAATACAGTGCACTCCTTTTCTGACCAAGAATAAATAATTTTTTATTTTATTTTATTTTATTTTATTTTTGCAGAACCGGGGATTGAATTCAGGCCCTTGCACTTGCCAGGGAAGCTCTTATTCCGCTGAGCCATCTCCCCGGCCCCAAGAAATAATTTAGATGTGTGTTTGTTTCAGATCCTCATTGGCTCCACTTTTATTACCTTTTTCTTTCAGAATTTTATGTACTATTACATAGACAGTTCTAGCATACCCTGTTTTTGACATTTTTAATTTTTTTTTAAAAAAAACTTTTATATCATAAATCTTTCTGTGGATCTGATTTAGTAATGACCAGGTAACCTTTAATAGATTTCAATAAATACCTGAAACTAATGCTGGTGTATTTCTTAGCAAAAGTTATCATGATTTATATTCCAAATAATGAATTGCAGTGCATGTAATATACATTACTAATACAATTTGAATTTTTAACATTTAAACTTTAATAATTTGGGGCATAAGAGTTCTAGAAATGTATTCAAATATAAGAAGAAAGGAAGGATGGTATGCTTAGCATAAACATTTCCTTAAAAGGAAGCGCTGGTATTATCAATAGAAGCGTTCTACTTGTTATCAACAATTATTTTAGGTAAACATTTCTGCTTTAAATAATGAAGTCAAGTAAAAATAAATTGCCTCCAGCGAAAGTATTACACTGTCTTTGTGCAGGACATGTTAGGAATATTGACAGCTATAGTAATGAGTTAGGAATTGGAAGCAAGAAAAGCAAACAAATGATAAGTATAACTTGATTTCTGTAGTACTTGCTTAACTCTGAACTTTAAAAGTTCTCACTTAGCTAAAGAATCATTAGATATTATCTTTCCTGTGTATATTTTAATTTCAAATTACCAAATCTGACAGGCCTAGTTCACTTTCTAGTATAAACTTTGAGGCAGGAAAAGAAAACTGTACTGCATATAAGAAAGCATAACAATTACATTAAAATACAATGATCAGTAGAGATGCTTGAAAGGAGAGAAAGACATAATTGTGTTCTATCTTGGAAGGTTTTGTGGTGGTGCATTCTACCACTGAGCTACAGCTCTTTTTTATTTTTGTTTTTCTGGATTGCCCACACTGGCCTCAAACTTACAATCCTCCTCCCTAAGCCTCCCAAGTAGCTGCGATGATGGGTACTCACCACCCAACCTGGCTGCTTTGTAAGATTTTTAAAAACAAATATAATTACCCAAATAAGCTCTATAACTGAATGAATTGCTGAAAATTGCTGAGTTATCAGGGCAGTTCATAATGATGCTAATCCAAGGCAGGTCCTAGGAAACAAGCGTGTGAATTCTGCCTTACCTGCCTCCTAGCGTTTGTGGCCCTGGTAAATTACTGAGCACGTCTAAGACTCAGTTTCATTAGCTGTATGTGGGCTCAGGTTGAAGTTCAAATGTAAGAAAAACATTTACTTAATGCCTCACATATTGTCAGCTTTCCATCAATGGTAGCTGTGTTAGTCTTCAGTGGTAAGAGTTTGGGACCTGCCGTGCAGTGCAGGTGAAAGGATAACAGAAAATGTAATCAAACTAAGTTGTCAAAATTCAGAAGTCAGCATGAAACTGGTCATGGTGGCACACACCTATATTCCAGCCCTCTGAGACGCTGAGGCAGGAGGACTGCAAGTTCAGGGCTGGCCTGGGCCATTTAACAACTGGAGAACCCTTGTTTTAAAATCAGAATGTTAACAAAGAAGATGGGGTTGGGAATGTAGCTTAGTACACAGGCCCTGAGTTCAAGCCCTGGTACTGCCAAAGTAAGCTAAGAATCTTAACAAAGTATACAGTGATCTCGAGAAGTCTGATGATAGCATCCAAACATTCCCACAAATCAAATATGGCTTCTTGGGCCGGGGAGATGGCTCAGTAGGATAAGCGCTTCCCTGGCAAGCTCAAGGGTCTGAGTTCAATCCCCAGTTCCCCGAAAACAAAAAACAAAAAAACAAATATGGCTTCTTGTTCTCTGCTTTACGCAAAAAGATCTTGTGCAGTAATTTGTGTGACCTTCCCTCTTATTTAAATGTTACTGTCTGTCTATAAGCACGTCTGTCATCCAGTTCTTTTTTCATATCCTGCTTCCTGGTGACTCTTCTCTCACGGATCTCCTGCTTTAAACTGGTGAGTTTTTTTCATTTGCTAAACTCCAACAGAACTGTGTGTGTTCCAGCGACTAATTCTTTAAATGCTCAGCCTTAAACACACATTCTCAAGTTGAATAAAGCAAAGGTCTTGGGGAGAGACTCTTCCTCCCCCACATGAATGAGTCCTTTTTCCTTAAAGAGAAGGAATTGCCCTTACCCCAATACAGGGCCTTTATTTGCCCTTAGCAGAAGCCAACGGGCTGCAGTCATACTCCTAAGGGAGACTGGTTTATAGGCTGCCATTGGTCACACACATGTGTCAGAGCTGCCTCTGTGTGTGTGTGTGTGTGTGTGTGTGTGTGTGTGTGTGTGTGTGTGTGGACATAGTGTTCCTGGGCCCTTACCATTTTCACAGCTTTTATTGAGGTATATTTTACATATAAAGTTTCCCATTTCTAGTGTACAATGTAATAACTCGTAGTAACTTGACCATATATTACGCCATCACCATCATTCAACCTCAGAGCATGCTCATCCTTCCCGTGACTTCACTCGGCTACATTCCCACCTACTCCTCATTCCTGCCTGCAGCCTCAGCTGCAGTTAGCGATACTTTGAACTCACCTACGGAGTATGGTAGCTTCTCCGCATGAGATTGCGTGGAGTATTACTCATGCCTGCGTGACTGACAGGCATCGGTGGCTCTCTTCTGCTGTCAAGCGTTACGTGTCAGTGTCAAACCACATAGCACTAATCTTGGAAAAGATCAAAATTCAGAAATCAAAAGTATGATTGGTTTTTGCCGACTATAGCTTTTGCACTGCTGTAAAGTAGGGGAATCATAGGTGGAAACATGAATCAGGGACCGTTGGTAAGTGGAACCGTATAGCACAAGGCATTGTCTCCACCTTCTTGCGCATCATATTACATTCCGAAGTTAGCCATAAAGTAGTGCCTGCTGTCAGTTCATTCCTTCTTATTGCTGAATAGAATTCAATTGTGTAAATATACCACATTCTCTTATTCATTCATCTTTCAACATGTAGTTTAAAAAAAAAACAAAAAAAAAAAAAAAAAAAAACATGTAGTTTGCTTTCATTTTTGGCTATTAGAAGTAAGGCTGTGAATGTTTATGTGCAAGTTCCTGCCCTTTGCTTTCATTTCTGTTCAGTGTGTCTAGAGTGGAATTGCTGGGTTTTATGATAATCCTGTTTTAACTGTGCTTAAATTTTTGTGAAACTGACAGTAAAGCATCCAGGAGACTTGGCGTATGCGCTGCATGAGGCCGCAGCTGATGTCATGGTTTTACTGTAGGCTTTTTTATAAGCAGGTGTGCATTCAAATGTAACAAAGAGAATAGTATAGTAAATCTGTGTACTTGTTGTTTGTTATGAATACATAATTGTATTCTGTGTTTTATGCAGCTGTACTGTCCTGGCAGTATAGCAGGCTTGTTTACGTCAGCACCATGTGAGTAATACACCGTGTTGCCACTTTACAGTGGCTGTATGTCACCATGCAGCTCCATTTAGTTTCATGGGACTACTGTCATAGAAGCAATCTAGCGCTGACTGAAACATGGTTGTGCAGCGCGTGACTGGTTCATAATTTGGGCTTGATGCCATGACGCACCTCAGGAGAGCACCCTGATGACTGAGTTGATCACACAGTACTTGGCTGCTCACTGTAGGTGAGCTCTGTGAATGACAAGGCATAATCCTCACATTCCGCTTTTTCCACCTCTCTAATGACTGTACCAAAGCTGACTCCTAGTTTCAGTAACGAGAGTGATTCTGAATGGATCGATGTTAGGAATTCATTTTCTAGTCTCTTCTGTCTATCTAGTCTTGATGCACGTTCTAATCAGACGAGATGGCAAACTCCAGGTGCTCTGAGCAGCTAAATCGGGGCCATGATGGTAATGAAAGCTGTTAAAAAGAGAAGGAAATGGTGGAGGGACGGGAACGTGGAAGACAGAAACGAGGAGGAGATACCGAGAGAGCAAAGTTGGAAAAAGAACTGGGAATGATACTGAGTTATATTAAAAAATGGAAGAAAACAATGCTGATTTAACTAGAAAACTACAGGATCTTCCTCTTCTGTCTTAAAAAAGACTCCTCTGGTCTTTCTCGATTGTTCTTTTTCTTGTCAATGGAGTTAGGCAAGAAGAAGGGTGGTGATGTGCCTATTCTCCCTAATCAATAAATTGGTCTGTTATTGATTTGTATGTAATAGTGGTGGTTTCTTTAAATGTTTATATATCACATATATGATTACATCCGTACTTGTTATCCTCTAAATTTTTCAAACTGTGTCTTGCATCTTGTGCAGTGTTTTAAAAAGTGAGAAGAACCTCAGAAACATGCCAATTTTTATCTCATTTACTATTAAGATTATTATATGCACAGGTTATTTCTTGACCATATAGACTATTTTGAACTTTCTAGTACATAGAGCTGTAAAAACTGTGATATGGATTGAGTTGCTATATGCCAATAGCAATGAAAATCCTCTCATTATAAAACTTATTTTCACTGTGTCTCTTCTATAATCCATTGGAAAGTAGCACCTCACCTGATCACGTAACCTTTAAATTATGCTAGATGCTTTACGCAATGTATAGTGTGGTCCTGCAGGAGGCTATAGGTGCTGTCATGAACATGTATTTTTTTAAAGAACATGTTGCTTTTCGTCCTGCCCTCCCTTTGTGCTTTCATAACAGAGTTCCACACTGTGTAGAGTAGGGCTAGTTTTGAAATGAAGTTGGTAGCTTTCTCACACTAAAAATTACAAGGAAATCACACATTTGCTCAAGTTCTAAAATCATACATTCTCAGACCTCTAATCACCATCTATGACACATGAGAATAATACATGACAAATGAAGTAAGCAATTGGCTGTATTTGGCCAAAGAGATTTGATCCTGTATTCAACATATATTCAGATGTTTGTGCATTGAGGACCAGGCAGAGTATAATGGAGACCACAGGATGAAAAAGGTGAGGCTTTTGCCTGTAAGGAAAATGGAATAGGAGAAAGGAATATTTTCTTCTGTGATTTGATCTTCTTTCAGATAAAACATAGAAAGCTTTAGAAAATATATCAGAGCTTAAATGAGGTGAGCTAATATTACTGCTATGCATTAGACCCTGTGCCCCATGATTTTACATATATACATATAATGAAGTAGGTACTATTTCCATCCCGTTTTACGTACAGCCCATTTTATGTATACACGTGCCTTGCCTAGGGTTAAAGTGCTCCTGTCAAAATTCAAAGGTAGGCAGTCCAACGTGAGTCAGCCCCCTAAACACTGAACATACGAATTCACTAGCTTAGGAAAGGTGAAGATGCGAAGACACAGCAGTTCTGTTAAATGTCTGTGCATCCCTGAGTAGATAGATCTCTTACTGCTTACAGATCTTTTTTCTTGGCTGTAAAATGTAAGACTCGTGTCTGTTCTATAATTCCAACATGGGTAAGATTTCTAATGCTCCCTTTTGGTAATGGCAAAGAAGTTGAAAGATGGGAGAGTGGAGAGAGATGGAAGGGGGAGGGGGCTGTGGAAAGAATTAAGATGTGCTGTGTACACGTGCCAGCTCACCTTAATGAATGAAATAATCATTGACTTCTGCAAACATACAATAAGAAAGTTCTTTTAAAAGTATCTCCAGGGGCTGGAGAGATGGCTCAGTGGTCTAAAGCACCTACTTGAAACAAGCTTGGCAAAGCACAGGGACCGCGGTTCGATCCCCAGCACCACATGCCAGCCAGACCCGCCCCCTGGTGGGCTGAGCTGGCCACACACACACACAATAAATAAATGTAATAAATAAAAATAAATAAATATTAAAAAAAAATAATAAAAGTATCTCCAGGACAGAAAAAAATAATCATAATTTTGAATGTTCTGCAGAAGGCAAGATTAGCTGTCAACTGAACACTGGTACTGTTCTCGGTATTTCCAAACACATGTCCTTTTAGGTACTTGTGTATTTATCTGCCCTCAAACCTGATGGAAGAGAAGTGAGTTTTTCATTTGCAGCTTTACGTTTTGATTTGCCCGGTGATCACTTATAAACTCCAACTTTTGTAAACCACAGTTGGTCTCTAAAGTACGGCGTGTTTCTCCAAAGTTGTGCAACTGTTTGCAGGCCATGGAATGTCGGCTGCTTAAAAGCAGTGACCAGAGGAGCCCGCGACCTTTCCCAACAATGCTGCATTTGCACTAAACCTTCTTGACATGCGCGCAGAGTTACTTCCAAAGCCCAAGGCGGTGGCTCCTTGACTAGTCACAAGGTTGGAGGATTCTCTTCTTTTGAGAATGAATTGAGGTTCAAGCCTGAAGCTGCTTGAAGCCAAATTTGGTAAATAAAGGAGAGGAATAGTTTAAATACCGTACAGTACTTTGTGAATAAGACCATTTTGATTAAAAAAAAAAGAAAAAACAAAAAGGGGACCTGGCCCTAGCTCAGTTCTTTAAGTGGCTGCTTCCGCAAAGCTTTCAGCCTCAGGTTGCTGTAGTTCGATCCCCACAACACTCCAGCCAGCCAAACCACCCCTGAGGGCATTCGGAGCAAAAAAAAAAAAAAAACAAGATGGACTACAAGGTAGTAAGATAGCTTCTGGCAGTACTTGCAAGCCAGTAGAAATCTAGATTATTATTCTGTAACCCCATTACGAAACAGTAAACTTTTATAGTTACTATTCTATTCTAAAATCATTTTTAAGTGCTTTTAACATACACACATAGGTATTGGCATAACATAAGCACGTAAATATACTTTGAGGATACAGCTGTAATATGTAAATTGTTTTCCTAAAAAGTCTACCTATTTATTATGGAAAACTAATTTTAAAAAAAATTATGCAGAGTTTATGCCATGTGACAGTTTTATATAACTGTTGCAGTTTGTACCATCTTAGACATCATTATAAATAATGGGAACCATAGTTTTCAGTTTCTTCTTTCATGTAATAGTTTTATACTGCATGAAACTTCGTCTCCTGTAAGTACAGTACTGCTCCTGAATTTCCTATGTGATATTTATAGCATGAAGCTTTCCATTTTTGTCTAAATTTCACTTAACAGTTAACATCTGTTAGCTGAGGGATCTACTGCCTGGTGAGTCCCTGAGCATGTTTAAGGACAAGACTTCTGATTAAGACAGTCATCACAAAATTATTTTATCAGAAATCTGATTTTTAATACTGTATTCTTCAGAAACTCATCCTGCTCTGAGTGCAATTTAACAAGCATTTACCCAGCACTCACGCTGTGCTGGGAATACAAGGCCAAGTGAGGCTTGTGGTGCCCTTTAGGAGCTCCCCGTCTGGGTGGGGGAGGAGTCAGACATGCACAGGGAACGAATGCTGTACAGTACGAATCCCAAGGTTGTTATCAGATGCCGTGGGAACAGAAATGTAAGCAATTTTTGCTCTGAGTGAGCTGAGAGGCAGTGTTTAAAGTAAGGTTGTTGAATAAGGAAGAATTTGGCTTCAGCTTGGCAGGGGTGGGGGGGAGTTATTTCAGGCAGAGGGAAAAGAATGAAAATCTACTTCAGGACCAGAGGTGCGATTCTGAGGGGTGTGCGTTCCTAGGCTGGGTGGACTGGGAGGTGAACAGGACCGCGGGAAGGACAGAGTGCCCGTGAGTGTCCCCTTCCTTGGGTGGCTCCCCACTCCGCGGCCAGCTTGAGCTCTTCCAACTCGGAGGCCTTAGGGAAATCATTCTCCTCTGTGGTCTTCAGCTTCCTCCTCTGTAGAAAGGAAGGACTGAGTGACCTGATTTGTTAGATTCCTTGCAACCTGAGGAATGTGAGTCTGAAGAAACTGTCCTACTTGTCAGGGCAATTCTGTGGCCTTTGTGTAAAGGGTTCTGTTAGCCTGAACAAACTGACAAAACCTTTTTAGTATGAATAGAATCCTTGCTTTCTCATATGATTTGGCCTCTTTCTTTTTTGATTTGTTTGCGAGGTAAACTTAGACCTGCTTAAGGCAAGATTGCCGCTGGGACAGACCCAAACTATCTTCTTACACGTTTACGGATCTGTGTCAGCATTCATGTACCATTCAGATAATTTTGCCACAGTGCTTTCTGGATGTCACAGTAGAAATGGCCAACCACGTAATTTAATTTAAACCCGCCACACAAATGGGGACCTAATTCATTATCAGTAGGGCTGTAAGCTCTTCTGGCACACTTCAGACCTGAAAGTAATCATTTGTCACACTTGAATACAGAATACAATTTACCATTAAAAAGCCCTTTTCCTCAGCAGTGAAATAAGGGAAATACTGAGGCATGTAGCTGCTCACTTCAGCTTAATAATTATGTTAGCCTTCTAAATGTACTTATATTCTTTAAAGCATTAATAATTAACTTTCATGCACATTTTTAAGGACCTAGTATTGTTATACATTATGCTCTGAAATAGGAAGTATTACACTAAAATGCATTAGATATACACTGCTGTTCAGAACATTAAGGCAAATCTCACTAAGGTTTTAAACTGCATCTATTTCTTAACTGATACATAAAAACTTAAAAATTATACATATTTACAGGATACTGTGTGATATTTCTATATATGTTTAAATCAGGTTAAACCTGTCTTCTCATAAATTGTTTCTTCAGGGAGAAAACATCCAAAATCCTTTCTTCTAGCTTTTTGAACTACGTAGTATGCTGTTGTTCCTGTGTTTGGCCTACTGTACACCAGCATCCCGGAGCTCTGTTGTTCCTGTGTTTGGCCTACTGTGCACTAGCACCCCGGAGCTCATTGTGACCCCTTTCCAACTGTCGCTCAGTATCCAGCGGTCAATCTATACTCATCCTTCTCCCCTCCTCCGCCCAGCCTTTGGTAACCAGCACTCTGCCCTCAGTTTCTGTAAGGTCCGCTGAACCTGAGATCGTCTGAATGAGGCCTAGTAGTGTTTGCCTTCGTATGCTTAACATATTGTACTTAACATAATGACCTCTCGTATGACCCACATTATCGTAGATGACAGGATTTCACTTGTAACTGAGTAGTACCCCATGGTACATAGCTACATTTTCTTTCTTCTTCTTCTTTTTTTTTTTTTTTTATGTATTTGGTACAGGGTCTACAGGGTCTCACTACACAGATTGGATTCGTAGTGACTCTCCTGTTTTCAGTCTCCTAAGAGCTGGAATTACAGGCATGCGCCACCACACCTGGCCTCTTGACTATTACGAATGGTACTACAATAAACATCAAAATCCAAGCATCTCTTTGGCGTACTGATTTGAATATTTACCCGGTAGGAGAATTGCTGGATTGCATTTTAGTGTTATTTTCAATTTTCTTGAGAACTTCTATACCGTTTTCTATGGTTACTATTCTGATTTATATTACTGACGGTACGTAAGGATTCCCTCTTTTCCACATCCTCACCAATGTTTGTTATCTTTAGCCATAAATGATAAGCATTCATTCTAGGGAGAGGTGATAGCTCATTGTGGTTTTAACTTGCACTTCTCTGATGATTAGTGAAGTTGAACATTTTTTCACTAATCATCAGAGAAATGGCCAACATTCTGGATAAAACATGGGTTTATCCAGAAAGACAGGTAGCTCTTGACAGGTTTACCTAGTATGTGATCCAGCCAGGCTTAAGATTTTGTGTTTTGTTGTAGTTGTTGTTTTCTTTCTTTTAAGAAAAAGTTGCAATGTCAGTTTTTAGCATAGATTTGTTGGATTATAAAACAGGAGTCAGGTGTTAACTAGCCGTGAAACAATCCAGGTGAGTTTATATTGGAAGGGGATGTAGCAAATAGGTTTGAGAAATAATAGATTTGAGAGATAAAATTAGAAGAACCAGGAGGCAGATTAGATTGATAGAGGGAAGAATCTAGGATGACTCTTACTTTCTTCCCTCAGGATGGCTTGTGAATTGTGATTCCATTACACTAACCTGTGAAGCCTAGCAGGGAAAGAAGATTTGAGGCCTTAAAAAGAAATCTCTTATAAAAGTTGAGAATAACATACAATGAAGATGGATGTGAGAATTGTTACCCTGACATGAATGATGACTTTCCTATACTTTCCCTTATCCACAGTTTTGGAAATATTAAATGAAACATTCCATAAATGAAATCTGAAAATTTTAAATTTCATCCATTTCTGAATGGTGTGATGACCTTTCATACCATCACACCATCCACTCTGTCCCAGAGTGAAGCAACGTGTCCAGGCTGCATACACCACCTTTCATCAGCCGCTTAGGAGCCCGGCCCTCAGCTACTGACTGTCATTGTATTGTAGTAGTAACTTAACAACAGCCCCAAGAATAGTACTATTGACGATTTTATTACAGTATGTTGTTATGATCACTTTGTTCATTATTATTAACCTCATTATGCCTAATTTATAGATTAAACTTATTATAACTATATGTGTACAGGGAAAAACAGTATGTCTATATGGTTCAATACTATCAGTAATTTTAGCATCTGTTGCTAGTCTCAGAACATCATGGGTAGAGGGAGATTCCTGTGCCTTTGCTGATCCATTCTATAAACTGGCTTTCTCTAACCTTTGTTAAAGACTCCATCAGTGACTTGCATTCATGGTGTTACGTTTACCACATAAAATGAGTTGTACGAGACATTGACATCTTCCAACAACCCACCACTGCTGCCTCCACCCTGATCCTGCGCTACCTTTTCCAAAGATTGTTCCAAATAGACAGGCGGAACACATGCCATGCGTAGATGGTGGTGAGGGGACTCGGACACTCCAGTTAGAGGGGCTTTTTCCGTTGTCTCACACTACTGACCAAACCAGGCTGTGCAGATGTCTACCGTAGATACAAACTTCCTCTTTGGCTTAGAGGACATTTCCTTGAGGACCTCTCAGAGGTAACATGCCTGCTTGGTATCTGAAGCCATTCAAAGATAGTTTGAAACTGTGGCATCAAAGCTGTTTTTCATGAACAGAATTCTGTAGGTTTTTGTTTTAAGAATTGGCAAGAACCTCTTGCAAGAATAAGAGAACAGGTATCACATGTGGCCTATATTTTGACTGAAAAATTCTGAGCATGGAATAGTTTTGAAACAGCTGACCTCTGCACATAGAGCTTCGTATTTTGTTTCAAACCCACATACAACTCATTTTTCAGGCAGGTACAGACATGTATCAAGATGGCTGACCTAAGGCTGCAAATTCTCAGATGAGTAGTTCTGTGGGAAAGCCCAGTCTGGTACTGGTACAGCGTGAGGCCTTGTTGATAACAGGCATTGTGGGAGTGTTACGTCACTTCTGTCTCTGGCTGCTCGGCTTCTCCCACGACTGTTGCTTAGGTGTAGGGCAAAGGTCATAGGAGATGGGAAGCTGCCAGTGGCACATGGACACGATCCAGCAGTGGCTTCACTTTGCAGCCTTGAGCCGGGGTCCCTCATCCACTCCAGTACGTTATGTTCACAGTTACTTATCACTTTGTGTTGATCTACCTAATTGGGGCTCTTTCTTCCTTCTCCTAAAAAACCTAATCTGGCCCAGTGTAAAGATTAGGGATTGTAATCTCTGCTTCTTCCTCTCTAGAATACGGGCCCTCAAGAGAAAAAGGGCTCTGGTCTCTGACGGTATCAGTGGGGTGCATCCTGTTGTTCCTCTGGCAGCAGCCATGTGGACTCATGCAGAGAATGTGGTCTCCTCAAGTCCCATACCAGGTACTCAAATATGCGTCCCTGTGCCTGGAGATGTGTTAGAGGTGTTTTCCTCAATTCGAGGCCTGGATGGTACCACACAGTGCTCAGCAGACATCTCTGAAAAGAGCTAGGTTTCTTTTAGTTTTTCCTTGTGCCCAGGCCCCTGCCCTGTACCCCCATAATTCATTTTTTAAATAAACTTAAAAATTTATTTATTTATCTATTTATTTGTTGTAGAGTCTCGCTATGTAACTCAGAATCATAGTGATCCTCCTGTCTCAGCCTCCCCAGTGCTGGGATTATAGGAGTGCACCACCACGCCCTGTTTTGGTGGTCAGCACAATGCGCCCTGGGCCAACAGAGCATGTTGTGCGAGGGATCGAACCCGGTCTTTGTGCTTGTCAGGCAGACACTTAGACTGCTGAGCTATCTCCCCAGCTCCTAAAATGAATGTTTTAAAAATTAATTTTAGCTCAGTGGACTAAGTGCCTGCCTAAGCAAGCACAGGGACCCAGGTTCAATCCCTGGCACTATGCTCTTGGCATTGTTGTAAACAAGCAGTTAAGAGCAAGATACTTGCCAAGATTAGTGTGTGTATTGAGCATATGAAACACTCAAAAAGTCATGATAGTTTCCTGAAACGTGTCAAGGAAAATGATCAGAAAAAGAAGGAAGCCAAAGAGAAAGGTACCTGGGTTCAGCTGAAACGCCAGCCTGCTCCTCCCAGAGAAGCACACTTTGTGAGGACCCGTGGAAAGGAACCTGAGTTGTTGGAACCTATTCCCTATGACTTCATGGCATAAACTGGTGATATTGCTCTGCCATTCAGTACCTAACTGGCAGCTTAAGTGTTCTACATCCTACGTAAAAATAAAATCCTCCTGTGTTGTAAGGGTGGTTTTCTTAGTTGAACAGGTATGTGGTGCCTTCTTACCTCAAATATTTGCAGCAGATATTCACTGTTCACTGTACCTAGTAATTATGTCTAGTTTTTACTGTTCAGTGTGTTTCTTGCTGAAAGATATTGCTGAGGTATTGTGCAGGTGTATACCCAAATATTCAAATATTTATATTGGCTTAAAGATCTTGTAAATCATCATAGGGAAAAGATGTGTCAAAATAAATGGAAGTC
This sequence comes from Octodon degus, assembly GCF_000260255.1. Taxonomy (NCBI): domain Eukaryota; kingdom Metazoa; phylum Chordata; class Mammalia; order Rodentia; family Octodontidae; genus Octodon; species Octodon degus. The sequence goes on along the minus strand of NW_004524616.1, from coordinate 11,604,095 downwards.
ACTTCAGAAACAAATGTAAGTTCATTTCAGTTAAGTAAATTGTTTAAAGCACACACACAAAAAAATCTCTGACACTGCATGCTATGCTGGCCCCAGCCCCGGGCACACTGAGCCGGCAGCTGAGACCGGGCATGGTGGCTTGTGCCCGTAATCCCAGCACTGAGAAGGCTGAAAACAGGAGTATCACTTTGAATCTGAGCTGTGTAGTGAGATCCTGTGCCATATACATAAAAAATAATAATAAAATTAAAATTAAATAAAAATGAATTCTAATCTTTTTAGGTGTAACTGTGGTTTTTAAAAGAAAATTTAGCTTTGCACCACCTAATATAATAGTTAGATAAAAAGATAGTGCTGTGGGGTTTGCTTTGAATTAGGAAGTGGGAATAGTGGGTAGGGATGGAGATAAAAGATTTGTTTTGGGGTTTATAATATTCTGTCTAAATTAAGTGAGTGCTCTTAATTATCTAGTTATGCCATAAACTGTAAAGTAGTAATCTCAAAAAGCAGGCCAACTGGAGCTTTATAAGGAGATCGTGTCTGTGAGACATTGCCCCTAATCTTACCAATGATGTACAGCCCCATTGATCAGAAAGAAAACTATGCCATCCCTAAAACTCTTTTTCCTCCCACCCCAAATTTTAAAATAGAGGAAGAAGCTCTGTTTTCTGAATTCCAGAAAGCTGTATGTGACTGAGGACAGTGCCAAGCCTTGCAGGTCTGTGACACAGGCTGTGGGAAGAAGGGCCAGGGGTGGAGGCACTGAAGCGCAGGCTCCTATTAAGATGGAACTGTGATAAGCACCCTCACAAGGTCGCCTCTCCCAGAAACCACACAGCCACTCTGAGGAAGCCACCGATCTCGGAGTAGAGCATCTCCTCCTAGAACTCCTCCATTTCCCGTAAGGAGTTAGATGAAGAGAAGCAATCCTGTTTCCTTCCAGCTTCTTGCATTGCCCTTTAGACCCTAACAAAGTGAAGCAACAAGACACTGTGGCTGCCCTGGCGGGAATGCTGAACTCACTTGGCCTCAGTGACTGGGCTGCCTCTGTTACCCTTTACCTAGGTCCATCGGAAGGAGCTTATGGCAAAGCTTCATCAGCAGAATGTTCCTTACCCTACTGCCTTCCCAGGATCAGCTCGACTTATCTTTATGCAGAGGCATTGGAATGGCAGGCTATTTCCTCACCAACCCAACCTCTCCTGCTTAGTCTGAGTTACCAGAACAGGAGGCAAACCTCAACAGAAAACTTCCCTGGACTTTCCAACATCACCCAAACCCAGGAATTCTCAGTGAAATCCATCCCTTCCTGTTGCTGCTTGTTACGTGTGATGTACCCACAAGAGGGCTCTGGACTAAAGCCTGGTCCTCAGGGCTGCTTTGAGGACTGAGACGTACGTACAGTCAAAGAACTGAGCCCCTCAGTAGAAGAAGAAATGTAGTATGGACAGGATCTGCCCTTCAGGAGCTTATGATCCAAGCATGAGAAAAAGTAAATACTAACATGATGAAGTCACCTTGATTGTCCTATTTTACCAGGTTCATTCGAGGAACATAGAAAAAGAAGTCAGTGCTCAGCTCAGGACCCAAAGGAGAATGGGACAGGGCACACATCATTTAGAATGTGATCCCACCAGAGTTAAATCTTGGGGGATGTACAGTGCACACAGGAGGCTGACAGTCCAAGCATAGGACGCCTGGCCAAAGCATGACGGGAAATAGAGCCACAAAGGTGAGGTGGAGGCTGTGTCTATCTTGGGTTTTAACTATAGGCACTGGAGCCCATGGTGTTATAAAGGAGGCAGAGGAATGATGGGATCATATTTGACCTTTTCAGAGATCACAGGGCAAATGATCTTACATATAGACGAAATGAAGTCTCATGGAACTAAAGGTAAAGGATGGTGGTCCGGGCAGGAAACACGAAGGGCCTTTAAGAACCCAGCCAATCTACAGAAATAAAAGAGGGCAGTTACCTAGAAATGCTAAGGTGGTAAAACCCATAGGGATTGGTGTCTGATTGGGCTTGGTGAGAAAATGGTAGTCCCAGCATGAGGGTAAGGGAGACAACAGTTGTGTGTCTCAGCCGTCCTTGCTGTCTGGTCAGCAGAGTGTAGAACCTGCACCTGGAGGAGGGCAGTGTGGTGACAGTGCTGTGGCTGAACTCAAAGCACAGTGCAGGTGTCATCATCCTAGAGAATGAGGAGGAAGGAGAGGCAAGGACAAAGGAAGGGACAGTGATGTGTTTTGCAAGTATGTTTTTAGTGTAATAGAGAAACTATATACAGTGGGAAAAATTAAGGATAGCAAACAAAGGCATTAGATGTAGGGCTAACTAAAATTTGTTTATACTCAGAGTTTATTTCCTTGTCCAAGGTAGTAATTGTTATGTATAAGTTGTATGAAATCCAGTTATTTTATCCTGTGCAAGTTAATTATATTTAAAATATTGGGCTAAACATCTCTCTTCAGTAGCTGCAAGGAGTTGCCACGAATTCTGCAGTTATTCCATTTCTTGACACACAGAACTATTATAATACATATTATATTAATAATGTGGAATCATTCAAAATATTAACACTTTTATGTATAATATGCAGGGGCAATTCTGGGAGAATCAAAGATAACTGAAAGACATTTACTTCTGCACTTGTGTGTCTTAGCCGTCCTTGCTGTCTGATCTGCGAGTGCAGATAGGTTACATTTGCATTTTTAAAACCTCAGAAATGAAAAATCCTAAAAACCATATTTTCTTCTATTTTTGTCACTGGGTAGCATTAACTGTGCTTTCCTACTCTCTTACCCTGAGATGTGCTTTAGCCAAAACTGAGTGTTTTGTAGAAAAATTTTTATTTAGTGATACACTATTTTTAAGAAATGACAGTTCCTTTTCTAGAAGTTTTGTGTTTCATTCACTTTATCTTCTTTGTCATTTCTTTTATACCAGATCTTGCTATGCTGCCTAGGCTGCTCTGAACTTCTGGGCTGAAGTAGTTCTCCTGCTTCCGCCTTTTTAATAGATGAGACCACAGGCACACCTTACCCCAACTGGCTCACTTTATTTTATCAGAAAAGTAGTCCTTCGTTTTTATCATCTATGACATCACGCAGCGTTCTCACCTATGCTGACAACGCCCTCCGGTGCCAGGCCGTGCTGACTGGCATGAGATGTGCCACGAGATCCAGGCCTGGATTCCAGGCAGCTCCTGTGTGGCACAGCCCTGCACACGTCCCACCCTGTCAGCAGATACCTGCCATCAGAGCCATCAGATCAGAACCCAGAAGGTGAAGGAAGAAGTAATGGCCACTGTACATGAGGGAGAAAGAAAGCAAGCAGGTTTCCTGAGCCTACGTCACCTGATGTTTAGCTCACTTTGACTTTTGATCTGTTTTTGCCTCCTACACAGAACAGAAAGACACAGTTACAGGAAATGAAGGGTAAAGCAGGAAGGGAAGGCTTTCGTCATCCCTCATGCCAGCCAGGGTGTCAGAAGGCGGCTCTTCTGTCCGAGGCCACAGCCCCACACACTCCTCCCACCGCTGAGCACTAGCAGTGCAGCGCAGTGCAGCGCAGCTCCTTGGGGACAGTGGCCATCTCAAAACAGAAGCAGACATTGGCCTCTCCCATTCTGCTTCTAAAAGCCCTGCTTCTTGTTTGTGTTTTGACCTTAAATGTTACTGCATTATTAGGTAAAATATTCCTCTCTGGTCAAGTACATGTATTACTGGCATGATACAGTTTACTGCCTCCCACCCAATAAAATTCTTTATTATGGGCAGAACTTCACAAAGGTCACAACAAGGGGCTGGGAATTGAATTCAGGAGGAATGTATAGGGTCATGAGGGAGTGTTCTGCCCATGAAGTTTATTAGTCATATTTCTCTGCTGTCTCCCCATTCTCACTCTTACTTTCCACCTGGCCCTTATTCCTCCTTTTCCTGGAAGAGAGAAACCTAGTGTCTCTCTAGGTCATTTGGGGCTGCTGTAATAAGACATCATGAATTGAGTCTTATAATAAACAGCAGAAACATTTCTAATACTTCTATAAACTGGAAGTCCTAGATCCAGTGCCAGCGAATTCCACATCAGACCAGGTTCTGCTTCCTGGTTTGTGGACACCTGTCTTCTATGCACATCCTCACATCTGGCCAGGGTTAGGAGTGCTCTGACTCCATTCTTGAGGATCCCACTCTTGGAACCTGGTCTCCTCCCCAGACACCGACATGGCAGTGCCTCTCCTGTAGGCATTCAAAGTAAGGATTTTTTTTTTTTCCAGAACCAGGGATTGAACTCATCCCCTTGAGCTTGCCAGGCAAGCGAGCGCTTATTCTACTGAGTCAAAGTAAGGATTTTGTGAACGCACAAATATTCAGTCTGTAGCACTGCTGACATTCTTTTGCTATACCCACCTGGCAGAAGATGTTAGATAATTTTCTCAGCAGTATCATGTTCACGAAGCGCCTCATCACATATGCTGCTGTGGCAGGGAGTGTCCCTCCTCCGAGGGCAGCACTCGTGTGTTCAGCAGGGAGTTCTGCCCTTTGGCCCTCCAGTCTTCTCCATTCCCCTCGCCCTTCAGTCCTTATAAACAAGCACTGGCTCTCTCTGGCCTTCCTGCTGCACAGGCTGCGTGTTCTCTGTTTTCCCCTTTGCACGCAGCCACTTCTTATAACTCCTCCCTGAAGTCCCCACTGCTTGTTCTTCTCATCCTTTAACACAGTTCCAAATTCAAGTCCTCAGTGTTGGCCGCACTTAATTCAAAACATCCACATGAGCAGTGAATACTATTCTGGTTGCAGTAGAGTTGACCTAACAGTGAGTATTGCTTTTTATGCATGTGTTTGATCTCTCCATTTCAATTGTAAATATATTGCGCAGGATACCTCACCCCGGCCTGCCGTGCCTGCCGCGGGTCGGATGTGGCCCCAAACGTGTTGTGTTAACGATGGTGTGTAGCTCTTACCATGGCACAGGATCTTTTATAATGTGAGCCATATTCCCCTCTCACGTTTTTAGGTGGAGCCCCACTTAAGCCCAGGTAAAGAGCGTAGTTATCATTAAATTCTAGGGCTTTCTTGCTCTTAGGCGTAGGCCCCCTTATAAATTTGACCAGTTGCAAGTCTGATTGATTAAAGAGTTCGACTTCATTGTATGATTCATATTTGTATTTCATTCCAAATGGTTATTTTGAATTGTAACATGGCATACCAGTTTTCTATATGGTTTTTCCCCTAAAAAAATACCCCCAGTGACCACATAGCTCTCCAAAAGCCAGATTTTAATATACAACTACAGTATTACTAAAGTACCCGACTTACTTTTTAATCTTATTTGATATTTATGGTATTTTAGAATTGTTTTATTTGGTACTAAAAATTGAATCTGGGGTCTTTGCACTAGGCTACATTCCCAGCTCTCTCTCTCTCTCTGTGTGTGTGTGTGTGTGTGTGTGTGTGTGTGTGTGTGGTTTTGTTTTTAGAGACAAGATCTCATCAAGTTGCTTAGGCTGGGCTCAAACTTGCAGTCCTCCTTTCTCAGCCTCCCAGAGGGCTGGGATTACAGGCATGTGCCCTCCCACTCCCTGCTAATACTTGTACTATTTTAAATGTTTATACTAATTGCTGAAAATTTGTCAGTATTTAACTTTTTTCCTCAACTTTATGACCTGCATTTTCCATCTCTGCCTTTCTGTATTTGAGTCAGGTTTTCATTGTATTTAAACACCCGTTCTTCCCTAAACACATCTGCCTGGCCAAAACTCTTGAGCAAACCAGTGCCTTCTCATATATCTTAGATGTCTGCAAAGTGTCTTATTCTGATATTCAGCTGGTAAGACAGCTTCAGAAAAGAGTGGAGAGAAAAAAATGAATGCAAAACATGTTTGAAGTCTTGGCTCCAAGAAGGTAGTATTCTGGTTTGATAACTGAGATAGTGTATATTTTTGGAAATTTTGTTAGTACCGAGCAACAGAAAATAGTATTTGCATGCTGAGAATGTGAATAACAAAAGAGAATTCACTACCAACAGCATCAATCTGCCTTGATTAAAAATTTAAAAAGCCAATCGCTGCCTCCTGATGTATTTTCTTGTTATTCTGTATTATTTTCCAGCTGTGCCTGGCCTCAAAATGCCACTGCTGAGAAGTTACATAGCTTGATTATGGTTTTGCCTGAAATTGTTGTTTCTTCCAAAAATGAAGCAAGCCTTTTCAAGTTTCCATATGGATTCAAATTATTGCTTACCTAGCAGTTTGCAAAGCCACTTCACACTCAGTGCTGTCCAGCAGTGGGAAAAGTACAAAGGCTGGGTCTTCCTGTCCTCGTCCCCACCCCTCAGCCGGGCCCTCTTCCGATAGCACTTGTCAAACACATTTAGGTGGTCATAAAATTTAAGCCCCAGCCCTTTTTTAAAAATGCAGATTGTTGTCCCATATTGCAAAAGTACTCAGTTGTCCAGTTACTAATTTCAGAGTTGCTTTTGTCCAGAAGTTAGAAATAAAGAGATAGAAGCTAGTGTCAAAGGGAGGAAGTAATGGGACTCGTCCAGTGGCTGGGACAATGCTGATCGAGGAGGGAGGGGCACAACAGGCTAAGGAACCACAGCCAGTGCAGAGGGGTGGTGGGTCCCACTGCAAGGCCTTGGCGAGAGGACCAGCAGGGCCAGCATGGAGGATTGATTTTGAAGCCTAGAGGATATTGGGTAGCTCTGGAGGGTCTTGGCTCCCATCTAGATGCCTCTATCTGATGCTCAGTGGAAACTATGGTCAACTCCAAAGCAGGGGGGCTGTTAGTGGAGGCTCAGTCTCAGGAGGAAAAATGAGGCATCAACGAACGTCCTAGAAGACTTGGAGCTGGAGACCCTGAGGTCACTGCTCAGTTACCGGGGTGGAAGAGAAGCAGTGGTAGCTGCTCCTGTTCCCTTCAGTTGGCTTTCTCTTAAAGCATGGAGGGAGCTTATGGTGCTGTGTTGTGCGCGCGCGCGCGCGTGTGTGTGTGTGTGTGTGTTCCTGTTGAATACAAGCTAATTTTCTGCCCCACTTCAGAATCAGAATCTTGACAAACACTTCACAGAATTATGTGAGTTGCCTTAGGCTTTGAGAGAAAGGCAGTGGTGTAGCAAAACAGAACTGAGAGCAAATGAAAGGCAGGAAGGGGACAGAGACGTGCTCCTTCCAGTGGAAACAGAGGGAGCTCTGTGAGGCCAGGTTACATTGGAGTGTTGGGCTCAGATAGCGGCCCTGGCATTGCCCTGCAATTTGGTGCTAGGCTTTCCCTGGAGCTGTATGTGGCTCAGGAGAAAAAGGGACGGTTAAAGAGACCAGGAGGGTGTGCAGAGCAGGTTCTGTCATGTCTCACAGGCTGTGGCAGACTTGGACTCTGGGGCAGTTGGGAACAAAGTAGTGTTCCTTTTCCATACTAGTGTGGTGGATTTTTATGGGCGCTGTCTTCTCTCTGTCTCTGAAGATACTCGTTAGAAGGCTTTAGGATTGTTTTGTTTTGTTTTATTTCAGTGAGAGAGGTAGAACGCAGGATGAGGCAAGCCTCTACCACAGAGCTACAGCCGCAGCCTTGAGTTTTATTTTTGTTTTTTGCTTGTTCCTTTGGAGTTTACTTCTGTTGTCTGAAGTTACCTTCTTTGGGACTTACTCTCTTACTGGTTCATCTGGACCCTCTCTTAGCCTTCAGGTTTGATCGCCATCCCATATTCGAGTAGAGGGACTAGGGAAAAAGAGCAAGAAAGGATAGGCAGAATGGCTGTCTCCACCCCTGTGCTCATGGGTACAGAACTGACTCAGTGCCTGCTGACTGCCTCGTCAGTAACCGGAGGAGGAGGACACAACCAGGGGAGCCCACTGGGAGTCTTCGTTCTCTGCTTCAGGCTTTAAGGTTTTCTGGTGATCACCTTTGTGGCATTTTTCCCTTCTAGGCTAACCTCCTGCCTGCCGGCCATGTGGGTCTGATCAGAAGGAGGCTATCAAAGATATTTCACAGGCACACTTTTAATTAAACCTAATGTTTTCAGTGACTTGTCTGCCACTTCTACTGTAACTGTGCCTTCCTAAACTTTTGCCAACAGATCTCTGTTCTCTTAGATCCCACTGCTAGCAATTCCAGC
>NW_004524616.1:11593058-11595769 GCF_000260255.1 Octodon degus | reverse complement strand
GCAGTCTTTGGCATTCCTTTTATCTTATCTTCCTTTTATCTCTCTGTCAGTCTGCCTTGAGTGAGCTGTGCCATTACCCTAGGCTGATGTGTTAGTGAGTGTCAGTGGATTCAAAAGGGGGATGTCAGTTCCTCTTAGTTTCACTTTGATCATAACCACAGCAGTCTCAAGCTCCTCATTCCATTGCAGTCTTCATCACTAACATCTGTCACAACTATCTTAACACTCAAATCATACATTCTAGCGGCAAATGATAATACTTAGGCTACCAAACAAAACTGGTAAGGAATCTACAGGAGGCAAGTGCCCGTGAAAGAGCCAATACAAATGCAGAGTCACTGTAGATGGTCCATGTTGGGTTAACAAGTTGGATAGCAAAGGGTGTGGACAGGGGCATCAAGTGGGTAACATTAATTCCAGGGGTCTGTGTCCCAGAAGATCCATGAGGGCCGTTTGGCAGTCACTATGAAATGTTTTATATCACGTAGCAGTTGCTCTTCCAGGAAATTGTCTTACAAATATATTCCAATACATAATAAACGCATAAAGACATTTGTTACAATGTACTTCATATTTGCAAATAGCTGAAGTTCACCAAAATGCCACTAAGAAGAAACTAAGTGAATTGTACTTCATTCATTACAATGGAATGCTATGAAGTCACTAAAAATGAATGAAGGTCTTGTATGCTAGAAGAGAAAAGTCACCAAGATGCAGTAAGTTAAAAAAATGAAAGTGGCAAAGTATAGGATAGTGTTCTATCAATTACCCTTTAAAAACACACACACACTCACATGTACAGACCCTCCCAAGAGGAGCACTTGAGTTACTGGACTCTGTTAGTACATCTGAAGAGAAACAGGGCACCAGGAAGCAGAAGTTGAAGGAAAGTTGTCCATTTGTAACTTTTAATTTTGTATGGATAGTTGAAATACCTATCGAGAAATAGGTAGGTAGGTAGGTAGGTAGGTAGACAGAGTTAAAATGTCTAGAAAATGATATGCTGTGACAAAATTGTAAATGGAAGGCTACCATGGAGCCGTCAACAAGGATCAGTCCAGGTGGCAACTGAGTTTTCTTTTCTTTCTTTCTTTCTTTAAATGTATTTGGTTGTTATAGGGTCTCACTACACAGCTTGGACTCACGGTTATCCTCCTGCTTTCAGCCTCCCCAGTGCTGGGATTACAGGTGTGCACCACTGTGCCTGGACTCTAGCCAGCTCAGTCCGCCCTGGGGGCAGGACTGGCACAGCATGTAGTGCGAGGGATTGAACCACTGTCCCTGCACTTGCCCAAGCGGTGCTTTAGTCCTCTGAGCTATCTCACCAGCCCTGGCAACTGAGTTTTCGGTGCAGGGTTTTGGCCACATTCTCCTTCCCGCCCTGGCCTTGACCACAGCAGTCCCAACTCCAGGGTTTTAGCCTATGGAGAGTCTCTATCTTGGTTTGTTTTTTCTTGTTCCAGTACTGGAACTGAACCCACCAGGTCTGCCCCACTCTAAGCTACATCCCAGCCCTTCCTTTTTTTTTTTTTTTTAGACAGGGTTGATAAATTGCCCAGTGTGGCCTTGCAGTCCTCCTGTATGAGCTTCCCAGAATGCCAGAAGTGCAGGCATGTACTATCATGCCTTAGATTAAGATTCAGATGTTAAAAAGTGATGATCAGAAATTTGTTTTTTAAGTGATGGTGAATATAAAATTACCCCCACCCATGCTAGAGCAGGAAAGTTTAGTGACATTAATTTTTATGCCTTTGCTTATACTAATTTAACGTGACTAACTTACTGTAACTGAAAAGGATGCAGCTCCCTGGACTAACCCACAGGAAGGCACTTGTTCTCATTCTCTTGGGATGCAGTTTTGTTACGGTTTCTGCACAGTGGCTCCTTACTTGCTTGGACTTGCACATGAAGATAGCTGAGCACACTCCATTCTTCGCAGCATCACTGGGCAGGGTACTGGATGGCTCCCATTGTAGAGATGGGGTGCCCTGGTTCACGCCACCCATGGGATAGGTCTCATGTTCCCTGACTTCCATCATAGAAAAAGAATTTCCAGAATGTGTCAGTAAGAGCACAGAAAGGAACATACTGGGCAGGATCCTACAAGTGCACACTCAGAAATAGAGTGAGAGCCCTCAAACAGGGAGCAAGGGATGCTTTTCACCTTGAACTGGTTGTGTGTGTTATGTACAGAGGAGTTGGAGATAGAAATCTGTAGAACTTGTGAATCTGGACGGAGGGATTCACTGTACAGATGGACAGCTCTTTCTGTAGGGGAAGCGTGATGGCCCATTCAGGGGTGACACCCACCAGGAGCTACCACGGTGATAGATCCATAGCCTATCTATAGGGAGAGGCCTCTTTTACAGGTCAAAAGATGTGGTAACTTCACAGGTAAAAAGGCAGGTTGTATTTAAAAACACACAGGTCTTAAAAGGCTTTTAAGAATTTTTGACTGGGTCTATTCCTGAACCTGCAAATTATATCACAAGTATAATTTAAAAATTGATTTGTCCTCTCTTTTATCTTATTTTTCCTGTCAGCAGAAGGGGGAAGGGACCTAGGAGACTGACTGGACAGGACAAAGCAGTGTGGAGTTTACTATCTCCAAAGGAAATGACTTTTTTTTTCCTTGAATTTTTTTATTGGTACATTTTATATATACATAGTGATAGCATTCGTCATAGGGGAATTGTACCTTGCTTCAAACA
>NW_004524616.1:11586004-11588696 GCF_000260255.1 Octodon degus | reverse complement strand
GCTCTGGGTCTATTCAGGATCCCGTGGGCTGGGTCGTCTCACTCACTTGCCGGGCCTGCTCTTTGGGTCTGTTCAGGATCTGGCGGACCCAGGGTCGTCTCACTCCGGAAATGATTGTTGACTCCGGGTGAGAATCCTAATTCTTACAAACTAAAATCCAAATTTAAGTCATCAGACAGATGAGGTCTTGGTAGTGACAGATAATGGGCTGTTAATAAGGTTGGTGCCACCCGGTTTTTATTTATGTGTTGCGTGACAGTGTGTGGCTGAGTTGTACTGAAGCTATTCCTCGTTGCCTCTTGCTGGTAATGTAAGTGTTATCTAGTGGGTGAAGTCAGGCCCACTAGATCTATCTCGTTGCTCACAACTTCCTCAGAGCAGCTTTCAGGGCCTAAAGCTGGTATGTAAACTGGGCAGAAATAACCTGCAGGCCGGCTGAAGCCTGACCTGGGGTTTCCAGCATCTGCTGCCGCCTCCTGGGTGCTCATCTCGCCCTGGCGAAGCCCTGAGCCTCTTGCCAGCAGAGACCAGCCCAGTAAACATCGTTGAAGAGATTGGGTTTTCGTTTGTTTGCTGCCAGGTTCACTCTTTTAGTCAGTGTCCTTGCAAAGGCTTTGTCTTCTTGTTTATTTTTTTTAAAAACCTGATTTTCATATTTTCGTGACTTAAGTGCAGCCTGTAGCGCTTCATTGACCTTAAAGCTATGCAGAGGCCCTAGGGAAGTATCCGCTTCCCACTGACCATAAAATAATTTGATGATAAGATTAACTAAAGCTCTCTGTGTGGATTCTATGCAATTTCTGCCTGTTGCTGACATCCAAGTAAGGGCCTCAGGCAGGAACAATCTACTATTAGGAATTAACTTTTCTGAGCCTATAATACTTTTACATAAACAAAAACTTCAAATAGAGTCGACCCATGGATAGATTTCACTTCCTTTTTGAAACAGTACATAATTAACCTCACATCAGTCAGCAAATGAGTGACCACGGTAAGCAAGATGCTCAGCCTCAGGCTGCAAAAAGGAATGAAGTTCCCTGCCTTTAAGGAACTTAGTGCAGTAGTTGAATAATAAGACTTTTGGGAGGAAAGTAAGACGCTTAAGGCATTGATCAATAGGAGCCTGCTCAGTTCTAAACTCAGCAGCATCAAGGACGGGATAGGAGAGGACCAAAGACAGTGAGGAGAACATGCCCCTAGTGGGACTGCCAAGGAAGAATCATGCTGAAGGCAGAAAAAATTTAAGGAAGAATGGGGTGGGAGATGTCTGGAAAGAGGCAATTTTCACTTAAGCACAGTTGTATGTGTTGCTGGGTAGACCACTGGATGGGATGCATGGACAGAGGTGTACACTGTCATCCTCTCAGCACTACACTAGAGGCTCCGAAACAGCAGCCCACCCCTTTGTCCTGTGCCCTGTGCAAAAGCCCCTGCCCAAGAACAGCTATGGTCGCAGTGTGGTCAGCTCTAGCCCACACTGGGCTCCCTTTGCATTGCATGCTGGTCTGTTTGTGCCCAGAGCAAGGGACACCTGCTTCTACCGGGCCATGTAGCAGACCACCTCCTAACAGTGGGACCCCTTTTCTGAGTGGCTGTCACTCAAAGTAGCTCTTTCTACACAGAGCAGCTATGGCTGTGCCTCTGTGTCTAATCAGAAGCTGCATGAGATTTGGTAAGTGGTTGAACAAACACTGAGATAGATTACTGAAGATCCACACAGTTACTCTCCCTATTTGAAGGGAGTCTCCCCAAGTGGATTTATGCCCAGCCTTTTTGAAAAATATGACATATTGTTCCACAGGGGTAGAAAACCAGGTCGCTTCTCTAAGGCTACTTAATTGTTCTAAAACATTTTGAGACCATAAAATAATTTGATGCTAAGATTAACTAAAGTTCCGTAATTCTGCTAAATGCAAACAGTGTTCTTATAATAGTATTTCAGGGCCCTCCATGTACCCTTTGTCCCATAATGCAGTGCACTAATGGACTAAGCCTATTTATTTATTTATTTATTTTTTGTGGTACCGGGGATTGAACTCAGGACCCTGCACTTGCCAGTCAAGAACTTCTTCTACTGAGCTATCTCCCCGGCCTGCCCTTTTATTGTACTTAACTGAAGCAGGGCAGGTCTCTGTCCTCCAGTACCTGCCTACCTAAGAGAAGAGAAATGCTGACTATAAAAGGAGAGCACCAGCCATGCTTAGAGGTGGTTAGGCATTGGTCATCTTTGTCACATATGTTTGGTCTTGACTTTGATACCAGGATAGGGCTGGTAATATGGTCTGCAGTGTTCATAGGCTGTGAAAAGTTAAGAGTAAGCAACTATAAAGCCTAAACTGACCAGCAGCATGTAGTGCCCTTGTGGTCATGTGCAGATGAAAAGACCACACAGGTCATAAATCAAGATGAAAATTAGCAAATCTGTGACACCAGTGCCATCTTATTTTATCTCTATGCTTAGCTACCAGTGAATTCTCACATGCTCGGACATGTGCCTTTGCTACACAGGCTGACATCCAAAAAGATCTGATCGTGAATTATACCTTCTCTTCTCTCTTCAGCGTTCCTTTTCTGTGGCTTTCCACACTGGAGACGATCCCTGGATGATACTGAAACTGTCAATAGAAGGAGCCTGCTTCCGCATCTACCACAGTGCATTTATTAGTGGCTCAGGGCATAAACTCTCTTGATA
>NW_004524616.1:11578169-11585354 GCF_000260255.1 Octodon degus | reverse complement strand
TTGCTCTGGGCCTGCACACAGAGGCCCTCCCAGCCTTCAGGTGATCTGCTACCTCCAGGTGATCTACTGCCCCAGCACACACCTAAACGGGCAGAGTTCAAGCCACACAGGGCCACAGGCACAGTCCTGGTAGCTGAGCTCTTGTGTGGTCAGAGGTTACAAAGAAGCAGGTGTGATCGGAGCTACTACCCTTGAGGCTCCAGTCATCGGGAGTGAGAATGGAGACTGGGAAAAGTCACAGCTGTCAAAGTTGATAAACCTGTCAGTGGGGACGGACCAAGGATCATTCCTCCCTCGGAAAGGCGAGGTTGTTTCACTTCACCGCTTTGCCTCCCACCTCCCTCTGGATGTCTATGATGAAGCGCTTTACTCTCTTCTCTAGCTCAGAGGCTGAGAATGGTGTGGATGAGAAAAAGAAGATCTGCAGGTCTCCAACAGCCCAGTCACCTTCCCCATCCATGGAGGCTGAGTCCCCAGACCAGAAGAGAAGCGTTTGCCTGCGGTGAGTCTTCACTGGGCTCTTTGTTGTTGGGGCTATGGGCAGTGCTGGCAATTCTAGTTTTATATTGTTGTTAAAGGTAAATAAAAGGCCCCGGGGATTGCCTCCCTCCCTCTTCCTGGCAGGGGCCGGTGGCCTTGTCTCCTCCTGCCGCAGTCTCCTGCAGAATGGCGCCTCATTCTGAAAACAAGGATTCTGCTGAGGTGAAGCCACGCTGGGGTGTCGCTTAGGAGGTCCTGGGAAGGCTGGACAGCTCAGCTCAGAACATGCTCAGCCCCTGGCTCTGCATACCCGGCTGGCTCTCCTGGGAGCCACAGGGAGGAGGGGAGGAGACCCCACTCCAGCAGTGGGGGTGGGTGCTGTGTCCTTGACAGGGAAGCCTGGTTAGGTTGGGGGCCAACAGAGAAGTGAGTAGAGACGTGCAGCTACAGAGCCATCACCCGTAGGCACACCAGTGACCCAGCAAGGTTGTATAGTTGCTTTTTAGCCCTTTAAAGAGAGGAGTAAAACTAAGGGTCAGTGATGGGTACAGGGAGTTTGTGATTTATTTTGATTTTTTACAGTATTGGATCTTGACTAAGGCTTTGAGTGTGCAGGCAGCACTGTCCCACTGAGTTCCAGCCCCTGCCCTAAATGCAGTCTTTCATCTCTACTGAGGAGTAGTTGCTCTCCTTCCCCATTATTAGAACCCAGAATGCTGCCTTCTCCCTCCTTTGGCCCCTGCTAAGAGACAGCTAATGAATTCATGCCGGTCCCCTTTTCCCTGGCTCCCAGCCCCTATTTTTTTTTTCCAAATCTACATTTCATTCAGACCAAATGTAAGCCTCAGCTTTCCCCCAAATTTCCCTCTTTAGATTCCAATTCCCTGTTATCCATCAGCCTTTTTAGATGCTTGCTGTGGCATTTTGCTTTTTATCATTTTACTAAGATTGTTTTCATCAGAGAATCCTGCCTTGGTCACTATATGAGTTTCTCCAAAGGGCGCAGAATGCACTCTTTCAGGTATCTTTCACCACTGCTGACTGTCCATAGCAGTCTGCTTGCCAACACTGGTTTTACCCCCAGCTCCCTGTTTCTGATGAGCCCTGTACACACATCATCAGTACAGGTGGAGGCTGCCGTATGGGTGCGTACCTCGTGCCGTCACAGAGGCCTGCACTAGAATAATGCTCTGTACATACTGTCTAGAAGGTCTTAATAATTTAGTGTAAGGAAGTCCAAGCTTCCATTTTGCATTTGGTGCTCATAGGCACTTGTAGGAATGACAGACCCAAAGAAATCACTACTATTGAAAGAGGTCAGCAACTGCTGTGAGATTTTCAAACTCAGAGCTGCCCTGCTTGTCCCATTTGCCTATACTCCATACTGCTTCAAAAGATCAGACCATCTCCTTGGCAGAATCCATGGAGATGATACATTTAAATTAGTAGGTAGTGTGACTAAAATAGAATTTGACATTTGTAAAAAATAGTTGTATTCTTGGGGCTGGTGAGATAGCTCAGCCGACTAAAGTGCCTGCTTAGGCAAATTTAGGCAAGTGCAATAACCGCGGTTCGATCCCCGGCACCACATGCTGCACCAGCCCCACCTGTGGTGGGCTGAGCTGCCAAGAGTCTGGGCATAGTGGCATACGCCTGTAATCACAATACTGGGGAGGCTGAAAGCAGGAGGATCACCATGAGATGGAGCTGCATTGTGAGACCCTGCAATAACCAAAAACATTAAAAAAAAAATGTATTGTTAAGTAGGACACAACTGTTGACTCAGTTTCCAAAAAAGTAATCTAGCATTCCTAGGAAAATTTTATCTGTGGCTAGGTTTAAGGCCTACAGCTGAGATCAAATCCACTTACCCTAAACTTCTGAAGAGACTTTACCCGTACCCTGACGTTGTGTCATGGAGTGTTAGAAGGCGCCTAGGACATGATATGGTCCATCTTGTAACAGCAAAGAAAACCAATGCCTCATGTCTTTTGAAAGGGTTGGTCATTCATGCCCCTCTACCATACCTGAATGGCTTCACGTTCTTCCTAAGTCTCTTGAACTAAATCCAGAGCCTTGTTTTAAAGGATAATAATAAGGAATCATAGATTTCATGGGTGCCATTGTCCTAATAAGGCAGGTACACATTGTGAAACTTGTTCACATGTGCATTCCTTCTAGAAATCACATGTACATTCCACTCCGAAGCAACTGGTTTGGCTGTAGGGCTGAGGAGATGTGCAGCCACGCCTGCTCCTGTGGAGAGCCAGCACCGCAGTCACAGCAGAGGCCATGCCGGAGCTCTGAGCTCTGTCTGCCCTTAAAGGACGAGAAAGACTTGGGCTTAAATGTGCACCTGTCTGCCTGCCTGCCTGCCTGCCTGCCATCTTTTTTCTTCTATTCTTCTATCCTTCTTCCTTTCTTTTTTCCTTCTTTTTATTTCACTTTTGTTATTTTCTTTGCCTTGCCTCTTTTCCTCGTGCCTACTTCCTTGCTCATCCTGTTCAGCCCTCTGTGCACCTCATGCCGTTGCACTGGTCTCCTCTCGTCCCTCACACCTACTGCCCCCATTCTCTTTGCTCAGTGGTAGACGCTAAGTCATGCAGATGTGTGACGCCTGTGTACACAGGCTCCCTGGGCACAAAGACTGTCCTGTGCCCCCGGAGCACTTAATGCAATGCCTCACTCAGTTCAATTAACACTTGCTAAATATCAGTAGGTTCTGAAAAAAGTATTCTTTGATTGGATTACAATTGTAATTTAATAATTTGCCTCAACCAGATGTCTTTATACAGATTGAAGTACTTTTTAGCTAATACTTTTAAATAATATAATTATTTTCCCATCTTACTTGCTACTCAGCAGTTCATTATTATTTTGCAGACATCATTCCAAGCCCTACCGTATGTGCTGGCTAAGTGCCCTCAGAGCGTCATTAATGATTATCTAGGAGAGAAAAACAAATGTCAGATTTTCTCGTGACTTGGTATAATAATTGAGATTTATTACAACAGTGATTACACTAAGCTGATCCATTTTACAGTCTCCTTGAATTTTATTTCCCTAGATCAAAGTCCAGTTTTGATGGCACCTCTGTAGCAGGTGACAAGAACAACTGTAAAACAGAAAGCAAAAATGACTCTAAGACTGAAAGGAAAAAGTCTTCATCTTCCAGCCAGGTAACAGGAACAGAATGTGTGTTGTCACAGAGAGTGACATGAATTGGAGCCACTGGAAATAAAGAAACCCAGGCACGCAGCTTCCTGCTAACCAAAGCTAACATAGGTGTTAAATTCGCAGAATTCAGAAGATAAAACAGGCAGCAGTTTCTTGGGTCCGTTTTTCGTTGATGCCAGGCTCCACAGCTCACCTCTCAGCTCCCACTAAGGGGCGGTTCATGCAGTGCTGTGTGTGGCCTCTAACTCCAGTGAGCCCTCAGACAGCAGAGCCTAACGTGGTTACAGATTTATCTAATGAGCAAGAAGGGAGGTGGATATCCTTATATAAAAATTAGTATGATAAGAAACCAGCTCGAAAAGAAAGGCCTATGAGCAGAGTCATGATTCTTCAGAAGTAATTTCATCTCTGCAAAACCCAGTTTTATCATAGAGTGTGATGTATTTACTTGGGCCAGGAGCATGGGGATTTTGGTTTTAGTTGTGAAAATTGAACCCAAGGCCTCTTGCATGCTGAGACTGTATTTTACCTCTGAACTACGGCTGCACTGAGCCCAAGGTTTCTGCTATTATCATTACCTTTGGACCTCTTACCCCTCCTAGGGCTTATGCACATATCTGGCTATTGTTCCTTTCTGACTTCTCTGAAAGCCTCCTAAGAGGTGGAGGAGTCCTGTGGAAGAAAAACCTCACTGCTTCTTAGGGCTATGCCATGCTGAGGGGGCCACATGATTCAGTATTCCGAGCTCAGTGTCCAAGCCCTGGAAGGGGCACTGGCAAATTGCTGGCTACCCTTAGTATTGCAGAGACAAACACCTTGAAATATGAAGCTGTTTGTCACATTTCAGAGCCTTGGGCCTTCTGCTACCCTGGGATTTAAGTCTCTTGTATCAAATCTTCCTGGTCCACTTGTGTGTTCTTGTCACAGCATCACAGTAGTGACCACGCATTGTCCCAGACAGTGGGTTTTTTAGATGTGTTATCCCACAGACGCCTGTGGTATCCCTCCTAGCAGGTTATATTTTTGCCCAGTGGTCCAGAAGAGGAAACTGAGGTACAAATACATTAGCTTTGTCACACACCAAGAAAGAAGTAGAGCCAAGAGAGCTAATTCAGGTTTATTTGCATATGAAGCCTTGAACCCCTAGGCACTTCTGCGGGTGCACACTGGTGTCTGTAGTGCCCTGTGATCTAGTACCTTCGCCAGTTAGACTCTTCAGCATTTTCTCTCATTTCTTGCCAAGAATATCCTTGTCCTGCCCTGTTGTTCCAGCTGACTACCAGCTACACCCTATGCCCACCTAGGAAGGCATTAATCATATTTAAAAATGAAAAATCTATACCTGGACTTCTGTGTCTGAGTGAAGGGTTGTGTTGAAGACTTAGATCAGAGAGAATAAGTTCTTAAAGCTAGAGGGAAAATTCATTATTTAATTTAAGTGGGAGTTACAAATTCTGATGTTCCTTAAAAATACGTAACAATGTCTATGTTCTGTCCTCCTTGTAGTATAAAGCAAACATGCACTTTCACAAGTTGTTTCTCGATGTCCCAACTGAGGAGCCGCTGAGGCAAAGTAAGTGCTGACCTCTTGGACAGTCTGAGCTGTGGTTGAAAAGTTACTGTCAGTTTGGGGAGGTGGAGGGCATGTTCTGGGAACGCCGTCACCAAGGGAGTCGACTAGTGGTGATGATGTGGCTACAGCCTTCTTTCACCAAGCACTTTGAGAGATGAGGGTGTAGACCAAGAAACTGAATCTCTTCATGGCATGTGGACTCATCCAGGCGTGGCCCAGAGTGATCTCTTCACCTTTTGTATTTATTGTTAAAATGCATAAGAGTGAGGCATCCCGAGGTGTAGAGTAACAAGCCTGGGCCAGAGAGGCCTCTTGAGCTAAAGGCTAAGTGGAGAGCTGTTTTAATACCTGTGCTGTGCAGAAGGTGGGCTTCAGTCTGAGCACTTCCCCGCAACCAGGTCAGGGTCAGTGGAAGCCTCAGGCAGGAGCCGAGTTTACCTCTTGCCTGTGAAGTGCTAGGGTCCTGCTGTGCTCTCCAGGCAGAGCGCATAGTTGTGTGCCCTTCCCCCACAAGACTGTGGGGTTCCTTACTGAGTCCTGAGTGCAGCTGCCTGGGAAGGAAGGACAGCAAGTGAGTAATGTGTCTTCCTAAACAGAGTACTTTTTGAAGTACTTTTCTTGGTTTCTAATGTATAATGGTAAACTCGCCTTCTGGTCTTGATTCTGTATGACTTTAAATTAAAAAACTATAGTGACAGCAGCTTTAGCCCACTAAAGGTAATTGAAAAGAAGGTGTGAGAGATTTGCTCTTTTTTTTTTTTTTTTTTTTCCCAGAACCGGGGATTGAACTCAGGCCCTTGTGTTTGCCAGGGAAGCACTTATTCTATTGAGCCATCTCCCTGGCCCTGGGTGTTAGAGATTTGGAGCATGAGTGTATCATCCCTGCCCATGTTTGAGTCACCAAAATATCAAGTTTTTATTTTAAATAATATTCTAATGGAATTCTGAGTTATGTCATTACACCTCACTGTGTTCTCCCAGGCTTTACCTGTGCTCTACAGAAAGAAATCCTGTACCAAGGAAAGCTCTTTGTGTCAGAAAACTGGATTTGTTTTCACTCCAAGGTCTTTGGGAAAGACACTAAGGTGTGTATAATGTGTATAGAAGAAAGCTAGTCCTATACTTCTTACATATTGTAAGCATAACTTGTTATAAATCTAGCTTACTTGTATCATGAGTATGTCTTTATACCTAGGTTCATTTGTGGTAGCACCAACTACTACTGATTCTAAATGCCGCCAGATAACCCTGATTTCCTTTTTTTCCCAAATTACTACTTTCACTCATTTCCTTAAACCAGTACACATTCTACTTCCAAGTCCCCACCCATCCCATCCCATCCCATCCCATCCCATCCCATCCCATCCCATCCCATCCCTGGGGCTTAGGGTATGTCACCAGAGTTGCTCATCTGCCGAGAGTGCCATGCCTTGCTTCAAAGGCTTTCATTAAAAGCAAAATATTTCTGAAAAGAAACATCAATTTTTGCAACAGGTTCATATCTGTTATCAAAGAAATGTAAGACAACAGACCTCGAAGTAAACTGCTCACCCTCCTTAGCATGAGGGGCAGGACCTGGAGCCCTTGATGCCTCCAGGAGAGTCACCTAGGCACAACCCCAGCTGTGCTCAGGGTGCCTTTTCATAGGACTCAGGATCTTGATTCTTATCAGACATGGGTGGGGGAGGGTGGCTAGGGTGCCTGACTGCCTGCCTACGGATTGCCAGAGGCACCAGCACTTTTGCCTGAGGCCCTGGCTTCTAACATTGTGGCATAGGGGGGGAAAAAATATAATCCCAGCCTGTTTATGTTCTTGCCTTTGAGTTTACACAGGGCATCAGTTTACACAGGGCATTTACACTTATTACCAGACTTATCAGAATAAGTCTGAGACCCCAGGCCTGCTGTGCTGGCCCTGCCCCTGGTGCAAGCTGAGAGGACAATTGAGACTGGGC
>NW_004524616.1:11564259-11578029 GCF_000260255.1 Octodon degus | reverse complement strand
AAAAAAAAAAAAAAAAAAAAAAGAATAAGTCTGAGAAATACTTTCTTAGGTTGGTATAACTTCAATGAGCTTGCAGTCATTTGACTCCTGGTATGAACTGGCTTCTGTACTTATAAAGGTAGCTTTGAAGTCAAAACAAAGAAATCAGAAAGAGCTTCTCTGAGAAGACCGGCACCAGTGAGACTGAAGATGTTTTGTAAATAACAAATGACTCGTTATTATAACTCTAGCAGTGTTTTTTAAAATCCCACTTCTACCTAAAAGAAGTGACAAAGGACCCAAAAGAAGTGATCCTAGTTTTTTAAAGACGCAGATGCACTGGGACTGCTTTTGCGTGTGCTGTGTCTTATCTGCAGAAGTAGGAGATGGAAAATAGGGCATTGGAATAAGACCCAGGGCAGTGACTTATGTGACTCTTCCATCAGGATGATACCAAGAGACCTGGGCTTCAGCGATGTGGCCGAATTTCCTCACTGTCAGCAGACCTCCATCCAGCATGGTCGCTGTGAACTGAAGGCACCCATGCAATGCATTTTCTCTGAAAGGAAGAACTTCCTAAGCCCTCTAGCCTAAGAAATATTATAAGGTGTAGCCTCACTTAAATCAGGGACCTTTAGTCAGCCTACTCAGATGCACGTAAAATTAACGTGTGTATCCCATCCCCATCTAGTCTCGCTGAAGAGTTGTTTCATTTT
The DNA here is from genome assembly GCF_000260255.1 of Octodon degus. Classification (NCBI taxonomy): domain Eukaryota; kingdom Metazoa; phylum Chordata; class Mammalia; order Rodentia; family Octodontidae; genus Octodon; species Octodon degus. Next base: position 11,577,334 of record NW_004524616.1, on the reverse strand, counting down.
CATTTCACAAATATCTGGTTGTAATTTTTGAACTGATGGAGCTGCTGATTTCAGACTTCTTAACTAACGCTCTTCTATGCCTTGGTAAAACCTAAGTGTACAGTGCCTTGTCACTCTGTGTCTATGTTGCTAGAAACAAGATTAGACACATCAGTTACCTGAGTATATATTTATTTCTCTTCTTTCCAAAGTTGTTCCCAGTTTAAAGGGTCAGCCAAATAGCTCAGCAGATCAGAGCACCTGTTTAGGCAGACGCAGCTGCCGGAGTTTGATCCCCGCCTCCAGGGCACGCTGAGATAGCGATTGCCACTGGGCATGGTAGCGCACACCTGTAATCCCAGTGCTTGGGCGGCTGAACACAGGGGGATCACTGGGTCTGATCTATGTAGTGAGACCCTGTAGACACTCTAGACCCTTACTAAAAATACACACACAAAAAAAAAAAAAATTAGGTTATTCCAACTTAAAAATTTAGAATTATCTCCTTCTCTAGAAAAAATTTTGTTGAGTAGAGTTCTTTGGCAAAATGTTAGATATTTTGGGACATATCTGATTTCAATAAGTCACTCAATCATCCATAGTCTTTCGCCTGAAACTTAGCAAGGCAGTAAGTAACACCATCTCAGGCTCCTATGTGTGAATATAAATATTTAAAATTAAAATCTTGTTCCTTTTCCTTCAAGCTGGCATTGCCACTTTGTCCCACAGACCTTGTTGAACTCTAGGAATACTGTATGTACAGCATTTTTATGAACTGTACATTCAAGTGTTTGTACCCATGGAGAGAGACTGGTCTTTTCTTTGTCCATACCTGCGTGTGACTTTATTTTCAAGGATCAAAGTATATGAGTTCCCTTCCAAACCTACCCTAGTTGAAAGAATATAACAAATATCAGGAATGTCTGCTATTCTTTATGCCAGCCAATATATCGTTAACTTTTTATATATATACCTATTACAAGTCATGTATCTAAAGTTTAAATAAATTTCATTATCTCTTAAAACAGCAATTTTATGGGATCATCTTAAAAAATCATCTAATAAATATTAAATGGTAGCTCTATAGTTATTAATGTTTTTATTAGAAGCAGAACAAATTTAGAAGTTTTTTCCTAACCTGTTTTGATTTCAGGAGTCAAATGAAGAAATTGATGAAATTGTTACTTGGTACTGGACATTTTTTATATACTGTATCATTTAATCATCAGAAAAATGAGAAGCAGACAAAACTGTCTGTGACATATAAACCAGGAAAGAGAGGCCCAGAATGAATAACTCACCTCTTGGCATGGATCACACAGACAGTCGCAGAGCTCCCTCCACCGCTGAGTCCCCCACGCCGCGGGCCTCCTGCGCCAGTGCTTAGCGCTCCTCCCCTACCTCCACCCGACGAGGAAGAGGTTTGTGGAGATTGGTCCACAGTGGGACTAAATTTCTGCAGGCTTGCATTACAACAAATGACCAAGAACATAAATTACCCCCCTCTGTTCACATGTCCAAAGAGAACGGTTCCCAAGAAGCCCCTCACTAGAAGTGATGATCTCGTTACTCTCTGGCCTTGTGACCGCCAGTGTGAAGAGCTCAGTGACACCACTGACTCCACTCGTCAAGATTAATTTTTCTTCATGAAGGCTCCACGCTTGATGCTGGTGTTGATCGCTTTATATAGTCCTTTCTTTTTTTCCTCAACATCTATCTTTGAAGCACTGTTCCGTGAAGTCTAAGCCAGTGTTAACCTCCTGCTTCTGTTTCAGATCTCTATTCCGGCTTTTTCAGTAACCCTAATAAAGAAAACCAAAACTGCTCTCTTGGTGCCAAATGCCCTGATTATAGCGACGGTCACTGACAGGGTGAGTATGTGGCCTGGTGGGGCACCTTGCTTTGTTCTCGTGTTCTGATGCTTTTTGAGTCACTTACCAAGTTCTAAGAGCCTGAACCACACCTTACCCCATGGTGTGGCAAAGATCTTCTGTAAGACTAGCTTTTAAAATTACAGGCTAGGGACATCTGTGTCATAGGGTTTCCCTTACAGGATGATTTATTCTAATAAAACTGTTGCCAATTTTGAATTTCCTGCTGACTTCATTATACTTAGCTGACCAAGCTCAAAAAAATAAAATTCTTTTCTATCTTCCTTTCCCTAATATCTGTTGCTTTTGGCTACACTGATATATTTAGTTATCTTAATACTTTTTTTAAAAAAATGCCAAATGTGTTAGCACACATCTGTAATCCTGCACTTGGGAGGCTGAGTCAGGAAAATTACAAGTTCAAGTCCAGCTTGGACTACATAGTGAGACCCTGTCTCACACACACACACACACACACACACACACACACACACACACATCCAAAACAGACTGAAAACAAGAGCAGCAGCAGCCTTGCTGACAAGGTAAAGCAGGATGAGGCTGAGGACTCCTGGGATGGAGGCTGCCATCTCCTCCTAGCTGCAGTAGGTTGCTCCCCACAGCATTCACGAAGCTCACGTCTGATCTGAGGTTGCAGCTGCAGGACCAGTTCTGAGACCCACGTGCTGCAGATACCTAAACAACCGCTCTTCTACCCAGGACATAGAGCTAGAGTTCACTGTAATGCTGTCCCAGATATGTGCAAGCAGAGATATTTCCACTGGAAGTGGCATTTATGGACGGGGTGTGTGGCTTCGTGGTTGAGTACTTGCCTAGTGTGCCTGAGGCCCTGGGCCCAATCTCCAGCACTATAAAAATGGAAGGAAGGAGGTAGGGAGACGGGGGAAGAAGGGAGGAAGAAGAAAGACATAAAAACTGTGTTCCATTTCTAGCCATTCTGGATAGCTTAGAGAGAAGAGAGGCGTAGAAGGATAAAAGAAGCTGTTGGGATAAGTTAAAAAATCAGTGAATTTGTGTATTTTGGGGTTCTTTCTCTAATTCGAGTAGGTACTGGGTACCCGGCACTTTTGCCAGGCACGTGTCAAGCACCCTCTTTCGTATTTTCACCATCCTGTAATGAAAATGTTCTTCAGCAGTGTCCCCAGGGTCACCCACATAACAGGTGCCAGAGCCAGAATTGCCAAATGGATCTGATGCCTGAGTTTGCAGCATTCTTTGCTTTGGAATATATCAGTGTTTATTTGGAAACCATGTCGCCTTCTCTATGGGTGAGCTCTCGAGAGGGAGCCAGCCTCTCAGACTCATGGACAGGGGGTCTGAAAGACTCGCATGGAGGAAGAGTACATTTTTATATTTTGTGAATGTACTATTTATAGTCAAAAGAAAGTCCCTAGGTCATTTATCTCCAAATTATTTGTCTAGCTTTTCTTTTCCTCTTTTTCCACAAGTGTCCACTAAAACAATCTCCATATTTGTACAAGGAAGAGTCTGAAAGTAGCATGAAAAAGAACCAGCCTGATGGAGTCACTGGGAAGATTTAGTGCAGATCTAGGTCAGCAAAGCAAAGCAGACCCATGGGGACGGGTAAATACCTTTCAAAACAACAGAACTGGCTGAGGGAAAACTTTATTTATAGAGGATCTAGAAATGTCTCTAGATTTTTTCCTCATGTTTAAGACTTGCCTGTGTTTCCAGGCACCTATTTCAGATTTTTGAAAGCTTCATTTTGTCCTACATTTTTTTATTACTCTTAAATTGAGTTTGGGATCATATTGCTATTGGGAGGGAATTACTTGCTTTATTCCTAAAATAAAATAAAAGTGGAAAAATTTAGTGCGAGGAGTGAGAATATAGGCCAGAGAGTGGTCTCTGTCATTAGAAAATGAAAAAAACTACATTCACTTTTTTTTTTTTTTTTTTTTTTTTTTTTTTTTTGAGCATGGAGCGCTCACTGTCCTCAGGCAGTATGTGTCCTAATTACTCTCTCTTCTTTTTCAGTACATATTTGTCTCTTTGCTGTCCAGAGATTCGACTTACAAACTACTCAGATCTGTATGTGGACACTTAGAAGTGAGTGTGACATTTGAGCTTCAGTTCCTGCCTTTCTTTTCTGTTTTTTATATTTTTAATGGTAGTTGATCTGACTTTTCATGTTTTTCAATCACTCCAGAATACAAGTGTTGGTAACAGTCCCAACCCATCTTCTCCTGAAAATTGTTTCGGGGCAGATCGCCCCTCATCTCTGCCACTGGTAAGTCACCTGCGTAACTATCAAATCTAATGCAAAAGGGACTGGCCACATCCCATCCTGCACTCTGCTCACGCCATGACAGTGTGTGGGACAGATTAGGATCAGGGCTGCTGTGGAGACTGCTGAAGAGAGGGCCTGTGTCTTCAGAAGAGGGAACCAGAGGATACCGTAGCTTTTTTCTAGGAATTGAAAGTTGTTCTACAAATGAAGAGACATGCTTGTGGTCTGACGTGGTCAGTTACTAGTCACTGGAGGTATTCATGTGTTTGTACTTTATTCGCTGTTCTTTTTTTAAAGTGTAGTGGGTCAAGCCCAGGACTTCATGGATGATTGACAAGTGCTCTAGCACTGAGCCACCTCCCCCGCCATCCATAGTTTTAAAAGTATTCACAAATCTCTTTGCAGCAAGGCATAAGTCACCCCATAGACATCTTCTGTGTTTAAGGTGCTCTACTAGTGTGTACTGTAAGAGACCAGGAAAAAGCAAAACTGAGCCTCACCTTCACAGATGTCACAGCTTAGGAAAGCAAATGGAACAAACTCAGAAAAATACAAAAAAGGAAAAAAAGAGAGAGAGAGAGCCAGACAGGGTGGTACACGTCTATAATCTGAACACTCCAAAGGCTGAGACAGAAGGATCTTGAAATCTAGGCTAGCCTGAACTACATAGTAAGACCCTGTCACAATAAACCAAGAAAAGAGAGCAATAAGGCCCAAGCAGCAGGTGAGGGTTATTTGAACCTTTTGGCTCTGTTGACTGAAAGGTAAATCTCCAGGGGAAGATTCTATAAGATTTGTGACCATAACAGAGCATGTTTTCCCAAGAGAGTTCTAACCATAACACTGATGATTCCCAAATCAGTTATCTTAAGTGATTATTACCAAACGGCATATAAATTTTACCGTCAGTGAATATAAATGTTTACCTTCAGCATCTTCTACAGCTCTTCAATTCAAAAAGTAATAGAATTAAAAACATGTTCACACCTCTTGCACAAGAATGTTGATAGCATTATTTATAATAGTCAAAAAGTTGTGTGTGTGTGTGTGTGTGAAGGTTCCTAATGTACTTCAACTGATGAATGGATTTATGGGAATGTAGTGTATACACGTCACTGAAAATTACTCAGCTGTAAAAGGAGATGAAGTGCTGGTACATGCTGCCACCTGGATGGACCTTGAAACATGCTGAGGGAAGGAAGCCAGACCCCAAAGGCCCTGTATTACATGGCTGTATTCTCAGATGCTCCTGGACTTTCTGATTAGGTTTCCACCTCAATAACCCATCACAAATTGAAAGTATCATAAATTAAAAATGTGTTTAATGTAGTTTATGTACTGAAGTTCATAGTTTAACAACACAATACATCCTAGAAGGGCACTAATTGTTTCCTGTCGTGACCATGTGGTTACCTGGGAGACCCTGCTGTTGGCTTCCACCCCATCCCACAAGATGCTCTATAAGGGCATAATGCTAGTCCAGGAAAAGATCAAAATTCAAGTTTTTCCATATGGTTTCTACTGTGTACTGCTTTCATACCATTATAGAGTTAAAAAAAATTGTAAGTTAGACCTGTCTATCCATAAAACATTCCCAATAGGCAAAGCCATACCCACTGAAAACAGATTAGTTAATAACAGGGAATAGGGGAAAGGAAAAATAGGGAGTGACGACGACTACTCTTTTGGAAATGATGGAAAAGTTCTGGAATAAGATACTAGTGATAGGTGGACAGCTTGTGAACATTCTAAAAACCGCGCAGTTGTAGTGCATTTTGTCTCAAGCTCTAAAGAATCTATCTTGGGATGGCCAAATAGCTCAGTGGATTAAAGTGCCTACAAGTAGGCTCAGGGGGCAGGGGTTCAATCCCTGGGCCTGCTGCACTGGCCCTGCCCCCTGGGACACTCTGCGATGGAGACTGGGCTTGGTGGCGCACACCTGTAATCCCAGCTCTTGGCAGATTACTACAAATCCAATCTAGTAGTGAGACCCTGAACACCCTGTAGACCCTTCCCTGAAATACAAAAAAAAAAAAAAAAAAAAAAAAGAAAGAGAGAGAGAGAGAGAGAGAGAGAGAGAGAGAGAGAGAATCTAGTAAAACATATTGGGAAGCAGTAAATAATAGAACGTGTGATTTGGAATGAAGCTGCTTTCCAGCCTGGGCTCCAGCCACTGAGTTATGGCGTCAGGCAAGTTCTTCCCTTGCTCGCAGCCTCTTCAGCTCCTACAGTGCCAGCGTCAGGCTGTGGCTGCAAAGGCTGAGTACAGTCGTGCATGTTGGAAGATCTGCATGCTGCTAGTGTTCAGTGGACACTCAGTAAGTCAGGATGAAATTGAAGAGATTTAAAATTTTTAGTTTTGTATCCCCTATAAATTCTTATATGAAATAGAAATGAATTTAGAGATGGCCAAAAGACAGGACGTTCTAGGCTCTTTGGTAAGTTTGGTGATTTGCTTATAAGACGAATCTTTCATTTGCCAGCTAAGTTGTTAAAAGCTCAGCCTAATTATTCTTCCCTCAGGACATTTTAATGAGGCCACTTCTCTCTTTAGTTCTTAAATACTTTGGAAGAGCTGGTAGAATGCAAAATAAAATGTCTCCGTATTTTCTCTTTTTATCATCTGTATGCAATTTAAATGCAGTATCACTGACTATACTGGTCCAGTTGTGGGAAGAAAGAGAGGTGAAACTTTGTTTTAATGGTTTGATCGACAAAAGCCATTTTCCTTTTGCTTCCAGTACTTTTAAAACTAATTTAGGGATGCTTTCTCTTTGTGGACAAATTCAAACTCATTTGAGCTATTTGTTTCTCTTCCATGTGTGTGTGTGTGTGTGTGTGTGTGTGTGTGTGTATGCACATATGCACGTGGGCCTCTGGGTTCTCTCATTACAAAGTGCTACTGAGTCTTCTCCATGGTTACATTGAATGTTTTTCAATCATCAGTATTCCAGTTAGTTTTTTTGTTTTGTTTTGTTTTGTTTTTCTCTTTTCTGGACATCTGTTGTTTGAAAAAGTTGGCCATTGCTACACACAGAATTCTGACTACCCAGTTGAACTCAGCCTCCACAAGCAGATACACAGATCTATTAGGAAAATCCCCACAGTGTGGAGTAATCCTTCTTTTCTGTATTTTATGGGTCAAGCCTACATTAGAGGACCAAGGGTTACAAAGGCCTGTCTGTCCAGTAAGGAATAAATGGCCTCTCTTTTTTGTATTGTCTCCCTTCAGGATTTCAATGATGAATTTTCAGATCTGGATGGAGTCGTTGGACAGAGAAGGCAAGACATGGAAGGATACAGCAGCTCTGGCTCCCAGACCCCTGAATCTGAGAACTCCCGAGGTCTGGGAAATGTTTATGCCTTGACTAGAGTTTAATTCTCACACAATGCCCCTTCCCCACCCCCTTACAAATAAAAGCCTGCCCTGTGTTTCTAGTTAAGAGGGGAAGTAAATCTAGAAAACAGGTCATTTGAAAGCTCAAGGGAAGGGAATTGCCTATGTGGTGAAAATCTAATTTCTTGTAGACATTTAGCAAATGTCTCTTCAACCAGCACAGCATTAGGGTAGTTGAGAGAGATCGACATGTAGCATGTTCTTCCCTCTTATTTCAGGAACTGTATTAGTTACTATAGCTGGGCCAGGTGTTCTGGCACATGCCTGTAATCCCAGCACTCTGGAGGCTGAGGCAGGAGGATCCCATCAAGTTGGATGCCAGCCTGTGCTACAAAGTGAGTTCAAGGCCAGCCTGAACTGAATCATGAGAACCTGTCTCAAAAGAGGGAGAAAAACCCTACAGCTGCATACTTACATGTTGGTGGGGTATGCTCATATGGTTATGTATTTACTCGAGATTAGATTTCAACTTCCAGCCACCTTGACCAATTTTTGAGAAGATTTACTCAGTCATTATGCAAAGTAAGGGATTGATTTGTATAGTGGTTGGTCGTGATATTGTTCTTCAGTGCAATGGGGAGAAAACTCATCCAGCGCTTTGGCCTGTAGATTTCCACGTGACAGAATCCCAGACTGTTCTGAATGTCCCCAAGGCAGAAGTAAAGCCTGCTCGGGCTGATGTCCATGTGAACAGACTATCTGACGGGAAAGCCAGGACTCTCCCTGCACATGGTAAGAAGCAGAATTTTTTTTGAAGAGGAAGGAATTTCTGTTTGTAATTTTTAAGATGTCCCAATGTTTCAGGGTATCACAGTTGCCTTTCGTATTGCCTCCCCTTCCTTCCCACTGCAGGTCTTTGCATATTAGCTCTCCTATATTCATTAATAGTATCAAATAGTATCCAGTCTGGTGCTCTCCTCTGGGGGATAATGGGAGAATTAACCTTCGTGGAGGTCACCCCATGATTCTGAACACTTTGAAATTGTGATCTAAAAATTGGTGCCAGAACTCAAATTACTGAATTATTTCTTAATTTACTAATTGTTCTGGTAATTAGTTACAAGTGTAGACTAGTGTCAGAGCACATAATGCCACTCTGCTTTGGCTCCAGCACAGCACTAATGTGTAAAAGACTTGCAGGAAATGTCCCTTGAGTAAATTGTGCTGGGAAGGACTGAAGCTGCTGGATGAATGACAGCTGGGCAGCCTCGGCGTCTGCTTCCTCTCCTGTCTTTACCTGAGGATGACCACCTGTCCCGGGAACCTCTTCCCTGCCGGGACACAGCTAGATGAAAGTGCACCGCGTGGTGGTAAACTGCGCTTTTCTCAACAGGTCAGTCAGAAACCACTGGAATCTTGCACAGGGTCAAGTCCCAGAAGTATCTGACTCTCCACCACGTCCTCGTGTTCTACGCAGTTGTGTAAGTAAATATATTTACTATGCGTGGCTTACATGGATGATTCAGTTCTCTAGAGACCCCTTTTCGCATTGCCACGAGCCACTGTAAAGCTCAGATGCTTCTAATGTGACTCACAAGTGCTCTTGGACAATTCGTTTCCCACTGATATTTTCTTTACATGTAGATCATTTTTTAGAATAACTATGCCACATCCCAGAGGAGCAAGTTCTGAGTGGGTGTTATTAGTTAGGAAATCGTTCTGTAAATTATGCTTGGTTTTGTTTTTGTTTTGAGACAGGATCTCAATGTAGTTCAGCTACCCTTGAATTCACTGTGTAGCCCAGGCTGGCCTCAAACTCATGGCACTCCTCCTGTTTAGCCTCTTGAGGGCTGATTTACAAGAGTTGGCTGCCATACCTGGCTGTTCTGTAAATTTTGAAGCACCTTTTCCTTGTTACTCATCTTCTAGCTGTTTGTTGTCCTAAGCAGAGACACCTGGGTGTCTTCAAAATGTTACCCCTTTTCCTGAAAATCGGGCACAGCTGTTTTTACCTTCGCATCACTTTCCAGTCTGTATCCAGTTGCTTTTCTGAAAAGACCTGGCCCCATTCTAGGCTGTGCTTCCCATAGAGTGGGATATACCTGGTCTGGTTTCAAGGAGTTTGTGGGTCACCAGAGGATGAGGCTGGGCCTTCTCTGCACAGGCTGTGCTCTTGGGGCCAGACCAGCAGGAAAAAAGAGCCTGGCCTAGACCATCCTGGGTCTGGATTAGACCATCTGTCCTATTACCATGGCTCTTCTTTGTGAATTAAAGGACTTAGGCTACCGGGTATTAAGTTATTGGCTGGAAAGTTTTACAACAAGCATCAACCTATTTTTCAAAAAAATCTTTTAAAATTCCCTCTTGCCAACTTATTTTGGAAAGTACCTCAAACATATGAATGACATTGGCTGTAAGTTTATTGTGTTTTGAACATCAGATCCTGGCTGTGAACCTGTTGAAAATTTCTGTCTGTCCCTTCCCAGGGTCTGTGCGCTAATCATTTCGACCTTCTACATGAGATACAGAATCAACACTCTGGAGGAGCGCCTGGGCTCACTGACGTCCATCGCGGAGACCCAGCATGCTGAGTAAGACAGCTTCTACCATGCTGTGGTCTGCTGCTCAGCCCGGGAAAATGCGCCTGAGCTTAGCAGACATTGAGAGTATCGTACATTTGGTACGGAACTTTCAGTTAGGTGTATGTTTGGAAAGTTAAAGAGGTTCTTAGGAATCATTGACCTCTCCCTGCTGCTCCAGTGTCACCAGTAATAAGGCAAGAAGCACACCTCGTTATACATTACCTTGCTCTACCATCCTAAGGTGCAGTTGTGACTTTGGCCGATTTTATTAAACTATATAAATTTATCTTTATAAATAAAAGTGGCAGTGAATCAGTTGAGTCTTTGAAAGAAACAGTTCAATTAATTCAGCACAATTCATCATATATAACTCATTATACTAACTTATTTACAAAACTTTTGACCAGTCTAAAGATTCATGTGACAGGGCTAGGGGAAAAGCTTGGCAGTCCAAGCACCTGCCTGGCAAGCACGAGGACCGGGATCAATCCCCAGCACCACATGCCGGGCCAGCCCCTGAATGTTGGTTGTGCCATGCCTGCCCTGAAACCGGGTGTGGTAGCGCATACTTATAACCCTAGCACTGGGGAGGCTGAGACAGGAGGATCACTATGTGTCTGAACTGTGTAGTGAGACCATGTATCCAATAAATTTAAAAAATAAAATGTTTTCTTTAAAAAATCATATGACAAGTAATTCAGTGACAATGCCTGTAAAAGCTCTTATCAGTAGTCATTTTTAACGTGCCTGACCTAATTAAATCTGTTGAGACATAATACCTTCTTTAAACCCATTAACATGAGGATTTAGATACACTGCCTAAAAAGTAAAATAAAAGCATTATCTTTTCTTAGCATACTTGTAGCTTTTAAAAACCTATGTAGGAGGGCTGGTGAGATGGCTCAGTGGTCTAAAGCACCTACTTAGAACAAGCTAAGCTAAACAAAAGCACAGGGACCTCGGTTCAATCCCCAGCACCACATGCCAGCCAGTCCCGCCCCCTGGCGGGCTGAACTGGCCACACACACAATAAATAAATAAATAAATAAATAAATAAATAAATAAATAAATTAAAAAAAAAAAAGAATAATGCCTTCCCTTTAAAAAAAAAAAAAAAAACCTATGTAGGATATCTGCCTTGTGCTGGTCTCTGTCAGAGTGGATGCCTGCATGTACAAGTGCCAACACTTTCCTTCCCTCATTTTAATTGTTATCATTCCCTCCTAATAGCTGTTATTCCCACTTACAAATGAGGAAGCAGACTCAGAAATCATTACACTGGGCATGGTGACAAACGCCTGTGATCCCAGGCTCAGGAGGCTGAAGCAGCAGGTTCACCGCGAGTGTGAGGCCAGCCTCCCTGAACTGCACAGTAGACCATGACTCAAAAAACCCCAGCCAATTGATGTGTCACAATTTTTGATACAACCAAGATTGAAATTTAGTCTAAATAACCCCAAAGACCATGAGTTCCGGCTCTATCAGCAGCTCTCAAGACTTAGTTTGCATCAGAATCAGCTGAAGACCTCTTGAAACAGACTGCAGGACCCACCCCAGAATTTCTGGTGGGGATGCTGATGCGCTGGTCAGGGGGCTTCACGCAGAGAACTACTGATTTACACTACTCTAGAGCCTGTTTTCCTTTCTGCCTGAATTGCCTTTAGGCCTTATTCTGTAGCTTACATGTATGCTGACATACAGGTTAACTTTAAAACGTAAGTATACATTTTAAAACAAAATGTAAACCCTGGGGCTGGGGAGATAGTTCAGTGGAGTAATTGCTTGCCTGGCAAGCACAAGGTCCTGAGTTCAATCCCTGGTACCACCAAAAAATAAATAAGTAAAAAAGTCCTAATAAAAATCTGAAACAGATTTATACCATGCCTTTACTGTCCTGTCTTCTCTAATGTTAATATGATTATAGTGAAGAGGTAGGTGAGTTCAGATTACAGCAGATTGTTCGTTCACTATCACATAAAGAGGCGTTTTTATTTAAAAAACATACCTGACATTAAGTTATGGCATAATTTATTTGGTGGTGGTGAGGGGGAAATTCCAATGACAAATGGAATATTTATTCTACTGTGGAGGCAGTCAACCAGGAAGAAGTACAGACTGCAGGAGAATATTTTTGAGGAAAAGGCACAAAGATCACGTACGTCCGTCAGCAGGTGAGGGACACTGTGGAAGGAAGCTCTGTTGGTGAGGCACTGCTCCAGGAGCTGGGCGTCCCAGAACCTTTGTCCAGAGTGATTCATCTCTGCTGTCCAGGAGGGCCTTTTTTACTTTCTGCCTGAGTTGCATAAAGGCCTTGTTCTATAACTTACATGTATGCTGCCATACAGGTTAACTTTAAACCATAAGTATGTATTTAAAACAAAATCTAAAACCCTAGTTTTATCATTTCCTCCTAGTAGCTTTTATTCCCATTTACAAATGAAGAAACAGACTCAGAAATAATTAAACTCCACATTCGTAGTCTGATTCTTCATTTGCTAGAGCCATCCTTGGTGCCAGTACCTACTACCAGCCTTGTCAACGCATTCAGGTTGCAGGCTCTTCAAGGGATGCTCCGAGTGCCGGCATACGAGGACAGCTCCTCACAATCTCCTGGTGATGAGTTAGTTCACTGGGTCTCCAGTCCCTCTTCTACAGTATAAAGGTGTAAATTGTGTTTATGTGAATTAAGGATAAAAAGCACACTTTATTTCAATACCAGCAAAGAGACAGGCATCTTTCTTAAAATTTAGATAATCATTAATAATTGACTAAGGTGTCTCTCTCAAAAGTAGACCCTATAAAAAAATAGACCAGACACTGCCATCAAAACATTGAACAGCTAAAATGCAATCACAGCCAGGAAATGTAGAGACATGCAGGCCGTGGTTCCTAACCTTATCGTGAAAATGCTGTGGACTGTAATCCCAAGAAATGTGCTTACTGTATTCTCTACATTCTCCAGTGTTGGCTTATACAGGACCGTAGGACAAGGGCAGATACATTTATATGGTAAGTCTCAAGCAAGGAACAAGTC
>NW_004524616.1:11539670-11564041 GCF_000260255.1 Octodon degus | reverse complement strand
AATAAATAAATAGAGGTGTTCCTAAATTTCTGAAACTTCTAACATAAAAGCATCCTTCCTCCTCTTAAAAGAAAAAAAATGGGCATATGACAGAAGAGAGCAGTAATTCTTCCAAATGTATTTTGTGCTAGCAGTAGAGAGGGTGATGGGAACTGATAAAAGGAGTCTTAAGAGACCACATGCCTGAAAGTAACGGTCTGGTTTTTGTTTTGAAGCCAAGTCACAATCTGTCCACTTGAACAGAAATGGCTTACGTGTTTTCCAGCTGAGCTTTTCAGAATGAATCCTCTAAATGTCGACTCTGGAGTGTCATAGATCACTGCAGGGCCTTTCTGCTGTTAACAAATGAATTGCTCCCACTTCTATTACAGACAACCTAGTTTTCTGTTCAGATTTAAATGTGTCTGTTCCCCTTCTTGTAGCGCCGTCCTACCCACAGACCTTCTGTGTTTGCTCTTACAGACAGACAGCACCATCTGGCCTGAGACCACAAATACAATTAAACGTGGAGGTCCTCTGCCAGGAGCTCTCAGAGAACATAGTAAAGTTAGAAAAGGTAACTTGCTCCATTCCTGTGGGTGAGGGCAGTTATGCTGCTTTCTGCGGGTTGTTGTAAGTCACACACTCAGAATGCCTTCTGTCTACAGCCAGCAATTTAAATGACCAAATGACCAAACCTCGCAAGGTAGGGAGGAGGTGTGCATAGTAAATGTGAAACATACTTTTATTTCCATGAAGCAATGAGTTTGAAGCCCATTTTTCTTTACAATTCATGGTCTGTTTTTTGTGTTTCCCCCTGAATAAGACATGTTTCTGTGTGCCATAGAGATCAGTGATGAGCACCTGCTGACGCCAGGCCTCGAGGAGGGACACATTAGAGAGTGAACGGGGGACCAGCGGCCCAGCCAGACATACAACTCTGACTGCACCCTGGGCAGCTCTTACCATACATAAACCCCGTGTTCATGGGGCCAGGGGGGAATAGTTCAGTGGTCTAAGTGCCTGCCTGGCAAGCACAAGGACCCAAGTTCAATCCCCAGTACCACATGCTGTGCCAGCCCCAGAACCCCTGGTGCACTGTGCCAGCCCCAAAACCAGGCGTGGTGGCACACACCTGTAATCCCAGCACTGGGGAGGCTGAGACAGGAAGATCACTAGGCGTCTGAACTGCTGTATCCAATAAATAAATTTAAACAATAAAAAACTTTGTTCAATCCCTATACAACTGGGAGATAGATGGATGTCATGGTTCCTATCTGATAGGCAAAGAATAAAGTCTCTAAGTACCTCGCCAAAGGTGACACACCTAGAGAGTCACCTGGACTGGGGTCTTAGAAATTGAACCAAGTCCTCTTACTGCAAAGTTGTGCCCGAAAGCCCCCTGCCTGGATGTAGAAGCGTAGTGTGCTTAGCACCCAGAAGCCTTGGGTGCAGCTTCCACAGGAAAGACAGACAGCAGCTCCTGTTTTACTTCTTCTCAGAACTCAGCCTTAGACTTCATAGGTAAGACCTCTGATGTAAGTCTACCTCTAGAAGTCTCTTCCTGGGGTAAGTCTGTTCTTAGCTTGTGGCATTCTTAGAAGGTGATAGGATGAACAAGGGGGAGAACACAGGCACATAAGAAATATCCTAGAATAAGGTCTAATGAACAGGTCTTATTTTCCCCTTTCAATATTTTTCTTTCCATCTAATAACTACTTGGTTTTTACCCTAGTCCCAAAGGAAAGGTATAAACAATCAAGTATTGGATCAAAGCTGCTCTTGAAAGTATGGTTAGCTTTCCATGCTAGTACTATTAGGAGAGCAAATATGAAATACAAATAGCACAGTTATCTCTGTTGCCCTACACTAAATGTTATCTCTTTTTAACAACTAAGTGTTGACAGCAAAAGTATTTCCAAACTGCTCTTCTTAACCAAGGCAGGATGGATAATTCATGTTGATCTATGGGAAAAAGTAGAAACTGCTCTAAAATCCAAAATCAATCTAAGGAAGTTACATATTGGCTACTTAAAACTTTTTTTCTTTCTAAAACATTAGTCTTTGAGAATTAAAGACTTTAAAAAAAAAAAAGAAGAAGAAGAAGTGCATGCTAATGTTGCCCTTCATTCTGTCCTAAAAAACAGGGCGGCATAGTCTTCAGCCCGCTCACTGTGACATGAAAGTGATGCTCCTCAGATCTGAAACACACAGAACCCTACCGCCTTCTGTGTTCCCACTGTCCTCCTGGGCTGGCCAGGATACGGCATTTTGTAAATGGGAAAAGGAGTGATTCACAGCCAGTCCATAGCTGGCCCCTGAGGGGCCCTAGGGTGGGCTGGACAGCTGGGGGGCCTTCAGTGACACCAGTGAAGACAGTGTTTGTCCCAAAGCAGAATCAATGTACGGGTTGCTGTATCTGTGCCTCAAAGGAGTCTAAATATGAAGAGGGAGACCAGGCCACGCCCAGGTCCTTGGAATCTGCCCCTTCCTCAGAGGCAGGCAGCAGTTACACAACACAGCCTGGGCATGAAATAGCAGCTCCGTGCTGGGCAGGAGTTGGAGGCACGGGTGGCTCTTTCTTCATGATAGCAATTCTATTTTCTTCAGGAGCTGGTCGTGATCTGTCTCAGTTGTAACTTCCTTGTTTCTGTCCATAGTATCACTGCCCTGGCAGTAATCCTCATTGAAAGTCTGCAAAGGATTTCTGCCTTCTTCCCCTTTTCACTAACTGACCTCTTAATTTGTTGCTAAAATTCTATTGTGTCTACCCTCAAATGCCTTCTGAAATTCCCTTACCATGGATACTATTCTGGTCCATCCAAGTCCTGACTACCAGTCCTGTTTTTCTATTGGTCCTGAGGTATAAGCAAGGAAGCTTTGAAGCAGGAATGGGGGAAGGAGGCAATGCTTATTGTGAATAAAGAAGTGAATAATTACTTTCTTAGCAGTGGAAGTGGTGGTAATGCTGGTGTGGTATAGAGGAAACAGCATACATTCTGGAGTCATCCTTCTTACTCCTACTGTGCCACTTCCTGCCTGTGTAACTCATCAGCCTAGGTGGCCTCTGGCCCTCAGTTTCAATGTGGAGAACCTGCCATTGGGCGGTGGTATGTGGTTAAGGTGAAAACTCCTGGTGCATACACATTAGAGCCCCTTCTCTTGCTATGAGTGTGCCTGTAGGACATCTTTCTACACAAGATGTCTTGGTCATTTTCCATTGCTGCAATTGACCCACAGGCTGAGTAGTTTATAGAGTGAATGTTTCTTTACCTTACAGTTCTGGAGGGCGCAGGGTTGAGGGGCCATGTCTAGTGAAGGCCTTCTGACTGCTGAGGACTGCAGAGTTCTGAGGCATTGTGAGGCATCCCGTGGTGAGACAGGGCCAGCTTGCTGACATGGCCTCTTCCCTCATGAAGGCACAAGTGGGATCATGGATAAAGGCCCCACTTCAAAATGCCATTAATAAGTGATAGGATTAAATTTCAACATGAATTGATTATAGCAGAATATATTCTTGCAATTCATGAGGTTCTCTGCTCCCATCATAATATTGATTGTTAGGATTTCCTTGTTCTGAATTCTTTACAGCTCATCTCTTCAGAAGGCATTAACTGAAAGGAATTTTAGTGCCCAACACTGGACTGTAGGTCCAACAACATAGTTGATCCCTAGTCAGTATGATGCATCATTTTTCTAATGCCATCAAAGGGGTTCTGCAAAAGCCCAGTTTCCTGTTTCTGAATGCATCTGGGTCATACCTGGTCCTGCCATTGCTAGTTCTTTCTCTTCCACCTCATTTCTCTGTCTTTACTGACATTTTCATCTTTGTCCCACTCCTTTTTTAATCTCTGTCTTCTTTCTGTCTCAATGTAGATTTTCAGAGTTCTAGTCAAGATGTCTTTCCAAGTGTGTTTGCCTGATTTAAAATCAATCTTTGTGTAGCATTTTATTAGAGGTTATTATAGGTTTTATTATATAGGTTAATCCCAAGCAGCTATTAGCCACTGAAAATATGCCCTAAAGTACACCATTGTATTTACTAACAGAAACTTCTCTTTTATTATTTCAAGATACAAAACAACTTACAGAAGCTCCTGGACAATGGTGACTGACGACCAGGTTGCTGGGCCCAACTAATACCTCACATCTCTTGGATGAAGGTGCTCGCAAGGCCTTCCCAGTAAGCGTTCCCTGCTGGTCAGAGGCGCCGTGGATGGAACCCAGACATGGTTGCACTCGGAGGTCTCCAGCTCAGGAAAAGGGGAAGGGGAATCACTTTGCTTCCTGTGCAATAAAAGCTGACCTTGTCTCTCTGAGGAAGTTTTTGCTGCTACTGCCTAAAGAAAACAGACCCATCTCTGGAGGTCTCAGAGCAGGCCCGGCAAACACTCTGAAATGATCATGGTCCAGCAGTTTCTGTGATCACTTGTTAGTAAACACTGCACTCCAGGCATACTCAAGCCTTCCTACCCTCGTTTTCACTTACTTACATCCTTCTGCAGATCACTGAAAGTGTACCAGTGGCCTCCACGTGGTCCTTTAAGGAATTAGCCATGAGTCTGAAAAGGCAATGAATGTCTCTTGAGTGGACAGGCTTGCCACGGGCTTGTGACATTCTGCTCTTCCTTTCAACTGTTATCTTCTGTTTTAGTCATTTACCTACGTATCATAAATTCTCTGTTGAGTTTTAGTAAAAATGGCAAGCAAAGTGGATTAAACTATCCTGTTTTTGTTTTGTTTTGATCTTGTGACTAACATGTAATTGGAGTGATTCTTCTCACCCACCTCAGGTCAAGAATCTGTGAGGAAGAAGACCGAAATACTACATTAAAACTTACTTTGAAACCAAAACTAATCTTTAAACCAAAAGTTGTAATAGTGATGTAATAAAGGATGAAGAACACCAAATTGTTAAGATTGTAGGTGGACTATGTTAGCCATTTTGAAACAAGATATCGGTATTGGATGCTGAAAGGTATTTCCGTGTGACAGGTGTATGCCTTTCTCTTTTGCTAACTAAAATAACTGGTGGTTTGATAACTCTATTTACTACATGGTTTGGGTGGGTTTTATTAATAATATTTAGGGTACCGTAAGATCTGTAAGTATAAAGCATATTCCATTTCTACTTGTAATGCATTTTATAATCATTTCTATGAAATGTGTTTTGTTTAATCAGATAAGCTAATAAATGAATTGGTTATGTCATTTGTACTTGTTAGCCTGCTGGACAACAGCTGTGCCTAGCACACTGCCAGCTTTTAATAAATACTCGGCGGTTAAAGCCCCCTGCGAACACTGTTTTGTCAGATTGGAAAGCTTCTAAACCTTACTGTGCTCTTTGCTGCCTTCCCCCTCTCCCCTCCACTGCTTCCAACCTCATACTTCTTTCCTCCCACATATTCATTTCAGAACTCAAAAATTATTTGAGTTCTTGGTGTTACATTGGTATCTGAGAAAAAAAAAATAACTTGCAATTAAAAAAGCAACGCTTGATACCTCGGTTCAACTCCACATTTAATGAGGTGTGGGACCCCAGGCAAATTCTTTGGCCATTTACTGCCCATTTCACTGATGAAGCCCGTGCTGAAAGTATCAACAAAAAGCATTATTGTGAGGATTAAATATGACAGTATAACTAAAGCACATAGTTTGTTGGACATAACAGGTACCATAATTATTATTTTAAAGAATACTTGAGTGCTCTAAGTTCAGAAAAGTCAGAGTGGGGCAGCCACCTATGCAGAGTAACTTAGTAATGGTGTGAAAAGCTGTAAAAGGTTCAAGTTTCACAGTTGGTGGTCTGTCAGCTAGGAGTTTGGAGTTGTGTGACTTTACCCCTACAGCACTACAGTGGCTGTCACTCCCATGGCTTCTCTCTTGGGCTGGCCCTACATTCTCTTTGTAGTTTTCCTTAGATGATCCACGTTCCAGCTTCTCCAAACTCCTGGAGTCTCCACATACCTTTGGCTTCATACTCACAGCTTCTTCCACTGCCCTCGCAGGGACACACTGCCAGCCTCCACACCTTCTTCTGAACTCTGAGTGGAAGTCTTCCATTCTGCGTACACCTAAAATTAGCACCATGTGAATAATGCCAGGGTCTGCTGCCCACTGGAGCAGTAGCTAGGCTTCCCTCTCTCTTGGCTGTAATGATTGCTGAGCACTCTGAGTCTAATTCTGAGGAACAAATTCTCTAGGTCACTCATATTCTAGAACATGGTGCTTATGGCCTGTCTTCAAGGCAAAGTCTTTTTTTTCAATTTTGAGGCTGCAAAGAGTGGGGTTCTGCTGCTGCTTATAATGCACTCAGGTCTTTTTTTTTTAATTTTAGACAAGGGTTTACGAGGTGTTCAAGGCCTCACTACTAGATCAGACTCATAGTGATCCGCCTGTTTACAGCCTCCCAAGAGCTGGGATTACAGGCATGCACCACCACACCCAGTCTCGATTGTCTCAATGCGCTGCCAGGGCGGGGCTAGCACAGCAGGCCAAACCCCGGCCCCTGTGCCTTCCTGCAGGTGCTTTAATCCACTGAGCCATTTGGCCAGCCCATCTTTTCTATTCTGTTCCTTCTCAGCAATCAGGATCTTCTCTGTTCTGTTTTCTTTGAGTCTACAGTTTTACTGGAGCTTCCTTTCTGGCCAAACTCACAACATTTAAAATCATCTCGCTAGCCTTTTTGCTCTTATTCTCAACATAAATCGAAAATAATAATAATAATAAAACCCCCAACATTAGCTATGCCACTGCTTCAACATCTGCCTTGAAAATTTCTTCTGCCAGAAATTTCTTCTGCCAGATTAGTCTGCTACCCTTAATCTCAGTCTCAGTCACTCTCTGGACATAAGCAAAATGCAGACGAACTTTCTACTCAACTACAATACACATAATCTGGAGTCCAACAGCCAATGCAGTTCTTCTCAGTAGAACATTTATCAGCCTTCTGCTCTTCTAAACTCTGACCAGAATCTCCCATACAGTACAACCCAAGGTGTCCTTGCTCTACTTTTTTAGCAGGCGTCTTTGAATCATTCCTAACTGTTCCCACAAGCCATTCCCAAATGCTCCTGAACCATGTGGTCAGGTATGGTCATATCAACAACCCCACTTGTTTGGTACCAAATTCTGTCTTACTTTTCTCATTACTCAAACAAAATACCCAACATTCAAAGTTAAAAAGGAAAAAGATTTATTTATCTCAGTTTGTACAGGTTTCATAATCTGTATATAATCTGTCCATAATCAGCTGGCTCCAGGGCAGAGTGGCACATGGCAGAGGACAACAGCTGGTGGCAGATAAAGACAGCAAAAGCAACAAAGGAAAGAGGGAGACAAGCCTCTTTTCATTCCTTACATTGTATCCAGTCCACTGAGATTAGGATGGTGCCAGTGCAATCAGTGGACTGTATCGACAGGGACCCATTCTAAATCCTAGCATTTCACCATCAATCAATCACACACTCTAGATTCAGCCACCTGCAGAAAAGTCCTGTGACCACATGAGGCTTTGGGGAGACATCTAAACCCAGACTATAACAGGACCAGATTCCACAACTGCCACCACAGCAGCACAGCTGAGAATCTCACCTAGAACTTCACTTCCAAACCTCATTGCAATGGTCTTTTTTCCTAAGTAACCCCAGGCTAGTTCCTCTTTTTGCACTGGGAATGATATTGGTTGTAGCTGCCACATCAAAATCTAGTGTGGGTGGGTCTAAATAGTGGAGCCCACATCATTGGCCTGCATACTGCCAAGTTTGGGAAAGCAAGCATCCAGGATATTTAGCCTCTGCCACCTAGGCACAAATGTAGGACATTCTTAATATAGGAGGAAAAAAAATGTCAGCTTAAAAGCTTAGGAAGAAAAAATTAGAATCAAATCAGAAAGAAAACTATAGATCCCCAGGCCTGCCCTGCCGGCCCCGCCCCTGGGGTGTGCTGAGAGGTCATTGAGAGATTGAGACTGGGTATGGTGGCACAGGCCTGTAATCCTAGCGTTTGCGAGGCTGAACACAGGAGGATCACTAAGAGTCAGGTCTATGCAGTGAGACCCTGTACACCTTGTCCTGAATACAAAAAAAGAAAGAAAACTAAAAAGAGATGATCGATTTTAAAGCTGTTTACATACCTTAAAGTTTGATTAAACATTCTATTTTTATTATCAATTCCAAATACTCCACAAACTAAAAGCACTGTTACTGTTGACCTCTCAAGCTTTGTGAATTAAGTGGCCTCCTGTGTCTTCTCTACCATGCTCTTAAGACATCTTCCAGATACTTATTTATGCAATTTTTAAAAATACTTTCACTTTTTTTTTTCACAGTACTGGGGCTTGAACCCAGTCTTTCACACTGAAAAAATCTCCAGGCTTGTGTGTGTGTGTGTGTAAGAGAGACAGAGAGAGAGAGGTTGGCTCTGTGAATGCTGCAGGGTCTTCAGGCTGGGTTCAGCTTCTAACATAAGTTCCCGTAGTTGGAATAGCTGAAGCTCTGGGACAGGAATAAATCCAGAAGTTTTAGAGAAGCGAACAAGGAGCAACTCTGTCTTCACCGATACCAGGGATGGCAGACCTTTTAGAGTCGAGCATCCAAACTGTAACCCAAAACCCACTTATTGATTGCAAATGTCAACACGAATTAAATACGAATACTGAAATTTTAATTTAGAAAAAAAATTTATTAAAAAAAATATTTATTAACATCTTTGTCTTAAAAGAAGAAACAAATGTCTTAGCTATTTTCTCATTGCTTAGACAAAGTACAAGACACCCAAAACCCCTGGAATAAAGGTTTAATTGGCTCACCATTTGCAGTGGTTTCAGTCCATAGTTGGCTGGCTCCAAGGCAGGATGGCCTGGCAGAGGGTGTGGCAGAGGGGAAACGGTTCCTCGTAGGCAGCAAGCTACAAGAAGCAACCCTCTTTCTGTTCCTTACATCCTATCCAGGCTACTCACCCTAACTGTGGAAAGCACCATACCCAGGGTGGGGCATTCTGAATCCTCATAAGGCACTATAAATCAATTCCAGCATCACACCCTTGATCCCAGCACACCCTAGAACCAGCCACCTCTGACATGTCCCACATATGGGCTTTGGGGGGACATCTACATACAAGCCATAACAAATAACATGCATGCTATAGGTTTGTCACCACTGGACTAGACCCTCATGGAAAATCTCTCTCCTCCCTCTCCCTCCCTCTCTCTTGCTCTTTGCTTACTCAGAAATCATATACATCATTTGACACACATTTGAACTCACAATAAGAAACACAATTCTATGTTTCAGTTTAAGAGGATACAACTATCCTTCATACAAAAAAGATTTTCTATTTCCTCAAAATGATGACATGTCAAGACTCAACATTCATTTTATCTATCTCCGGTAGGCAATAACACTGTCCACCTCTCAGCTATATTTATTTTTCCTCAAAGTTGGTACTGTATCATGGAATATTCTGTTCCTTCAAGACAAGATAATAAAGTTAGTCTCCAGGAGAAGTTGCATAAAATATTAAAGGGAAGGAAAAGAGAAAAGAAGAAAACATTTATGATCTACACACTATGCATCCACACACTTGTACATATGAACAGCCACATAGAGCAAGGAAGAAAAGTCATAAAGTTGTAAGTTCCTTCATCTGTCTTCATTCCTCCATCACTCATTCTATCTTTTTGTTGCCCTCAGAGAGACCTCAGCTGGTCACACTTCCTTACTTCATGGTTGTCACCCAAATGTTTTTTGTCTGAAGAGCCTGAACTTTCAGTGTCTTGTCCTTGCCCCTTCTCCGTTTCCCTCCTTCCTCCCTTTCTTGTTTCCTTCCATTTCCCCCCTCCTTCCTCCTCCCCTTATTCCTCTATTCTTGTTTGTTGCTTTTGGTTGCCTATGGTTTCACTGGCATTAGTACACCAGAACGGCTATTCAGCAGTCTTAGATTCCAGTTCAGTGGGAACATTCCTTCCTTAGGACTCAAAACCTCCAAACAAGCAGAGCTTAAGAGTGTAGGATAAAAGCAAAATTCTGCAGACTGGTAATTAGTGTAACAGAGAGAGTCCACTTCTATATCCAGCCATCTTCCCGGGTCCACAGAGTCTGGCTGTAGGAGACTCACAGATGCTAGTTTCTACTTTGTAGCATTTGCTATACCCTGTAAGAGAACTTTCAGGCTGCATCCACTGGCAGCCTACCAATCTTCAGGAGACCTTGCCACTGACCTTGTGGGCCACCCGCTTCATTCTGAAGTCCATGAGCAGAAGTGTGCTGCTGTATTTCTTTTACTCTCAAATGAATTTCGTGATCAGAATCAATATGATGTGGAGTGTGAGGTCACCATGGTGATGAATAAGGCACAAGTGTTACGGCACAAAAGTGGCTATTGAGACTACATGTCTACTCCAAAGAAGAGAAGCCCCTTTCCACTCCACATCAGCGGAGGTCCAAGCAGCTGGTGGGTTTGCAAGGCAGCGATGCCCTGTGCGGGGTACAGTGACTGTCTGCTTTCGCCAGGGTAGGCCCGCAGGGGCCCAGCCACATTGCAGGGAGGTCTCTGTGGTTGTATCCAGAGTAGATCTGCAATCGCTTCTCAGCCTTTTGGCTAAGATCAAGTGCAGAACAAAACTGCATAATAACCTACAGGCATGATCAAAATATATGGTATTTAGATGTTTAAACTTTATTACAGTAAAAGAAACACTGCTGGGTTGGGGAGATAGCTCAGCAGTCTAAGCGCCTGCCTGGCAAATGCAAAGACCCAGTTCAATACCTGGTACTCATGCTGTGCCAGCCCTGGTACCCCAGGCACGCAGTGCCAGCCAGTGAAACCGTAGTGGTGTAGGACTGTAATCCCAGCACTGGGGAGGCTGTGCCAGGAGGATCATCACTACGAGTCCAAGCTGCACAGCGAGACTCTACCAAATAAGTAAATACGAGATTTTTGTAATTAATAAAAAAGAAACATTGCTACCAACTCCTCTAAAACTTCTTTCCCTTACTTTGGACACATTGATCCCCATCCTTTGTGTTACTTTCTGCAGCAGTTCCCCAAGTCCTCTTTCTGGGATATCTCTAGTTGCACTGTTGTGGCTAAAGGATTTGATGTCCTGAATCTATTCAAAATGTTTACTTTTCTTGGTCATGGAAGTCTTTGACTTTAGAGAAGAGCCAGAAGTGTTATGGTTCCAGATCTGGTAAATAAGGTGGATTACAATACACTGTGATGTATTTAACAGGAATTGTCATAAATGCTTTTAAAGAATTCAGGCTGTCAGGGCCATCAGGACAGTGCAACTAAAAATACATACAAAGGAGGACTTCCAGAGCTGCTTCAGAAGGTGACAGAAGCAGAGGGCCCAATGTGCTCAAGTTAAAAGGAAGTGTTTTGAGGAGGATTAATGGCAGTGGGTCTTTTACTAACAATTTTTAAAAATTTAAACATGAACTATATATTTTGTCATACCTTATATACACATTCTCTACTCGAAGAGTAACATTTGATTGGGTTAATTTAGATTGAACACAAAGCAACTCCATCCCAACCACCAAAGTATTGCCAGGCACTGCAGTACTGCAGTGCTGTCACAGCTATTTGAGAGGCTGAAGCAGGAGGATCCAAAATTCAAGCCCAGTAAAGCCCTGTCTCACAGGAAAAAATAGGGGACATGGTTGTGTGTGAAGCCCTGGAACTCAATTCCCAGTAGTGAGAATGGAAGGGGGGGGGGAGAGAGAGAGAGGAGGAGGAGGAGAGGGAGAGAGAGAGAGAGAGAGAGAGAGAGAGAGAGAGAGAGAGAGAGAGAGAGCCCTTGTTAAAAGCTACTGTTAGTGAAAGGTCAATTAGTGAGTTAGTCTAGAGGGTGTTGGGGGTTGTGCGATGCCTGAAAATATTTCCTGATTTTTCAGTGGTAAATGGTCGTGCTGAGAAGGCATGATCTGCACTTGTTCCACTTCACATGCCTTCATTTTTACACCGCAGCACACTTCCATTCAAGGGTTAAATTCATGCATCAGAAATTAAGTCCTTCCTCCTTAAACTCAGAGAGAAAATAATGGGGGGGGTCTCTGATTCTGCGGATCTGGGGGACACTGGGGGAGGTCAGGGGCTGTCAGCTCTCCACACACTGTGACCCAGTTTGCCACGCAGTCATTCTGGAGAGTTAGTTTACTGACAGAAAAAAAATTGAAAGCAGAGAATTGGTTGTACCATCAACAAGCTGAGAGGTTGCTGAACTGAATAAAACACTGTGTAAATCTTGAAGTCACCCAGGAGAAAAGAAAATTAAATAACAGCGAGGAAGACAGATTAACTGGGCAATGAAGCGTGAGGCGCTCGCTCCCTGCCCCTCCCGTCCGACGGGGACCTGGTGTATTATGCCCAGTAAAGTGATTGCCATTCAGGCTCCAAGGGCTGCCCACGACCAGAATCCTACCTGCAATTTTGATGAAAGAAGTAGGGTGAGGGTTGGCATACACATCCTTTTGTTGACATTGTTTGTTAACTCTAGGGAAACCTTAAGAGGTACTATCAATTGTATTTTATACCTTTTTATATGGTCTGCAGGCAGTATAGGATATTGATGCCTTCCTCTGACACTATTTTCTCTCACACAGCAACATGAAATTAAGCTTAAGACAGGTCTCTTTTACCAGCTTGTCAAAGTATCGATTCTATCGCTCAAATAGTCTGGAGGGTTCTGGTTTGTTTGTTTTTGGGTTTTTTTGTTTGTTTGTTTGTTTGTTTGTTTGTTTTGTTTCTCTTTTCTTCAGTACTAGACTTAAACCCAGGGCCATACATGTAGAAAGCAAGTACTCAGCCACCAAGCTACACGTCCAGCCCTTTTAAACTTTTGGACAGGGTCTCACTAAGTGACACAGGCGGGCCTAGAACTTATGACTTTGCTGCCCCCCCAATTTCACAAGTAGTTGGGATGACAGGTATGTGTCACAATACTAGCTCCAAATGGATATTTGAATGAAATTTTATAAGAAAATGACACAATAAGGGCTGGGGAGATAGCTCAGCAGCGTAAGCACCTGCCTGGCAAGCTCCAGGTCCTAAATTCAATCCCCAGTAAGGAAAAAAAGAAAGAAGAAAGAAAGAAAGAAAGAAGAAAGAAAGAAAGAAAGAAAGAAAGAAAGAAAGAAAGAAAGAAAGAAAGAAAGAAAGAAAGAAAGAAAATGACACAATTATACTCTTTGAGGGCCTTAATTCCTCCCAAGGCTACTGATGTCCCATGTACTTCCAATTTAATAATAACTGTTAACTTTAAAGAACAAACTATAAACTATATAAAAGCACGTTTTAGCAAGTGAGATGAACTTAGTGGTCATATGGGACAGGGATAAATTCTTCCTGAGCAACTGATACCTTTTTTCTCCTTAAGGAGAAGTACCAGACTGGCTGGGAATCTGTGATAGTTAACTGGTTGTTTCAACTTGAATAAGAAACACCCAGCTAATTGGATCAGCAAATTGTAGTGTGACTGAAAAGATTAGTGTTCTCTCAATCTCTCTGTCTCTCTCTCTCTTTCTCTCTCAATCTCTCTTTTTCTCTCTCAAATAAAAATATTTAGATGAAGAATTTTTTACAAATAAAATCCTTATTTGCCTCAGGAAAAGCCCTCCCCTCCTCTGCACCTTTTGGTAGCACTGTCTGTAGCTATGTCACTCAGCAGCCTGACCAAAAAACCCCAAATGTGAGTGGTACCAAACGTCAGTCTTCACCTTCACCCTAAATGCCATCTCCTGGCTTCTAAAACAGCCCCTACAGGCTTCCCAGACAGGCTGTGCAGACTTCCAATACAGACTCTCCGGCCTCCTGACGTGGACTCACACAGAGCTGGCTGGACCCTTCTATCCCAGTGTGTAGACAGCCCTCTTGCACGCCTGACTCCACACTGTATGCCTACTTCATAAACCCTTATGTATTTGTACCTCTTTAATCTGTTTCTCAGTGAGCATGGACTGACACAGAATCCAGAGAGCATCAACCTAAGGTCTCCTGAAGGGGAGCCATGGAAACATCCGCCCCAGCTTGATCTAGCCGGGGAAAAAAGCACACAGGTCAGTCACAACTAGAGTCTTTCATTTTTACAAGAAACTAAAAGTGAAAACTTCACTAAATTTTGTCTTAGGAAAAGGTGACAAGTTGAAATAAGGACAACTTTAACAATGGCCTAAATCTCTAATATGAGGAGGGCACTAAGAAAGCAGAGGCCGCATTTTCTTTGAGCAGAGCAACCAGGGCCATGTGGATAGGTAGCAAAAAAGGCTGTCAGTTTTCTATCCCAATCTCCTGATGAATGTCTGCACATGCCCACGCCTGCTGCTGATGTGGATGCCCAGCACCAGGCATGTGATCCTCCTAACAAAACAGAAGGTTTCCGATTTCTAAATCAATATTTTTATAGCTTTTTGTTCTAGTGCTTTCAGGAGTCTTAACCTATCAAAGACTTCCTGACATTTGGATGTCTTAATAAATCAGCCCCTGGTATTTATAAAGGAGAAAATATCACCCCATCCTGAGAAACAGTGCCTGAGACTGTGAGGTGGATACTCACCTACGGCCAAGAGCCAGGCAGATTGGTGGGGCTGACTCCAACCTCTCTGCTTCCTTTTGAACCTGGAAGCTCATAAAGATGTATTAGCCCAGGCTGACAAATCCAGCCCTTTGGGATACTGAGGCAAGCAGGAAAACCGCAAGCTCAAGTTCAGCCTCTGCAAATTAGTAACTCTGCCAAAACTTATCTCAAAAGAAGAAAGAGGGTCCTGGGAGACAGCTCAGTGGTCTAAGTGCCTGCCTGGCAAACACAAGGACCTGAGTTTGATCCCTAGTATCAAATGCTGTGCTAGCCCCGGAACTGTAGGCACTCTGTGTGGGCCCCAAACGGGTGTGGTGATGCACATCTGTAATTCCAGTGCTGGGGAGGCTGAGACAGGAGGATCACTATGAGACTGAGCTGCATATCAAGACCCTATATCAAGTAAATAAGTAGGAGAAATGAAAGGAGGGAGGGAGGGAGGGAGGGAGGGAGGGAGGGAAGGAAGGAAGGAAGGAAGGAAGGAAGGAAGGAAGGAAGGAAGGAAGGCAAGCAAAGCAAAGCAAAGCAAAGCAAAGCAAAGCACAGAACAGAACCATCCAGCCAAGGAACCAGGGATGTGACTCAGTAAAAGCTCTGGATTCAATCACTAGTACTGAAGAAAAAAACGTAGAAGTTCTCCATGCAGCACTTACACTCATGTACCTCTATACTGCTTAGATCCTGATGCAGGGGGGAGGCATGAGCTGAGTTTTTCCTCACATTAATTTGGACTTCATTAAATAATGAGAATCCTGTATTAGTTAGCAATCCTATTTCTGCATAAAATACCTGACGCCCAAAACTTAGAAAGGGAGAGCTTGATTTGACTTTAGACGAGTCCAGTCATGCTTGGCTGGTTCCAAGGCAGGAACATCGTGCCAGAAGGGCACTGCGAAACAAAGCTGCTTAGTTTGTGTGGCCGGGAAGCATAGCACATGAGGAAGGGTGAAGGGCCAGACAGCAACTCCCAGGTCAGGCACCAGACCACCCAGACACTCAGAAGTGTGCTTGACTAATCCCGAGTGGTTCACGAGTCAACTGAGTCAAAAATGCCCTGTAACCATGAAAGATCCCATAACCTAAATTGTATTTGGTGATGAATAAAGTTATTTTTTATACTCAGCACCAATTATAAACTCAGCACCAAACAAGAACTAGACAATGTAATTACCTGAAGAGATCCCAGTTTAACCAGCTAGGACTCCAGCCCTCTCCACGTTTGAAATACTTAACGCTATAGCTGCTGTTTTTCCCAAGCTGTCATAGGTGACACACTTCCTGAGTTAATCTAGCCCTGGAGAACGACAGGCCTCCCACAGCAAATGTGCTACCATCTGCCTCTCACCCTGGATCTGACAAATTCAAGACTAGGGATTCGGTTCAAAAAAGGAATTCCTTGATTGGGCCCTTTCAGAAAGGCCCCTATTTTTCCCCATCTATCTCATCTTTCCCCATCTTCTCTATTTTGTTAAACAGTGTGGTCTGAGGGAAGCTTCCCCCACAGCCTAGCAAGGTGGATGTTTGAAACAGATCTCTAGGCCTCCACCAGCTTTCCTGGATTAAAATCTCTGGTAGTAGCTTCAGGAACCCAGTGCCACTTACTTGAGAACGTACATGAGGAGAAAGGAGAAAGGTTGCATTTAACTTGGCTCATTGGCCTCCGATTGTAAACTATGAGACTCTTAAGAAGTGAAAAGAGGGCTAACAAGATAGTTCAGCAGACTAAGCACCTTCTTAGGCAAGTGTATAGACCAGGGTTTGATTTCCAGCATCACATGCCGTGCCGGTTGCACTGAGCCTGCCACCAAGACCTGGCATGGTGGTGCACACCTGTAATCCCAGCACTGGGGAGGCTGAAAACAGGAGGATCACTCTGAGTCCAAGTTTCATAGTGAGATCCTGTAACAAATACATAAAGACAGTGAAAAGAACCCTTACTGTAAGTAAAGTTTAAATTCAAGGAATGCAGTAAAATAACCTGAAGATCTTTCCAGGAGGCAAATGGTGGGTGTTTGGTACTGACATTCCAGAGCTGATTTACAGAGCTCAAAGATCTTTTCCCACTGCTCCTAGTCCTGTTTCTAAATATCCCAGTCTGCTGTCAGTCTGCCTGTAGAAAAGTTCCATGCATCCATTCACTCACCCTAAAAATTAAGCATGTGCCATGCATCTCCACCATAGTGTCTTTTCCCTCCAAGAACCTTGTAAAGCAAAGAGCCACATAGCACACATGTAGTGAATTCTGTGAGATTCAGACAGAAAAAAAGAAAATAAGAAGAAGAAGCAACCAACATTTTACTGTGCTCATGATTTGAATTCCTTTAGGGAATCCCAGATTTCTTTTCAGTCCGGAGGATATGAGCCAGGACTGTGTTTATGGTTGTACAATATGCCAGTTGTACCTTTCCAGGCTTATTAATGACAAGGGCAGCTCTCAACCATCACTATGACACAGCATGGATAGAAATGCCCATTGAGAATGTCAGAGCACATTTCAAGCTAGAAATTTCCTTTGATGCAAACTTGGTCATGCAGGTCTAATGCAGACTGTGAGCTGAGCGCACCTCTAAAGATGTTTCTGATCCACAACCAGAAGCAGGGTCCTCAAATGCTCCACGCTGTTGTAGCTGACATACGAAAGGCACTCAGGTGACCTGCATCAGTTCTCATGCACGAATCA
This sequence comes from Octodon degus, assembly GCF_000260255.1. Classification (NCBI taxonomy): domain Eukaryota; kingdom Metazoa; phylum Chordata; class Mammalia; order Rodentia; family Octodontidae; genus Octodon; species Octodon degus. The sequence goes on along the minus strand of NW_004524616.1, from coordinate 11,546,804 downwards.
TGAATGGGGTCAGTTTGCTCTACTTTGGATTCCTTGCTGATCTGTATTGGTAATAAAATTTAATTAACTAGCATTCACATCAAAGAAAACAAATTTCTTGATAGAATTTAAACATCAAACATCCTCAGATATATTTTTCTTGTGGAACAGAAATGAGGCTGCATTAGACAAAAAAGTCAGCATCGCACTTAGATGATCTCCAAGATATGGGACTCACAAACTGTTGTGGGTCTACTCCATGGGAGGAGACAAAGCACCCCGGAGTTTGCCCGCCTCATCCATTCTAACTTTCCTTGGGAAAAAAAATAGGTTGATCATAAAGATGGAGAGAAGAGGAAATCTCTCAAAAAGTTAGGAATACATCACTTACACAAGAATGAATCAACTGCTGAATGTGGTAACACAAACCTGCCATTTCAGAAGGCTGAAGCAAGATCACAAATTTGAGGCTAGCTTGGGCAAGTTAGTGAGACCCTATCTCAAAATACAAAAGAACAACTAACAACTACAATTACCAAAGAAAACTATAATAATAATAATAATAATTTTATAAATATATAATTCAATACAAAAATATCAATACTTCAAGATCAAGGTCAACTTTGGTTATAACTGATTCTTAAGGTAATAAAATAATTTAGCATCCATACCATATTATTATGAAAGTGAAAGGATATCTATTAATAATTTTGCTCCAACAGGGGACATCAGCTAAACCTATCCTGAGAAATCTGGGACATAGGTTCAGCCAGTGGATACTTAACAACATATCTTTCAAGAGAAGCATGAGAATTTCCATCATCTAGATCTATATGCACTCAGGACTCTGGACCCTTATTGGTCCTCAAAGTATAGTATCACAGTATTGGACCCTAAAGCATAGTATCTGAGTTGAGTGCACAGACCATCCTGCACCTTGGACTGAGGCCAGCCTGACTTCATTCAGTGGAGACCCATATCCGACCAAGACTGCGGCACCTCTCATGTCATGTGCCAAATATTTCCCAATTTCTTTTATCCTAACAAAAGACATTTTTAAATAATGTGTAATACTAGAAGAAAGGATACTGATGAGGACACAAAAAATTGTTCCTGGATAGCAAAACTAATATTGTCAGAATGGCCATATTTCCAAAACTGATATATAGATGCAATACCAACTGTTATGGTTTGTGTCTAGGTGTCCCTGCAAAGCCTCATGTAGTCATGGGGCAGCCTCTGGAGTTTGTGATTGATTACTGTGGGTGTGGATGCTGCACCTGCCCTGGGGCAGGTAATTTGTGTTTCAGTGTAAGGAGGGAAAAGAAGCCAGCTATTCAAGCTGCTGCTACCTCTCCCTTGTGCTCTTGCTCTTTACCTCTGCCATGAAAGGTTGCTTTCTGCTTGTGCTGCTCTGCCTTGGAGCCAGCTGACTGTGGACTGAAACCTCCAGTAACTGTGAGCTAAATAAACCTTGCCTTCCTTCATTTTGAGTGTCGGGTATTTGTCCCAGCAACGAGAGAAGAGTAACTGAGACACCAACCAAAATACCAACAACATTCCTCACTGAACTAAAGAAAACAATCCAAAAATTCATATGTAACCAGAAGAGACCCAGAATAGCAAAAGCAGTCCTGGTCAACAAGAGCAAAGTAGGAGGTATCACAATCCTAGATTTCATATTATACAAAGCTACAATTATTAAAAGCAGAATGGTACTGGCATAAAGCAGACATACAGATCAATGGAACACAATACAGGATGCAGAAACACTGTCAAGCACACTCAGACATCTGATCTTTAATAACAGGGCCAAAAAACGTAGGCTCTGTACAGATAAGCTAAAGACAGACTCTAGAACAAATGCTGGGGAATCTGGCCATCCACATGTAGAAGACTGAGTTTAGACCCCTATCTCTCCATGTGCTAAATTGAAATCAAAATCTAACAGAGATCTAAATATTAAAATTGAAATATTTGACCTGCTAGAAGGTTTTAAAAAATGGGTAAACTCTGAAAGATATAAGCATAGGCATGGTGCTTAGGCAAGCACAGGGACCGAGGTTCACTCTCCAGCACCACAGACCATGCCGACCCTGCCCCCAGGAACACTGAGCTGGCCACTGAGACCAGGCATGGTGGCACATGCCTTGTAATCCCAGCTCTGGGGGATCATTCATAGAATCACTATGAGTCCAAGCTGCATAGTGAGACTCTGTACCAAATACAATAATAATAATAATAATAATAATAATAATAATAATAATAAGCACTGGCAGGGACCGGGGAGATAGCTCAGTAGAATAAGCGCTTGCCTGGCAAGTGCATGGGGTTTGAATTCAATCCCCGGTTCCACCAAAAAGTAAAAAATACAAATAATAACAAGCACAAGCAAGGACTTTCTGAAAAGAAAACCAATGGCACAAGAAATAACATTAAGAATCAAATAATGGGATCATAACAAATTGAAAAGCTTTTGAGCAGCAAAAGAAACAACCAACAGGGTGAACAGGCAACTTACAGAATAGGAAAAACGTTTTGCAAACTACTTTTCATGTAGAGGACTAATCTCTAGAATATATGAAGAGCTTAAACACAAGTAGATCACAAACATATGAAACACAATCAAAATATGAGTGACAAATGAATAGACACCTCTCAGAAGAAGTACAAATGGCCCATAAATACAGGAGAAAATATTCAGCATTTCTGGCCAGTAGAGAAATGCAAATTAAAATGGCACTGAGATTCCATCTTACTCAGAAAAAATGGCTGTCATTAGGAAATCAATAACAAATGCTGCCAAGACTGCAGGAAAAAAAGAACTCTTCTACATTGTTGGCAGGAATATAAACTAGCCCAGCCACTGTGGAAATCAGTACAGAGTCCTCAAAATGCTAAAACTAGAACTTCCATTTGACATAGAGCATGGGAACTGTACCATGTTCCTCTTCTAGGTATCTTCCTGAAAGAGTGTAAGACATCATATTACAATGATATGTAATAACCATTTATATGGTGACATAATTCATAGAGCTAAATCTTAGAAGTAGCCTATATGTCTAACCAGTAGATTGTTGTATGCTATGAGTTGGTGCCAAAGAAATGACAAGAAGACCTGATGAATATAGCTTCAGAGGTCTCACTGAGATTTGTCTCTCTCCAAGTGAGCCCTGAGCCTCAGAAGCATCTCACACTTATTGAGGGCTAAAGGCAGGCTACAGAATGTGCATAATCACTTTAGTGAACACAAACTACTATCTCTATGGACTTCCACCATTTGCCTCCCACTAGGTTTACACAAATGCTAGCTGATAACATTCCAAGGGAGAGATCAAAGAACAGGGCACATCAGAAGAAGCCATTATCTGCAGGCTTGAATCCCAGCTTCCCAGTATTTACAAGTGAGACAGCAGTTCTCCTCAGGCTCTGTTCATTACTTCCTGCTCTCTTGAGACTTTAGACTTTTGTCTAATCTCTATATTTCTATAGTAGATGAATGGATAAAGAAAATATAATGTTTATATACCACTCTGCTTAAAAGGATAAATCTGAGCCATTTGTAGGGAAATGGATACACCTCGAGAACACAATGTTAAGTGAAATAAACCAGACATGCAAGCTTAAATATAAAACGATTTCTCTTATATGAGGAACCCAAAGTAAAATAATTTAAAGAGCAAAATAAAAGTTAGATAATAGGAAATAGAGAGCTAGATATTTTTCAAATGGGAAGAAGAGCAAGAGACAGAGGGGAGTTTAAAGATTCAGAGGCATTATGTATATCTACCAATTCACCAGGAGTAATCAGTATATACTACAAGCATGGGTTAATAAAATTTGTTTAAAATAAATAAAACTGTACCATGGAGAGAAAAAGAAGAAGGAAAGAAGAAAGAGGGTTGGTGGGAGGGAAGGAGGAAAGAGAAAGCAAGAAACAAAAGAGAAGAAGAAAGAAAGAAAGAAAGAAAGAAAGAAAGAAAGAAAGAAAGAAAGAAGAAAGAAAGAGAAAGAAAGGAAGGAAGGAAGAGAGAAAGAAAGGAAGAAAGAAATTTATATTGTCACAAATAACAGGTTTTCTCTTTCTTTTTTTTTTTAATTTTTTTAATGCTTTCTTTTTTTTAAATTTTATTTATTTATGTGTGTGTGTGTGTGTGTGTGGCCAGCTCAGCCCACTAGGGGGCGGGGCTGGCTGGCATGTGGTGCTGGGGGATTGAACCGCAGTCCACGTGCTTTGCTAAGCTTGTTCTAAGTAGGTGCTTTAGACCACTGAGCCATCTCACCAGCCCAAGATTTTCTCTTTTATAAAGCTGAATAGTATTCTGTTTGTTTGTTTGTTTGTTTGTTTGTTTGCAGTTCCAGGGATTGAACTCAGGACCTTGCGCTTGCCAGGCAAGTACTTACTCTACTGAGCTATCTCCCCAGCCCTAGAGCTGAATAGTATTCCACTGTATATATACATTAAATATTCTTTATCCTTTCTTCCAAGATGGACACTTAGGTTGATTCTCTATCTTGGCTATGGTGAAAGAACTGTAGTAAGGTCAGAGTGCAGCCATCTCTTCAAGATTATTTTATGTTCTCTGGGATATACATGCAAAAGTGAGATAAGATTGCTGGATCATGTTCGTTCTACTTGTGAATTTTTTAAGGAACTTCCACCCTGTTTTCCATGAAAACTTCTATTATTAATTTGTAGTTTTATTGATAATTATGAACAGAGAGTCCAATCTGAATATATGCCCTCCTTTGAAACATTAAACCATCCTATGGAGCATTCTGAATATTTTTTTTTCTATTTAGTTTTTGCTAAAGAATGTATTTACTGTCCCCATTTATTTACTGCTTCAGGCTGCCTGTGTTACCGCTTCTGCTTCCCTGGTTCCTGCATGTTTGGATTTCCTATAGCTCAGGGACCCTGGGGAGAGCTCTTATCATACACTCTCTAGCCTGTCACTGTCGAGCTGCGTCTTTCAGAATCTGTTCACAACCGACGTCCTTGGCTACCCACAAGCCCCTCTCTTTGCTTGCACCACAGGCAGCAGCCCCTACAGCTGACCAGCTTCCCCACCTGGACAGCCACCTTCTATCCCCAAAAGTTTTCTCCACACATGGTCTCCTCAGAGGTGCAGCCCTCCCTACAAGGGACTCGCTTACCAGCTGAGAATGAAGGGTGACTGCATAAATTGCATCAAACATAAAGAGTCCTAAATACCAAATTTATCAAGTAACCTGTGGGCAGTTCTCAGTCAACCTGAGACCTAACGAGGTCAGGAAATGCTATCTCAAAATACATTAATTTGGGATAACAGTTACTTGACTGGAAGGCATTTGAATTTCTGAAATTCCCTGTCTGCCTCAAACCAGAGCCCCCAAAAGAAAAGCCCTTCCACAGAAGCAGCTGTGGTACTACCTGAACCAGAAGCTGGTGCCACATCCCACAGCACTGTCCTGAGACCATCACACCTTCTATCCACTGTGTGAAGGCTCTGTTTAATCTTCCTGAGAACTCATTTGATTTTCCCTAAGTCCCCTTTCTCTCACTCCCTCCCTCTTTCCTACTAAGTGAGGAACTTAAGCCCCAAGTCTAATTGTTGTTTGGGGGATTTTTCACTTCTTTCTATAAAGGCCTCAGTGCACATTAATTATTAGCATCTGTAAAATCTGTACACCCTTTCTCCTGTTCATCTGTCATTTGTTGATCTGATTCACAGTCAACCACAAAGCTAAGAGGGTAGAAGATGTACTTTCCTCCCCTAAAATAGTGCATCATGTCCATTCACCCATTAGAACAAAAAAAGAGAATCTTGCATTTTTAGGTCAGACAGGGCCTAGCCAAAGGACCTGGTGTTCTTGGCATTCCCAGGAGTACAGGGAGAAGAGATGCACTAGGGAAAACAATCTTCCCAGACCCAGACTGTGTGAGCGGGAAGGCAAAGTTATCAAGGGCCGAGAGCATGGATCCTGGAATTCAAGCCACTAGGTTCAAATGTGACTTACACAGAGAAGTTTGGTGAAATTTCCTGTCTTTTTAATAAGGCTGTCAGGATATCCCCCACCATAGGGCCAAGGACTCACAATTCTACAGATTTGTAGGAAAATTTAATGAGATAATGAGCATGGTGATGCAGGGTCAGTCCCCACATGCACTGGGCGGCTGGGACTGCACCCTCCCTGGGAAGGACACTGAGCTCAAGTGCTCAGGAACACTGCACCCAGCCCTTTCCATGGGCCTCTTTCTTGGTTAAGAGTCATTTGTGCCAGAGCCAAGCACCTATCAGTGAATGGAATCAACAAGCCTGCGGTTTCTTCTTAAAGGAGAACAAAGTATATGAACATTATCTTCTTCATAGGAACTTTTCACAAGAAGTTTTTATATAATCCTGTCTTTGAATCACAAAAAAAACCTGGTGAAAAAAGGTTCAGGCACATAGTACCATTAATATATTATAGCTGAGGAAGCCAAACAATAAACTAAGTGACTTTCCCAGGGTCTGGATTGGAGGGAGCAGCCCGTGAGTCCTGGTGTCCAACTAGGAATCTTAGCCTCTTCCTATAGTCTAACTGTGCTCCACATACCACATGGAGTAGAATGCTTTAAAGAACCTTATAGTTAGCAAGAGGGAAAAAAACTGATTCTAAAATACCTTCCAGATCACTACAAATCCAATCTATACAATGAGACCCTGCAGACCCTGTATACCTTGTCCTAAAATATTTTTTAAAATTGCAAATTAAAATATTGTAGATTATATATCACTTTTCATTGACCATCAGATACCACAAGCAAGCTGTTACACTATTCCATTGTCATAATTAGCATAATTATTAAAAAATCTATTTTGGGTTTGGTTTGGTTTGGTTTGGCTGGGTTATACAAAGCCTTCTCTAGAGACTTAGAAGTAAAATTGAGTTTCTGTCTTTTGGGGGGCAACTTGCCTTTGCTTAAGGCCTATCAAAATCCATTTTGGTTGTACCATTCTTACTTTAATGAGACTTGAAAATTAACTGTAAGATAATATTTATAGTTTTGCATCAGCAAGAAGTTTACACAAGTGAAAGGCTGCTACTGCTGGGTACAAATTCACTACAAAGTTAATTTCAAGAATTAGGTAGGCCAGAGACCCAGTCCTAGCCCAGGTCCGGTGAGTGTGT
>NW_004524616.1:11523499-11532130 GCF_000260255.1 Octodon degus | reverse complement strand
AAAGGTACACCTGCAATCACAGAACTCACAAGGCTCAAACAGCAGGACACCACATGTCTGAGGCCAATCTGGGCTACATAGAGAGTTCAACGCCTGACTGAACTGCAGACCAGAACCCTCTCTCAAAAAGACAAAGAAGAGAAAGAAATAATTCACTAACATCAACAAGTTATTTTGAAGTTACCATTGTCTAGATTTTAAGAATATGTACATCAGTTAATTATTATTTTGGATTTGTCATGATTTTTCAACTGACACCTGTTTGTAATTGATACCTGTTATGGTTTGTATCTAGATGCCCCTGAAAAACTTTATATGTCATAGGCCAGGCTTCCAGAATTTTTGATTGATTCGTGATTGCTGTGATTTGTGTCCAGCTGTACCCCAAAGCCTCATGCGCTCACTGGGGCAGCTTCTAGAGCTTGTGATTAATTCATGATCCACTGCTGGGATTAAGAGTGTGAGGGCTACACCTGCCCTGGGGTGATAGTCAGAATACAGTGCAAGGGAGGAAGAGAGTCTTGCTGGCTGCCTCAGCTGCTGCTTCTCCCTTTGCTCTTTGCTGTTTTTCACCTCCATGAACTGCTGCTCTCTGCCATGTGCTGCTCTGCCTTGGAGCCAGACAAGTATGGACTAAAGCCTTTGCTAACTGTGAGCTAAATAAACCTTTCCTTGCTTAATTCTGGGCATCAGGTATTTTATGCCAGTGATGAGAGAGAGAGAGAAGTAACAAAGACAATATCTAGGATTTAAACTTCCAGATTTTATTCCCAGTACCTTAGGCCTTTTGTTTTGTACTTAAGTATTATTTAATTCTTCCAAAGAGCAATGAAATTCCTCATTTTTCCAACAGTTTCTACTCATGTAATGCACTTACAGTACTCAGTTATCCAGACTTTATTTTCTCCAGAATTTTCAAGCAACCAGACTTCTGCAGAACCTGATAGCACAGGAAAAGAAGTAAGCATTGGTGATACAGAAACTTGTAGGCCAGGAATGTAACTCAACAGCACAGGGATGTAACTCAGCAGCAGACCCTCTGCTGGGGGTCTCTTTGGGGGTCTTCTGCCCCATAGGCATCAATGCCTGACAAGTGCAAGATCCTGAGTTAAATTCCCAGTACAAAAAGAAAAGGATCTTGTAAGGCATGAGTAAACTGAACAACCAAAAGGAGAAAAGGCTAGAAGTCACCAGAAACAACTTTTAGAGATTTGTCAGGAGGAAATTTCATTCTGGCTCTCTGATAGCTATGTTGGTATCTCTGTACAAAGGCCAGAAAGGACAGGAAAATGGAAGATCATAAATGAAAAAGAGCTGGGTAGATTAGAAACAGCTGCTATTGCAAAGAGGCCAAGGCAATGATGGCAGCCGGGAGCAAGCGGTGTACATCCAGACTGCAGTGAGGGGCAGGACCTCCAATGGGGGTCTCTCACAAGGCTTCTACCTGTAGGCATCAATGCCAGACCTCCCTCGGTCAGGGACAGGTTTGTGCCCTGCTCCTGGCACCAGATCTAGATGCCAACAAGTCCCACTGCCACCCTTGGGAGTGAGGGGAATCAGAATATGCCATTCCCAAACAGGCCACTTGGCCACAGGGTTGTCTTAAGGTGGAGCTGTTGAACAAGCATCTGCAGAAACAGCCCTCTCACTGGTCTACAGCAGGGCATCATCTTCCCTTTTTGAAGGTGGCCCTCTCTGCTGTCCCATGCTAGGAAAAAGAGACAACTTTTATCATCCAAGATGCACCAGCTTGGAGCTGCATAAACAAATCTTAGTAAAAGAGCACTTATCTCTTACTAGTTTCTATACCTATTTACCTTCCTACAGTTTACTGTTCCCAGAAGCTCAAAATCCTCATGGCACTAATTTACAAGCATGCCATCCTTTGATAAAATGGCACATAAACTTTCAAATCTGAAGGCCCAGTGAGAAAGCTCAGCAGACTAAGTGACTGCTTAGGCAAGCTCAGGGACCAGGTTCAATCCCTTGCACCACAGGCCGTGCCAACCCCACTCCCAGGTACAGAGCTGGCAAACAAGACCAGGCATAGTGGCACACACCTATAATCCTAGTGCTGGGGAGGCTGAAAACAGGAGGATCACTACGAGCCTGAGCTGTGTAGTGACCCTGTACCACATACATTAAATAAAGTAATAAAAAAAATAAAAACTTTCAAATTTGAGTTCCTCTTTAAGGTTTTCATTTGAGTTCTGTATATGCATATTAAATCAATCTTTTTCCTTTGTTAATTTTTCTTTTGTCTATTCAGCTTCTAAATCCTGAACTTAAAAGTTTGGAGGGAAGAGGGATTTTTCTATCCCCTATAGAAGAAATGCTGACCCAAGGAAAGCTCATTTAATGCTGCTCATATCCTCTGTCTTGGATAACTAATATTTACTAAGCACTTGTCAAGGCTCTGGAGTTCAAAAGAGCTTTATGTGGGGTCCTAGGAATTGCAATTCGAAACACAAAGGTTCAAGAGTAAAAAGAAAAATAGTGGTCTACATACTCTTAAGTGAAATAAATCAGACCCACATGTGTGAACATCAGATTGTCTCCTTAGTGTGAGAACCTGAAAGAGAAAATGGAATCTGAAGGGGACAATACATACTGGGCAAGGAGAATGAATATACTCAAAAGGAGTTACTGAGTTGAGAAGGACAGGAGAGGGAGTCGGGGAGAGAGATCTATCTGTGTGTGTAAGCAGGATGCTTTCGACAACTGTACTGTGCATTTCTGCTGTTCTATGGAAAGGAGCAGCTAATGCTTAATTTGTTTTATCTCCTTTTTTCTACTATTTCTCCTTTTTCTCTTCTTAATTTCTCATATATTTCTTTTTTCTTTCTTCTTCTAATTTCGCATGCTTATACCTGGTAATATGAATAACTGATTGGAAGACAACACTATGCATTACAACAAACACTGTAAAATTCATATTACTTTGTTAAGTGAAATTCTGTATCACTTGTAGCTTTTCTGTTTTAATTCTAATTTGCACTCTCTTTAAAAAAAAATATTTTTTTAAAAAAGTAGTCTAAAGAAAGAACTTATGCAAACATAGTGGCATACCACATCCCAGCACTGGGAAGGCTGAAGCAGGGGATTGCCGTGAGTTTGATGCCAGTGTATCTTATACAGTGAGTTCAAGGCCAGCCTGGACTACATAGAGAGACCTTGTCCTGAAAAAAAACAAGACACAACAAAAGAAAAACAAAGGAGGAGTGTTTAAGAAGGCAAAATCCACAATGATCGGGGCTGTCAGCATTAAAAGCAACAAGCCCATACCTGATTGGTCGATTTGCAGGTACAACTGCAGGCTGCTCTGAGCCTGCCTAAGCAGAGCCAGTCAGGTGATCTCAAGGCTCTGCTTTAAAGTGCTCTCTCTGGCCAAACTGATTCTGTCTTTGAACAAAGTTTCCATCATTTCACATTTACTATATGGTGCCAGGTCTAGCCCTGATTTCTTTATATCTTTTAATCACTAAATTCTAACAATGAGGTGAGTACATCTATTAGCATTCTGTGTTCAGCCAAGTCCTCCAGGGAGCAAATGCCCAGAATGGATTAAAGGTGTCTGCATCTTTTGCCAGGTAAAACATAACTAAGAATATGGGCAGTATGAGCATACTTATCATGAAAAGCTAGTCTTTGTTTATCTGAAATTCAAGTTGAACTGGACAGTCCACTGCTTGTATGACATTAAATCTGACAGCATTGTATGAGTACAAATGCCTGAAAGCATTTTGGCCAGGAAAGCCCTCAGACCAGATGCCAGCCTGCCCGAGGGATAAGTCAGGAAGCCAGGGTTGGGTGGAGGTGTCCTGGAGTCCTGGTTAGACAAGCCACCTTGGAGGCCACACGCAAAGGGCAAACAGAGGCGCTCTTTGTGGCCTGGGCTGGCTTTGCTTACATGTACCTGACACACTCAGTCAACTCAAAGTGGCCATGAGGGACACACAGTTGTAAAGTTCAAAACACAGAGCCCTTTGTCAGGTATGCTGGCTATAATTGGAAGTTCGCAAAGTGCATCCTGATGACAGACAGGTAGGTAGCAAAACTGAGTCACAGAAGTCAGAGCTAGATTCCAGAGCAGCCAGGACTTGGTGCTCTGGTTCTAGAAGCAACGCTCCCAACAAGTCCCCCAGGTGGTCTCCTACGTAAGCCCACTCCTTCCACACATTAAGAAGCTGCCTGAAGTTCCTAACAGCATCCTTAGCTAAAGAAGTACATTGCCGTATTTGATATGCGGTGTTTAAGAAAAAGAGATATGTGATACTTTAGATATAAGCCCATCAAAACACAGCTATACCAGGCGTGGTGGCACCTGCCTGTTAACCCAGCCCGGTGGTAGCTGAAGCAAGAGCAGCACTATGAGTTCGAGGCCAGCCTTGGCTACATAATGAGCTTGAGACCAGCCTGAACTACAAAGTGAGACCTTCTCTCAAAAAACAAAAACAAAAAACCACAGTTATTAGCTATCAAAATAAGGCCAATTCTCAAACCTAGTTAAATCCATAGCAATGTAGAAAAATGCCATATCCAGAATTATATGAGTCATAACGTGGGAGAACGGAGGCTGTTGCTACTTCTGTTTAACAGCACATTAGTAATCTCTAGTACTTCGTTGGCCCCCTTGAATTCTAGGGTAGCTAGCATGTATTTCTACTATATGGGATGGAAGCAGTCAAAATCAAGATGGGGAAACAAATAATTCTGAATAAATAGCTGAAGCATTTCCTATCAGGCTAGGAAACATGTCCCAAAAGTAGAAGCTTACTTCCTAAAAATAACATTCCCAGGAAAAAACTCAGATGTTCAGAGAGGGATATAGAGACGCCTGGGAACAAAAACTCCACCCAAATCTTTCCAGGGCCTCCAATGGGCCTTGGAGGTGGAAACAAACAAACCCATCCCTTGCTTGCTGGCCCTGTCTGGAGATCAGTCCAAGCACTTTAGCCTCCTAACACCATGGCCCCAATCTAATTCATATGAAAGCAAGCCTTGTACAACCAGTACTCATCACCCTGGAACCCAAGCTCTGCAGACCAAAATCATTTCTCATTTGAGCCGTGCATACAGAAGTCTCCAGGGAATCAAACTTCCAATTTTTTAATAATCACCTACAAGTAAATTCATTTAATTGAGACCTCTAAGGCCAGTAAATATGCCCTGGATTTTCTAATGACAATTTTGTCCTTGTGCTATTGGGCGTTGCTTCTAATCCATTTCAATGGAATCTCCCAAGCTTTCAGAAGCCATTCAGTGGAGGAGATCTAAGCCCCGACTTCCGCCACCCATGCAAGTGCTGCACCTCAAGCCACCCGTTCTGTTGCTCCCCACAGCTTCCCTAAATCCTGAGTCAGAGAGCGCAGTGTTCTCGTCAGCTTCCTGGGCCTCAGCCTCACTGTGTAAAATACTTTTTGTACGTGCCTCTCCTCCGTCAGGGGACAGGTGGCCACGATTTAAAGAAAATAGTACAAGCAATTATTATTTATCATAATAATTCAGGAAAACAACTGCATTGAGTATGATAGTCTAGACCTAAACCTCAGACTGACCTGATTTTACAGATAGGCAGGCCACTACACACACACACACACACACACACACACACACACACACACCTCCCCATGGAGGGTGTCCTGTGCTGTGCTCCTGGGACTACAGCTGGAGCCAGCTATCACATCCCACATCTTAGGTTTTACTGCAAAGTGAATGAGTGGGTGCGTGGGGAATTCCAGCAAGGCGGGTATTAAGGTTGGGTACGTGACAATGTGGCTGTGGTTTTTCTCACTCCCAACCAAGCAAAGCCTCTCAGCACACAAGCTGAGAAATAATTTATCCTCCCTGAGACATCTGTACAGCCTGGGAAGTCACCTATCGTGTATTAAGTGGTCTCTGGCTTCTTTTACCAGGCTAAGGACCACAACTTTTTGCTTTTTCCTGAGAAAGAGTGTCAAGTCTCATCCAAAATACACCAAACCATTTTTGCTGTGCTTTTCTCTCAGAACAGTACTGAGTGTTTTTTTTTCCACTTGAATAAGAAGATGATGTGATTTTGAAAGTGTTACAATTTAATTATTGGTATAGCACCATGCACAAATTAGACTGTATCTTCTGCTAGCTCTTCAGAGAGGACTGCACTCAAGGTGGCAACAGAAAATATATTTCCTGTCAGAAAAGTGTGCACATGTAGATTTTTACTGGATCTCAAGGGAACTATACTCAGAGATGCATATACAGGAAATGACTATTTGTTTATTCCTAGTTGGCATTCACTGGGAAGGATAAAATGTCCACTTTCAGGGTCAGCCAGATAGCTCAGCGGACTAAAGCGGCTGCTTAAGCAGAGCACAGCAGGCTGGGGTTCAATTCCCGGCTTACAGTGCCAGCCCTGTCCCCAGGGCACAATGAGACAGCGATTGAAACTGAGCATGGTGGTGCGCACCTGTAATCCCAGCACTTGGGAGGCTGAAAAACAGGAGAATCACTATGAGTCTGATCTGTGTAGTGAGACCCTGTAGACCATGTACTAAATACATTTTTAAAAAAAATAAGGGTCTACTTTCCCCTTATAAGAGCAGTGAGAGGGACCGGGGAGATGGCTCAGTAGGATAAGCGCTTGACTGGCAAACACAAGGATCTGAGTTCAATCTCCAGTTCCGCCAAAAAAAAAAAAAAAAGCAGCGAGAGTCTAGCTAACCAGAAATAGGCAGGGTTGCCACGGTCCCCAGGTATGAAAACTAATGCCATCCAAAAGACTAAATGCTGACAAACAGGTACTGGCAATTTAAAATTATATATACATATACATTTCTGTGGATCAGAAATAGATCATGAGTTTGCCATGCAGAAGGCCCTGAGATAGATATAGAAAATGTGCATATGTAAGATATATATGATATATATGTATATGATAATATATGCAGAATTTTCTATTTTATTTTTAAAATTACATATATAATGAGTGTCCTAATAGGACAGAATTCCACCTCTCTTCCAAGTCCTATGAAGTGTGTGCCCAGGTCCTGGCCACACACACTGGTCACCTCCTCCTTGTCCTTCTAGAGAGATCATCAGATACGCTGACCCCTGCCTGCTCAGAGGGCAAGAGGGCAAGACTTTCTCTGTACTCCACAGTCTTTGTGGCTAGAGCCTACAAGGAGAACAAAAGACAAATGAACAGGAGGAAAAGTATACAAATTTCACTTGCTGCTAAGACCTTCTGGTGACATGGAATGCCTCACAGAAAGAAACAATTCCTCAAAGAAGGGTATAGACCCAGGGGCTCATACATCACTTTAACAAGAAGGGATGAGCCATGGAGTTGTGGGAAGACAGAGGAAAGGAATTTGGGCTAAGGACCACAACTTTTCTTTCTTTTTTCTTTTTTTAATATTTTAGGACAGGGTCTACATGTCTCACTACATAGGTTGGACTCGAAGTGATTCTCCTGTTTTCAGCTCCCAAGTGCTGGAATTACAGGTGTGTATCACCATGCCCAGTCTCAATCGCAATCTCAGCGCGCCCTGGGGGCTGAGCCAGCACCATACGCCAGGGATGGAACCCGGCATGCCTCGCTCTGCCTAAGCAGGTGCTTTAGTCCACTGAGAGATCACAACTTTAACTGGAGAGTAGAGATATGTGGGAGAAACTGAAGAAATTTGAAGGTTGTTTTAGTATTTTAGTAAGATTTGTTTGTACAGATTCATCTTATCACCGACTGTCTCCAGCAACAACTGTTCTTTTCCTAGTCTAGGGAGGGAACCTTTCTCAGAGGATGCCTATTCCCTGCTTTCAGGTAGAAACCAGAGGGCAGAGAGCACATCATTTCTCTCGTGCCTTCAGTTCATATGAATCAGTATACCCAAGAGGTGCTTTAGGGGTGGCTGTCCCAATCCTCTTCTCTGTTCCTTGCCTGGAAACTCAGCTCTGTGTCACTAGCCACTTTCACTCAGCCTCAGCTGAACTGTCCCCTCCTCAACAAGGCATTTTTGATCCCTAGGTCTAAACAATGCTGACCCCATTCTACTCCATAATTTTGCATCGCAGCCTTTCCTTCCTGTACTATCACTTTGTTTCAAATTTCTCAATTTGTGGTCAATGTAATTGTTGATTGACTCCACTATTGACTTAGCCTTCCTCCAGACTGTGCGCAAAGACTCACCCTGGTGTTTCGCAAAGCATCCCAGCAAGGAGCACAGTTCCTGGAACAGAATGGGTTCTCCTACATATGAAATATGCCGAGTGTGATGGCGCACACTTGTAACCCCAGCACTCGGGACTCTAAGGCAGGAGGAGTTTAAAGCCAGCTGGGGTACACAGAGTTCAAGGCCAGTTTAAGCTACATAGCAAGACCTTGTTTCTAAATAAACAAATAAAGCCATAGACAGAATATGCAAGAGAAGGCTATGTGTACTTCTAAGTGTTAACAGTGGTTAGTGAGAGCATGTCTACGAAATTTCTCTTCTTTTGATTGTTCATAGATTCTCTTGGGGGGTGGAGGGATATGTTCTTTTCAAAATAAGAAAATAAATCATTTGCACTTTTTTTGGTGCCGGAGATCAGCGCCAGGGCCTTGTGCCTCACTCACCCACATCAGTGGCCCAAAGTTGTACAGTGTCAAAAGAT
>NW_004524616.1:11498345-11505460 GCF_000260255.1 Octodon degus | reverse complement strand
TCTATTGTCAGTCAAATTTAGAGAGTCCCAGCCAGAGAGCCTAGGAGAGTGGCAGGACAATCTTTCTTCTCCTGAAGTCTCTCTCAAGAATCCCAGGCTAGGACTTCTTGAAAGAGGCTCTGCCATCTTCAAAGGCAGCTCCAGAGCCCACAGGGCAGTGTCAGTGACCCGGGTATCCTCCAACACAGCCCATCTTCTTTCTCTATCCTGCAGATCCCAGCCACCTCTTGGATCTTCCAAACAGGGGCCTAACCCAGACTATGTCCCCCAGATACCGTGCTGAAGAAATGATTCAGTGGTATCCCCGCTAGGGCAGAGTTCAGGGCTGTCTCAGTGAAAGCACTGCCCCAGGGGTGGTCCAGGCTACAACCAGCTCCACATGGAAGGCAGAGAGCTCTCAGTGCTTCCACCAGGGACACGATCTGCCTCTTTGTTACAATTCACACAGAAAGTTTCAATATTGCACTTGTACTTTTAGGAGCAGGAGTGTGGTAGGTAGGATTATCATCATTTTATAGTTGAGAATATTGGGAGTTGGAAAGGATATGGGCTCCACCAGGATTACAGGGCCCAGCGCAGGGAATCAAAACCAGGCCTCTTGGCAGCACTGGTGCTGCAGGGTAAGAACCCTAAAGCCAAGAAGTAAAAAATGAACCAGAGGTCCTGCAGAAGGCAGCTCGCTTAAGGTCACGGGCCTGTTTTGCTGGATTCCATCTCTCTTTTATCTGCATCACCTCTTCCAGGTATCCATTCTTTCCATTCCGGCGGCTGGCTGCCCAAGGGTTTCCTGCCTCTTCCAGCCCTACAAGCTGCCCCACATGTCCAAACGCATCTCCTGCGCCTCCTACTCTTTCCTAACCAACCTTGAAAGCTGCCGTCATTGGCTTCTTTCAGGAGCGGAGCACGCTTATGTTTTACTAAGAGACAAATTTTGGATAGCTGGGAAATGACAGCAGCATCCAAGTGAATTCTTGATTGGCAGGCAATCAGCATAGAGAGGACACGCCAGCCAGTGAGTGGACAATGCTCTGAACAAGTTCCACAGGGGAGGCTGCCAATTTTCCTCCCTCGCTCTCCGTTCTGTCCTTCCTCAGCACAGGACACCAGATTCTTTCCTTTCAGTTCTCAGGTTTCATTAGTTGTGTTTGCAGAGCATAATGGCTCTAGTCATTTGGGGCGCTGGTGCAAGCACATCGCTCTCCTTCACCCCCTTTTCCCCTTCTTCCTCCCCACTCCCTCCACTTCTTAATCTTCTTCCCTTTCAAAAAAGACCCATCTCCTTACTTGCTGTTTTCTATCTTTTATTTTGCTCTTTAGTTACATTTCAGGTTTCTCATACAAAAGAAATCATGTGAGATTTAAGCTTGTGTGTCTGACTCATTCCACTTAACATTGGGGTCTCCAAGTGCTTCCATCTTCCTATAATGACTCTTATCCTCTTTATGGCAGAGTAGTACTCCCCTGGGTAAAAATGACACGTTTTCTCTATCCATTCATCTACCAATGGACATATAAGCTGCTTCCAAGATTTAGCTACTACAAATTTGCTGCTGTAAACATATGTACGCATGTAGCACGGTAATTTGATGCTTTAAACTCTTGCAGCAAAATACCTAGAAATGGAATAACTGGGTCAAATGGAATTTCTAGTTTTAGTTTTTTGAGGAATCTCCATCCCGATTCCCACCGTGGCTGCACTAGTTTACCTTCCCACCAGCCATGTGAAAGGCTTCCCTTCTCCCGCAGCCTTGCCAGCCTTTGTTATTCTTTGCTTCCTTGTGGATAGCCATTCTTGCTGGAGTAAGATGGAATCTAAAGCTGTAATTTGCATCTCTCTATAGCCAAGAGATGTCAGAAGTTTTTTTCATGTACTTATTGACCATTTGTACTTCTGAGAGACACCTGTTTATTTCATTTACCTGCTTTTTGACTGGGTCTTTTACTTGGGGAGGTCTAATTTTTTAAAGTTCTTTATATATTCTAGGTATTGGTCCCCTGTCTGCAGAATAGGTAACAAATGTTTTCCAATTCTGTAAGTTGTCTCTTCACTCTGTGGAGGCTTTTTTTTTTTTTTTTTTTTTTTTTTTTTTTTTTTGGCAGAACCAGGGATTGAACTCAGGCCCTTGGGCTTGCCAGGGAAGTGCTTATTCTACTGAGCCATCTCCCCAGTCCCTTGTGAAAGCTTTTTCATGTGACACGATCCCCATTGTTAATTCTTGGTACTATTTCCTGGGCCTTAGGGGTTCTGTTCAGACAGTCCTTGTCTGTACCATGTCTTCAAGAGTTTTACCTATTTTGTCTTCCAGTAGATTAAGTACAACACCACATCCCTGACTGAGTATGTGGCTTCCAAAAATAAATACTTATTTCTCCATCACTCACTGGGCTCTTTATGCTGTGTGACTAAGTTGGGCCAGCGAGAGGTGAGTGGAGGCAACTCATGCCACTTCCTGTCACACATAAGGTGGAAGGCCTTTTCCTCACAACTACAGACTGAAACCAGGGCAGGCAGTGAGTAACCGCTGACCACAGAGGGTAGCAATGCAGCAGAAGCCCAAGGCTTCTCCTCAACTGTTCATACCCCGCCTATGAAATGAGAAACTATCTCTACCTGATATTATTTACAGTCTCTGTCACAGCAGGCAAAATATGTCCTAAATAATACTAAGGCCCTGGATAGAAGTTTAGCCTGTGCCATTCACTCTTCTAATTTAAAAAAATTGTCCTTTGTTTGCCAAGAAGAGGTAATTGAAGGCTTTCCAAATTCATTGGTGCCTAAGAGCAAAGCCACTGAATTCTTGAGCCAGAAGAGAACTGGATGTCACTTAGCCTGGATGAAGTAGTGCAGCTAGGGAAGAGAGTCTGAGCTGCGGCTCTCCTTTGGCTGATTGGAGGGCACAGCGTCCACCTGAAGAAACTTAAACTTGACTTTTTGCAAACTGAGTGGCAAGCAAAGAACTTAGTTGACTTTGGCCCATGGGGCACCAGTCCTTGACTTCATATCTGTTCCTTCTCATTGTTTTACACTTGAAAAACCTGGACAGAAAACTCAGGTTATGTCTAAGATCACACAGCCCCTTAGAGACACCTAGAACATGAGCGGCCTATCTCTGGGCCCTGGGCCCACCAGCCTATTCTAATCTGCCACCCTCGGACAAATAGGCAGAAAGAGGAGAAAATCAAACACTAATTTCATTCTGACACGAAAATCTGCATTTACAGAAAGAACATTCCTTTTCTCTTTTTTTTTTTAATGAACCCAAGATGTGAGTCACAGCCACAGTTCCTTTTGAGTTTTTAGTTTGAGATAAGCTCTTGCTAAATCCCCAAGTTGCCCAGGGTGGGCTCAGACTTGCAATGTTCGTCTCAGCCTCCCGGGGTGCTCGGATTGCAGGGGTGTGCTATGGGGTCTGGCTCAGATCATCCTTTCTTCCTCTAACTCTTCTCTTTGTGCATGGTCCAGTCTGGTATACACTGGACAGTTGAGAGGATGCCCTCTACGTCCTGGGCTTGATGGTGGATCATAGTTACAGGGAAACATCATCACTCGTGAGAAATACACACCCACTAAAGTATTTGGGAGGGCTGGGGCATCATACTGACAATAGCCTGAAATAGTTTAGGAGGGAAAGTTCTGCGTATTGAACTTGCAACTTTTCTGTGAGTTTGTGATGTCAAAATGAAAATTTTAAATATTGCAAAAGAAAAAGTGAAGAATTATTAAGGAAGAGAGACAGGGAAGGAGAGCCACAGCTTTGGGTAAATCATTCACATTCACAAGGGTAAGGTCATGCCACTTGGATTCAAATCTCAGCCCAGTCACGTAGCTACCTACGTAAGAGGAAAGCAGCTTAATTTCTCTGTACCACAGTTTCCTCTTCAGTTAGAAGAGGCTTAGTATAGTATCTGCTTCCTAGGGTGGTTGTGAAAATTATCTGGGTCTGTAGGTGTTAAGTGCTTGGGAAAGTACCTGGAACATAGGGTTTGGTAAATGTAAATAAGAAAAAACAGAATGTCTGATGGAGTTATTCAAAATGAAACTATTGTAGGCAGCTGAATTAGATAAAAATATTATAGGCAGTCAGACAGGGCCAGGCCCTCAAAGAGACAATACGGAAGACAAGGTAACTTGGCAACTATGGAAGAGAGAGACACTCCCCACAATGGGCCAGACCTCAAGACAAAAGAGTAAACAAATGTAGCCACATACTTCCCTAGGGATGGACATCAGTGATTGGTAGTCCAAATAGGTATCAATCACCTTGAAAGTGCCCAAATGAGTCACTAGCCCGACCCCCAACAGGAAGAGACCCTGGCCATATTCATGCCCACTTGCTACTTGACTTTCTTCCTCATTCTGTACTGGATTTAATCAATTTTACCTGAGCAATGGTACTTATAACCTCATTGGCTGACCATAGTTTTGTCCCACCTCATGCCCACCTAAGCGAGTTCCCATGCTCTCCACCACCTTAGACCCACCTCACCGCATGGTTTTCCTCTATAAAAGTCCCTGGAAGAAACAGCTTCCCAGGGACTACCCACTTGGGGCCCCCCTCCTGTCCCTCTCTAGGACAGGAGCTTTCTTTCTCTCAATAAATAGATTCTGCTCATAACCTCCATTTGTTCCTAAAATTCATTCTTCAGTCTTAGAGAACACGAACTCATCCCAGGTAACTTTCAGGTCAGGAGTTTCATTCTTTTTCCCTATATCATTTGGAGGTCCCTGTATCAAAACAACCTCACACATACTTACTGGGGGAGGGGAAGAGGGAATGAAAGGAAAATAACCTGAACTATGTTCATTAAGTTTTAAAAGCCAACCTGCAATTATAGGAAACTTTTTTATTTTTGACCTTTCAGAGCTTATGGTTTTCCCTAGGAGAATAACCCAAGAAAAGCTCAGGTGGTGTGAGGATAGAACAGAAGGCTGGTAGGACAGTCAGTTACCAACAGTGCTGGAAAAGAAAGCTGCTATTAAGGGGCAACATTTGAGGTGTGAGGGCTGGGGAGGCTGTAGCTCAGCTGATGTAGTACTTGCCTTCAACATACAAAGCCACGGGTCCCCTTGAAGCACCATACACACTCCTAAGCTCACCCTGTCTCAGACTGCAACACTTGCAGGGTGACCTGGACACCAGAGTCAGGGCCACTCACTTCCCCACACAGAGGTGCTTTCTCTGACCAACAGTGACACCTACAGCTTAACACCATAAAGGCCATTTGATGATGTGGAACCCATCCAGATTTCCAAAAACTTGGATTTGGCAGGTTGTAAGGACTTGCAACAGGAAATAGCAAGCAGTGAGAAGTTGTTCCATCCACGTTTCTATTTTTAAGCCTAATAAAGCCTGGAAGATAAATAGGCTCTGTAAGAACGTATGCATACAGTGGGAGAGATCCCATTTACAATAACTGAACTCCTAAAGCATACAGGAGTAAACTTAAAAGTTAATGCCTGAAATAAGCTACAAAATTTGCATGAAACCCTAAATCTCTGAACAAATAAAAATACATACCACATCCTTGAACTTTTAAAGGGTGAGTATAACTTGAAAAATGTTTCTAAATTTTTATGAAGCTAACTAAAATATTTATAACTGCAAAAAAATAATGGGGGAAAAACATGATAAGGGACATGAGTGAGCCCTCACCTTGTGCCAGGCACAGTGCCCCAGGCACAACATGACTTTCACAATTTTTCTCTTTAATCTGTGTGGGATAGGTATTGCCGTTCCCATTTAATGAACATGTGTTGTCTAAGCTGAGCAGTTCTTACCTCGAATGACACATTCCAGATTTCCTTAGAGGAATTATTTGCCCTTGACCTCAGCATTAACCCACGTGTTCTGCTCCCCACCTGGCCAGGGGGCAGGTAAATTCCCTCAAAAATGATCCACAAAAGCCTAAAAACACTTGAAACTTATTCACTCTAGCAGTAGTGAGCAAATTATTACCTGCGACCTGGCGCCAGAGGTAGGCAGACAGAGCCCTGAAACATCAGCAGAATGCCATTCAGTTTGCAGACGGGAGGGCATGGGACTGGTGCTAGCGCGACCCACAGCAGAGGGGCTGCCTGCCAGGATGTGGTCATAAAAATGGAATAAAACCACGGGTATACTCACCACAGGCTGGCAGGAAGTGGGGAAATGGACAACCTGATCCTCTTCTTCACTGATTTACCACCACTGATTTATTAACACAGTCAAAAGCTAAAGGCCGAGGCAGGGGTGCAGCTCAGTGGCAGAGCATATACCTGTCCTGGGAGATCCCCAGCACACAGGAACAAAGAAAGCCCAAATGAAACAGTCCTCAGAGGTCATTCCCGAAGGAAGAAAATATTGTAGGAACAAACCAAGTCTGGCTAATCTGCTTTCCAAAACATTCCATATGTGCTAAAGACAGAACTGGATTCTTTATCTTCCAAAAACAAGCCAAACTAGTGTGGTCCATAGGCAAGGCCAGGGCAGGCATGGTGGCATATCAGCTATTTGGAGACTAAGGCCAAACTGAGGCCAGCCTGACAACCTAGCAAGACCTTGTCTCAAAATAAAAATATAAAAAGGACTAAAGATTTAACTTAGCAATGGAGCCTAGCATAGACAAGGATCTGGATTTTTTTTAAAAAAGAAAAAAGGTCACTTTCTGAAGGTCACACAGATAATGGTTATGAGACTCTAAAACAACTTGAACATAATAAAAAGAATTTTAAAGACCATTATAGTGGCTGGGGAGATAGCTTAGCAGTCTAATTACCTGCCTGGCAAGCACAAGGTCCCAAGTTCGATTCCTAGTACTGCATGCCATGCAGGCCCTGGAAGCCTGGAGGATCACTGTGAGTCTGAACTGTGTAGTGGGACCCTGTATCAAAAGAATATATATTTTTAAAAAACAAAGAAAGCATTAAAGCCCATAATAATTTATTCAGCGTATGTGTAAACACGCACACACAAATTACTGAATCAGAGTACAGTCTAAAAATATGCTGGTATGAATAAGAATACATAAGCCCCATGGAGGAAAAAAAACCTCAATTTGTCTTTCATTTTAGAGGGATTTCTTAAGTATTTAAAAGGGAAATCAGTTTACATAAATCAAAACATATATTCAAATTC
>NW_004524616.1:11485782-11497625 GCF_000260255.1 Octodon degus | reverse complement strand
GTCTCCAACCTTTCTGGCATCATGGACTGGGTTCATGGGAGGTAATTATTTCACAGATTGGAAAGGGAGAGAGTACAGCTTCAGGGAGTACATTTATTATGCACTTTATTTCTATTATTACATAATGTACAATGAAATAATCATACACTTCATAATAATGCACTCAGTGGGATCCCTGAGCTTGCTTCCCTGACCATACAGTCCTGTCTGGGGGTGAAGGGTGGCAGTGACAAGCAAGGAGTGTGGCGTATGTCCAGTCTACTCCATAATCTTGGTTTTTTACTGTCACTGGAGAAAACCCTACTTCACAAAGACAGGAAGGTGGAAATTGAAGGCTTTTCAGTGCTTTGGTGGAAATCTCAGGTTATTCTGCCTTGACGTTAACCTAAAGCCTAGGAAAGCTTGAAGCTGTCTCAAATACAATCTTAAGGCCATCATTTGTAGTCTCATGCCATTTATCCTTTTCTAACAAGGACAGTCCCTGGGTTTCTAATCCATTCCTTCCCAACTCACGCGCCTTTTATGGTTGAGAGGTACTGCTCCAACTCTTTTGAAACCTAAGACAGGTGATAATACGTCTGCTAGGAGAAAAAAAGTCCCTGGCTCCATCTCTCTCAAGATTTCCACGAATGCTTGGCACACTGCAAAGATCCCAGTGCTCATTTGTCACCTCCCAATTCTATTTGGCTCAATGCAGCTGCTGCATCCACTGACTTGAACACAGTCATCATGCTCAAAGTCGTCATACCTCGTATGTCACACAGGCAAGCAAGCTGCTGGAATATGCTGCCAGTACAACTGTTTTTCTACAAGCCCTGGTCAGGTTCCCATATCTTAAAAAGAACTCACCTCAGGCTCACGAGCTCCCTTTACAAGGTATCTCACTTCTGTGTAGAAGACGTGTGTGCTCTGTACGCACTTCCTCACAGAGCAGTGAACCTGTAATTTAAGTGGGGTTCTTGGTGCTTTTTTTTTTTGTATTTTTTTTAAAGGAAGGGTCTACAGGGTGTTCAGGGTCTCACTACTAGATTGGACTCGTAGTGATCCACCTGTGTACAGCCTACCAAGAGCTGGGCTTACAGTTGTGCGCCACCACGCCTGGTCTCCATTGCTGCCTCAGTGAGCCCTAGGGGCGGGGCTGGCACAGCAGGCCTGGGGATCAACACCCCCCCCCCAGCCCCTGCACCTGCTTGCAGGCGCGCTTTAATCCGCTGAGCTATTTGGCTGGCCCTGGTGCTTTCTTTAAATGTAGTTTTCTTTTTGTTGGAAGCCCTAGAGTCTTCTGCTGTGTCACCATCAAGTCTTTTTTCCATTTTTGAAGAAGTTCTCCAGTGACTTTATTTTTCACTCATTTTGGCTATAGTTAGCTTGTGGGCTTACCAAAAATTAAGACAAATGTGTAGTGTGAGAAAGAATCACATGGTACTGCAATAACACGTAAAATTTTTACTTTTGTGCATTAGAAGTACAATTAAAAAGAAATATGGAGGTTAAAAAAAAAGAATGGAAAAAGGTTGCTCACATGAGTGGGCACAAGTGGTGGGACAGAGCATGAGGGAAAATGGGTGTTTTTTAACAAGCATTGTAACCACACTTGAATATTTAACCATGCATAAGTATTAGTTTTGAAAACATATCATAAAATTAATGTAATCTAAAAGCCCACTAGTGGTTTCATCACACCCATAGTTCCAACTTGGCTTTCAATGGACCCACTTTACCTGCTGACTTAAATTGTCATTCTCACCTGAAGGAACAGAGTGAGTTCACTGAACAGGTTGAACAAGTCACACAAGTAAACCAGCTTTGGGACGCACGTGCCAGGGGATTCTCATTCTTTAGGACCCAACTGGTGGGCTTGCGATCTGGATACCTGGGAACCTGAGCCCAAAGGATCACTTGAGCCCTGGAGCTTGAGATCAGCCTCAACAACACAGCAAGACCCCATTTCAAAAAGGAAAACCAAACCAAAAAGAAAGGAAAACAGGGGAAAGTACTTAAAAAGAAAACAGTGGAAAATATTTGTACCCTAATTTTCTAAATTTAAATTGGAAAAACTATTTTTAAAAATAAATAGGTTTGACTACGCAAAAAATCCAAAATTTCAATTTATCAAAACAAATTTCTGGGACCAAGAAATAATGGCAGCCCCTTGTTTCATACATCTTTAGTGCTGCAAATCAACACGATAAGTTAAGCCAAGCTGGAGCGGTTATGTGGAAAGGATTGGTTAAGTATGAAGAGGGTAGAAATTGCAAAACGAAAGGGCTGGGAGATAGCTCAGTGGCATAAGCACCTGTCTAGCAACCACAATGTCCTGAGTTCTAGCCCCAGTACTACAAAAAAGAAAAAAAAAAAGAATATTTAAAAAAAAATTTTGCAAAAAAAAAAGTGACCATTG
This sequence comes from Octodon degus, assembly GCF_000260255.1. NCBI lineage: Eukaryota > Metazoa > Chordata > Mammalia > Rodentia > Octodontidae > Octodon > Octodon degus. The sequence continues at coordinate 11,495,224 of NW_004524616.1, read as the reverse complement.
CAAATGTCTCCAGAGATCAAGCAAATAAAAAGAGGGAACCAAGACAAACAAGTGGGTCGAGCCAGGTCTAAGACATCTGTGTGAATACAGGGAATAAGGAGTCTCATCTAAATATATTAAGATTAAAACCAACCTCCCAGTTTGCAACCTGCCAGAGTGAAGTTGACTGAATGGTCAGCAAGTGCCTAGGGAAGAGCCAGCGGAGGCTCAATGGTAGAGCATTTGCGGAGAAGCCACAAGGCCCTGGATTTCACTCCTAGGATGCAAACAACACAAACAGAAAGCGCCTAGAAAGAGTGGAACAAGGGCATAATCTTGGGTCACCTCAACATTCCCAGGAGACAGAATGCCACATTTCTTACACAGCAAGAGAAATGAAGCTGAAGAGACTCCCTTAGAAAGAAATGAACTGGGGAGATAGCTCAGTAGAATAAGTGCTTGCCTGGCACGTGTGGTGTCGTGAGTTCAATCCCCAGTACCACACAAAAAAAAAAAAAAAAAGGAAGAGCACGTTACACACTGCACTCGTTTCCTCTGAGGAAAAGCCCTCCTCGCCACTGTGTGAAGCCTCCACTGGGAGCGCCAGGACCGCGCCCATTTTCTGCAGAACCACAGAGCCTCTCTGTTATGCTCCTGCTGGTTGGGTGCTCTGTCCAAGAACTGGGGAGGTACAAGACTCTAAGATTGCTAGGGTCCAGTGTGGCAGCAAAGGCAAGCACGTTGGCTACGATTCAGTTCTTCACATGCACAAAGGAGGCTGGGAACTTTCAGTAGTGGCAGCCAGAGCCTAGCATTTAGGAGGAACTGTACAGTCATGCAATGTTTAATATAACCTCTAGCCTCCTAGAAATATATGGCTGGCTACATCTAGAGGTGTACATTCTTATTTTCATGGTTAAAAATAGTAATAAGCAAAGGAACAAAAGAGGTACACTTTAAAAGCAAAAAGTTCTCAAAATAAAAATGGCCTATTATAGAATTCCTGAAAGTTTAAAAAACAGGGTAAGAGTACTTACACATTGTGATGAAAAGAAATTTTAATACCCAAATTGCATGATTTTCTGTTTTCAGGAGTACAATTCACAATACAAGATGATCAAGTCTGTATGAAACCTGGAAATATGGAAGAGAACTTGGCTTTCAGTAAGATAAGATACTTCATAAAATATTTTAAGGTCCTGAGTTCATTCACGGACTAAATAAATATGCACATGTGTGTACTAGGGGTACAGAGGCCTGGAAATGTAGGGTTCCAGATAACCAGTTCTCCTACATCACTTTCCTTTGTGCTTTTTACCAAAGCTAATCATTTTTCTTGATTTAAAGAATCAAATTGGGGGGCCGGGGAGATAGCTCAGTAGAATAAGTGCTTGCCTGGCAAGCGCAAGGGCCTGAGTTCAATTCCCAGTTCTGAGGGGGCGGGGAAGAAGAATCAAATTGGGCCAGTGAGATAGCTTAGCAGACTAAGTGCCTGCCAGGCTTTGATTCCCAGTCCCACATGCCATGCTAGCCCTGCCCCTGGGACATACTGAACTAGCAACAGATTTCAGTTATGGTAGCGCACACCTGTAACCCCAGCACTGGGGAGGCTGAAAATAGGAAGAACACTATGAGTCCAAGCTGTGCAGTGAGACCCTGTACCAAATATATGAAATGAAAAAAAAATTTTTAAAGATCAAATAATTCTATAGCCTACAATCCTATTTTAGTAAGCCTATGTTGCTACCACTTACTTTAGTAATATTTGGCACTATTAGTTTTGATTACAGAAGATGAACTTTTTCCCTCCCTCATCACCAATTTCTCCGCTCAAGCATCGTCTCAGTAGGTGCATCATCGATATTTGGCTCATATTCATCAGGGACCACCAAGAGCCCAGGTAGACGCTATCACAGCTGGCCATGCCGCATCATGAGCGCCCGCCCTTCCCTACTGCACATAGTCTTTCATTTGCTTATTTCTCTGTTTTACCCCCAAACTCTTCACAAATTGTGCAGATCTCTACACATCCTCACGGCCTCTCCACAGGCCTCTGTCTGTCCAACCTGATAAGGGCTGAGGGGGTGGCAGCCGCTTCACACAAGGGGAGCGCAGAGTGCCACAGGACAGCTCTCCGAGCAGAACCAGCCCAAGGCAGCTGTGCAGCCGCCTGCTGGGAAGCCAGACACTCAGCAGAGACAGAGGGACTATCTCCAAGTTCTCTGTGAGCACGAGCTGCCACTGCAGAGGAACACAGGCTGCGCACAATTCCAAAGGTAACTGCAGAAGCCTGAGTGCTAAAGAGAACTACCTACAGATTGCAAGAAACAGCCAGGTGCACCGTCAGTAGATTTTGCATGCATGGCTTCAGCTTCAAAGTCCTAGGCAAGAAGCAGCTTGTGGGCCAAGAGTGAAATCTATGTTTACTCTGTTAATCTCTTCCAAGTTCACACAGTCATCATGAGCAAGAGATGCAACTATGGTCAATACCCCTTGTCATTTTAAACACAGCAAGCCATTCCATCCCAATACTGGTCCCTAGCATCTAAGGGACACATTTTTCTCTCAATCACACTTTTTCCAGTACACAGCAGAGGAAGCTAATTTGAATCAATATTCACTGCAGAATTCATTCTTGCCTAGGAGACACCCTTTACCTACTGGGAATACTTCTATTTTCTCTCTGTTCTAAATTCCCAGCATGGCATGTACTTTTTCTAAAGTGGCTTCAACTTAAAGTAAATAAATAGTGACAAAAAAAAAAAAAAAAACCATCCAATTCATTTTTTACTAAATGTAGCTAGGTTACAAACATTTTTATTTTTAAAAGAATTAGTCTCCTGATTTAGTCAGGGCTTAGAGGTCATAGGAGATTAGCTACTGTCATTCAAAATGATACTTATTCAAGGCAAAGGTCAATATTCTTGGTCTTCAGGGCAGCTGCAGAAAGGCCTACAAGGCACTGAGGAATGTCCAACGGAAACACCTTTACTCAAACTTGACTCCTTGGGCCAGTGGAAGGTCCTTACTGCAGTTGATGGTACTGGAAAGGAAAAAAGTGAATAAAATTAAATTAATGATGCTACACACACAAAATAGAATCCTTTCACACCATTAATATTTATTGGTCACTAACTTATTAACAAGTTATAAGTTAGTGATGAAAACAATGTAGGATATAAAACAATATCAGTATGGATCCAGTATTATAATAGAAAATAAAAGAAATAAAGAGAACCATGAAAGTTTGGAAAGTATATATCCATACATGTTACTCAAATTTTCTTTTGAGCAGGACCCAAGAAAATGGGGACCGTAATTGTTCCTCTCTCAATGATTGTATTAAATTATCAGGGAAACATAAATATCCCCATTTGAATAGAAATACGATATTTATAATTTAGTAAAATAGAAGCTTCCTTATTAACTCATCCCCTGAGAGTCACCTAATTTTGAGAGGAAAATGTCCCCACTATATGGTTCAGAAAAGCCATAGCTAGGTGTTTGCCAGTCTAGTTCTCCAGTACAAGAAAAGTAAGAGGAGTGTGACAGATACAGAAAATGCGAAGTGGACAAAGAGCACACAAGTGTCCGGGATTCAACGCACTCAGCGAGTGTCCTCGGGCACCCTAGGGTGCAAGGAGCCAATGCTGAGGAACAGCCGGCTCAGACTGGCAGGAAGTGGTACGCCAGCCCCGGCCGGTGCCTGCAGGCTCTGTGTCCAGCCCTCTTTCTGCATCACAGTGCCACATGGAACTAATCCCACACACCATGTTATCTCAAGAACAAGGCCTCCCCAGCCACACATCCGCGGGCAAATGGACTAGTCCTTCTCAAGGGTCCTGATCACTGTTCTACACTGGCCTCCACCAACTTGCCAGCCTTCTCCTGCTTCCACAGCCTTCAAGTGTGGAAAGTACATTCGAGACACAACAGGGACAGCTTCTGCATCGTCTCCTGCTGGTGGACGCCCACGTGTCCTGTCACTGCACTGTCCCCCACACAGAAGCCACTGCCAGGCAGTCTTGGTTAGGGTATCAGGCACTGGCTGAAGCTGTACAGAATGGCTAGAAAAACAACTCAGCTTGAGCACCCTGATGCCAAACGCGTAGGATCAGAAGTGTCCCAGATTGGGGGAGGAGGGGGACATGTGCAACTCAGGTTTGTCATAAAGTTTATTTTAGTTTCACACACACGCTACATCCCTATCCTGATGGCACTTTCATACGTTTTCAGTTCACCTGCATTCTGGGATCTGTCACATGGTCAGGTGTGGGATTTCATATAAAGCATGTCAGAGCTCAAATAATTCCAGATTTTGGAGCATTTGGTTATGAGTGTTCAATCTACAATATAAAACAGATTCTCCAAAACAGAACAGCTACCAAATGGTAGAAAGAATAAAATCCAGGAAAACTGCAAGAAGAAAAAGTAGAAAATACAAGAGTTTAACAGAGCACGTTTCCAACAGCTCTAAGACCAAAGCCAGCCCCAAAGCCTCTGCTCACCACGTAGATCTTCTCATGTACAGCTTCCAGGCATCACTGCCAGACTCCCTGCCACCACCAGTGTGTTTTTCTCCTCCTACAGAAACACAAAATCATCTCAGATTTGTAGCAGTTTCTTTCTCTGTGAGCTTTTACTCAGTATCCTGGGGACAGAGATACAAGGAGACCAGAACTCTGTAACCAGTTACTTTATATGTAGATCAGTGTAGTTCCTATACAACAAATAAAAACAGGAAGCATAAACAAACAGAAAAAATTAGGGGTCAGGGAGACAGCTCAGAGGCATAAATGCCTGTCTGGCAAGTGCAAAGAAGCTGAGTTTGATCCCCAGTTCCAGAAAGGAGGAAAAAAAAAAAAAAAAAAACTAAGGAATTAAAAAGAAATAGAAATATATCAGGAAACAGAAGAAACCTTAAAAATATAAAGATACTGAATGAAAATTTCTAGACAATTGGAAGATAATCTTATTTTTTGTTTATGCTCATCTATTCTTTCTACTGTATACACATATACCCTACTGAAATTTTTAAGAGCTATTTTAGTATTCTAAAAAGGTTTCAATAAGATAATGATCCCTTACATAAGAAAATGGTATTATTTGAAAATATGCTATAAAAATACAAGACATAAGTCTTAGGTTGTTTTCAGTAACAGCAGAAGGTAGAAAACTCAATGGAAGAAAATTTTAAGGAAATCTCCCACAAAGATGACTAAAGAGATGGAAAACACAAAACAAAATCAGACAACACTGGTAACATTCTCATTTATGAATATAAGACTTCACTTGGTTTAAACTATTTTCAATGCAAACAGTATGCTTTATGTTCAGCATCTGCCTTCCTTCCAGAACCTGGGATCTTGGTATATGCCAGACGGAGGGCGCCTATGTGACCAGTCCTCTTAAGACCCTTCGCCCCACAGCCACAACCTGCTGCTGAAGGAAACAGGCATACCCCGTGCAACGCCCTGGGAAAGAACTTATTTTTGCTGGCCCTGCGCCCATGCCATGCTGCCATGAATTGGGGAAGTTCAGGGGAAGGGACAAGGGCTCAAGAAGTTAATATAGAGGGTCAATAATGTCAATTTGTCAAAGACAGCAGTTATATTGTGTTATTTAGGAAAACATGAAATAAATCAAAAGGTAAGTTTACTTTTTTCTTCTAATAAGAACAGTCTAAAAGCCACTGGAAAAGAAAGAGAAATAGAGTATGGGCAAACTGATATTTCCATTATAAAACTTTTTCAAAACTCTAAAAACTAAATGCAAAAGCTTAGAGGAAGAATAGTCCATTGGACGGTGATAGGCACAGCTCAGAAATGGAGTACAGAACCAGAGGGGACAGAAGGACTTGCACAAATCCAGACAGCCAGAGAGGAGTTAGAGGTGGGGTCCTGACAAGAAACTCGAGCCTCTGCCAAAACTTCACACTGAGCCAGAATTGTAGTGCTTGGTCTAAAAGCATTAAAAACAAAAAAACAAAACAAAACAACAACAACAACAAAAAAAAAAAAAACCCTAATCATACAAACTTACAGATATTATTATGTGTTTGTTTCTGGCTATGGTGGCACAAACCTATGATCCCATCATTCTGGGAATATGAGGCAAGACAACTGCCATTGTGAGCTCATCCTGGGCAATTTAGCATGACCCTGTCTCAAAATATAAAATAAAGGGCTAGGGATATAGCTCAGTTCAAAGGCCCTGGTATTCAATCTCCAGTATGCAAAAAAAAAAAAAAAAGGAAAATAAAAAAATTTGTTTTGCCTTCTCTATTATGAAAAAAAAAAGATAATCTCTTTTTACTATACTTGGATTTTTTTATTAAGTAAAACTGAAGGCAAGATTGTTGGGACAAGTTTTTTAAAACAAAACAAACTTATTACTAAGTCTAAGCATTAATAGTTTGTGGCTTATTATCAAAGATAGATAAATAAAAAACAAAGAGAAACAGGGCCCAGCAAAGAGAAAAAACTTTAAAATAAATAAACTATTTCATCTACTGGAAGACAATATATTTATTATGCCCACTTTGCTAATAAACACCCAAAAAAAAATTTTTTTTTTTTTTTGGTGGAATTGGGGATTGAATTCAGGCCCTTGTGATTGCCAGGCAAGTGCTTATTCTACTGAGCCATCTCTTCGGCCTTTCTTTCTTTTTTTTTTAATTTTTTATTTATGTGTGTGTGTGTGTGGCCAGCTCAGCCCACCAGGGGGCGGGGCTGGCTGGCATGTGGTACTGGGGGATTGAACCACGGTCCCTGTGCTTTGCTAAGCTTGTTCTAAGTAGGTGCTTTAGACCACTGAGCCATCTCACCAGCCCCTCAAATCAATTTTAAGTCAATAAAGGAGAGATGTCTTACAGGAAAAGCAGCATGTGACATCACAAAATCACGATTGGGCTGATGGCTGCCCCGTTGTCCGTGATCATCTCCCAAGAGCAACAGGTCCTAGAATCTCACATGCGGAGGAGGAAAGAAGATGACGGAAGCCCTCCCTTCAAATGAGATGGGGGAGATGTGTAAAATATGGGGAACAGTACAAAATGTTGTAGAAAAGTGCCCCCTGGATAAGGTTGTACCAGAGCAAGTGATGAATCAATCTGTTCATTGACAATACAATGCCACATTTCTGCAACATATTCAAAAGGAAGCAAAAGCAAGTGTTATCAGATTGGCTGTTTCTTAAACTTGCATGGAAAGAAAGATTCCAGGGCTGGTGAGATAACACAGCAGACTAAGAGCCTGCTTAGGCAAGTGCAGGGACTGGGGTTCAATCCTTGGCACCACATGCCATTCTGGCCCTGCTTCTGGGCACACTGAGCCAGCAAGACCTGGCATGATGGCCCATGCCTGTAATCCCAGCACTGGGGAGGCTGAGACAGGAGATTCACTATGAGTCTATGTACTGAGACCCTGTACCGGAGATTGAACTCAGGCCCTTGCGCTTGCCAGGGAAGCACTTATTCCACTGAACCATCTCCCCAGCCCTCCACTTTTTTTTTTTTTTTTTTTTTATTTTAGGGAAGAATCTACAGGGTATTCAGGGTCTTACTACTAGATTGGACTCATAGTGATCCACCTCCCAAGGTTTATAGCCTCCTAAGAGCTGGGATTACAGGCACGCACCACCATGCCCAGTCTAACACCAAAAGTTTTATGTGACGTTTTCCAGCCTCAAAGCAAGAATTATAAATCATTTTTGGAATTTAGATCTTCGGCCTAGAAGAGAGATGCCACATTTCTGGGATTCACATATCTCGGGGATAAGGTTCTGTGTTTAACCCACTGCTGCGTTTAAGCAGAACACAGGAGTCGAGGCAACACCCTCAGGTGGAACGTCAGCTTCTCTCAGTTTATAAGGTCAGGCAAGATGAATACGGAGTCTCAGCCTGGCTCCGTTTCTCCATACACTTCCCCAACAGCTTCCACTGAGCTTCCTTTCCCTCCCAACACAAAGGAGGAGAAATGATTCCCTACATACCGAAGGCTCCTCCGATCTCAGCCCCGTTGGTTGGAATGTTGACGTTTACAACACCACAGTCCGATCCTTTAGGTCTAGGTGTAAAGAAGAGCATAGTGAAGAGTAATGGACAGGAAATTAAAAACAAAAACTCAAATAATCAAGACTCTCTGTGAAAAGAAAAAAAAAAAAAAGACTTCATTTTTTTCAAGTTGATTCACCACTCATATCAGACTTATACAAACATTTAAAACCGACAATGCTCTACCCAAGCCAGCGGAAGATTCTGCCCAGATCCTTGGTAAAGATGCTACTTGAAAGTCCCTGCTTCACCTCATTATTCCACGCAAAGGCCTCTTCTTCATTCTACAAGGACACACGTTGGAAGCCGTTAGAGGTTAGAAAGCTCAAGCTAAAGCTCGCTGAGGTTAAACTCATTTTTATGAGATATACAAATAATTTTAGCGAACAAATGAAAAGCAAGAGGCAACATTTTACTAACTCCATATTTCTTTTCTAATTTAGATCATTTTTAATAAAACTATGAGGTTTTCTTCTTTAATAATTCAAGAAACAAAAGATCAGTACATTCTTCCATTTTAACTATTAAATAGCTTATGTTTATTCTTTAATGTGTATAACACACTGAACTATGCACTGAGTACATGGTTATTTAATCCCTACACTGTGACATGAAATTTATACAATCGCCAACTTACACATTTGCCAACTAAAGCCTTGAGAAGCTAAATAATTTGCTCAAAACAGCACATTCAAACACACACGTTACACAGCCTGGATACTCCCTAGTGCTGTATGTAAAACAATGATAGATAATTTAAAGCAAAACGTAAGTAAGGGCAATCACGTAACTGTCAACAGGCTGCAGTTACTGCTATTCTCTAACTGTGAGCGATGGTACATTCAATGTGGACCCAAACCCTGAATTAGTGAATCCTCCGTGTTTTCCTGGTGAGCCCAGGGCCTACCTCAGGCTCACAATTTGGCCCCGGGGCAGTTTATAACTATGCTTCCATAGACCCTTCTACATCTTCTCATTTGTCTCACACATACGTAGAATTTAGGCTACAGAAGCATCCAGCCCACAAATCAGTAGAAGCCAACTCAATGGGTCACACAACCCAGACACAGGAGATGAGAACCACACGTCCTGGGAACCTTATCAGTCTCCTACCTATCTCAGTCTCCCTGGCAACAAGCTTGGCATACACTATAGATTTAAAGTGCTTCATATTTTACCTGAACCTCCAAATTTCTATTCACAATGACTTTCTAAACCCTTCCGAAAGGTAAAGAATTGAAATTTAACAGTTCTTCATATTTTCCTAGTCTTATTTATTTCAATATTAGGTGAGAGAAACAGAACTCATATTTACCTTGAATTTAATGACATAGAGAATCGGAGCAAAGGTTTCTGTGTGCACAATGGGCGCATCATGGGCAAGACCTGTCACAATTGTGGGTTCCACAT
>NW_004524616.1:11482366-11485007 GCF_000260255.1 Octodon degus | reverse complement strand
AAGCGAGTTCCCATTCTCTCCACCTTTGCCCCACATGGTTTTACACTATAAAAGTCCCTGGAAGAGACAGCTTCCCGGGGAACTACCCGCTCGGGCCCCCCTCCTGTCCCTCTCTTGGACAGGAGCTTTCTTTCTCTCAATAAATATATTCTGCTCATAACCTCAAAAAAAAAGATAAAGCATGGCCAAAAGTGGTTATTTTAAAATTAATTCTGAAATAAGTAATCTCTACTCACTGTGTTGTACACTGAATTATGCTCCACCCCAAATTCCTATGTTGAAGCATTGGTACTCAATGCGAGCACATTTGGAACAGGACCTTTAAGGAGGCAATTAAAGTCACTGGTTGAGGGGCCAGGGAGATAGCTCAATGGAATACAAGGTCCTGAGTTTGATCCCTGGTACTACCACCAAAAAAAAAAAAAAAAAAAGTCACTGGTAGAGCTCTAACCCAATAGGACTGGATCCTTATAAAAGAAAGACACTAGTGGTATTGTTCCCATCTCAGAAAGGTCACACAAGGTTACAAGAAAGGATTTGGCCAAACAGGGACCAGAAATCGGTCCTGCCTCCAGAATTGGGAGAAAATACATTGTTATCGTTTACGCTGCCTGCACTGGGACATTTTGTTAGGGCAACCACAGCAGAGGAATGCACACTGCATGAAACCCAAACTCTAAGATGATGCACTACACTCCCATAGCCAAGCACCACGTGGCCAAGGTCCTAGCTCAGCTCCTCTTAACATCTTCTCTCCTTTTCCTTCTGTATAACACACCGATACCCAGAGCCAGCAGCTGGGATCCGTCCATCCACTCTCCAACCAGTCTCTGAAATTCTGCTCTCTCCCTCTGGGCTGTGTATATTTATCAAGTCAACCTTATTTACCATCCATTGTGCAGATGGCGATGTGTTTGTTACTCTAATGCCACACTGCATTATAGAACATAAGCATTACACAGACAATAAAGCTATTTCTATAAAAACAAGTCAAATGCATCAGAGAAACCACAACATAAGAAAGGGGAAAAAAATCCAGGCATGGGGGTACACTTCCATAGTCCCAGCACTCTGCGAGACTAAGGGAGAAAAATCACATGTTCTAGTCTTATTTAGCAAGATTCTGTCTCAAAATAAAAAATTAATAAAGGGATAGGGATGTAGTTCAGGTCAAAGACCCTGGATTTAATCTCTAGTACTACCACCAAAATAAATAAACAAACTTGACAACTAGAAGTGGATGTGTCAATAGTTTAGAGAGAAAACTTGCTGTTTTGCAAGACTCAAGTCTCCACAAATTTCAAATTAAATGAAAAAAATACATGTATTCTTATTATATGTACAGTTTTCATAGGCGAAAAATTCCTAAACACATGAAGAAAACACCTTCACTATGTGTCAAACAAATCCCTAGCTGGGCACAGTGGCGCACTCAGACAACCTCAGGTACTTGGGAGGCTGAGACAAAATGACACCAAGTTTGAGGCCATTCTGAGTAACTTAGCAAAAGCCTGCTTCAAAATTTAGAACATAAAAGCAGATGTGTAGGGGTAGGGGTGTGTGTGTGTGTGTGAGTGATTCAGCCTTCCCAAGTTCAGCCCTCAGTACACTGGAGTGGAATCCCAAAAGTAGTTTTATGTATTAAATTAAAATGTTTATTGTAAATATATTTGTGATTTCCTATCTTAACTGTCTCAAGTAACCAATAAATATGGAACCAAGATCTCTGAACACAGGTGACTTACTATGCTATGACAGGTCTCTCTTCTATTACAAGGCTTTAGGGACCCAAGTCAAAAGGTAATATGCCTCTGAGATTCTTGTATGTCCCTCCCAGAAATATTCCAGGGAAAACCCTTGTAAAAGAAACGGGGGGGGGAGGAGGAAGAGCAGGAGGAGGAGGAGGAGGAGGAGAATGACGACAACAACAATGACAACGAGGAGGAGGAGGAACCAGGACCCTTCACCAACTGGCCCAGAGTCCTGTGAGGAGGGCCTGAGGGAAAGAAAGGAAGGCACTGAGTGACCCTTACCTTGCCCCCATAGACCACAGTGCCGCCTCCTTTCTTTGCTTCTTCCACTGCTCCAAGAAACTTGCTCACTGACTCTTTGGTGTGCAGCGGCCCATACAGCACATTAGCTGGGAGGAGAAAGGAAGTTTTGTTGTGCCCCACGCAGCATCACCTAACCATCCCTAGCTTCCTCAGTGAACTGCTCACCAATCCTTCCCACAGCCACTGCACTAAGCAGAGGACCATCCTATTCTTTACAGCATGACCACTGCCCAAGATATTAGTCCCCAGCTGCTGTCTAGTTCAGGAAGAAACTGGCACTGCCCTGTGTGGCCACTGGAAACTGAGAAACACAGAGTAAGAGGAGAGACTTGGGCAGGCCTGTGAGGAGGACCTCTGAACCGAGCCAGCTGTGGAAATGGCTGTGTGGAGGGCATTCTAGCAGAGAGAACAGCAGGAAAGAGCTAAAGGACTGGAGTGCTGAGAGAAGCCAGGAAGGCAGAGCACAGGAACTTATGGAGCCAGAGACAGATCTGGTCAGACGCAAAAGTGGGGGAAGGGTAGGTGTCAAATCCTGAGCACTTGGAAGCCCTCAAAAGCAGGAATCAGGGGCCGGGGAGATGGCTCAG
>NW_004524616.1:11478514-11480271 GCF_000260255.1 Octodon degus | reverse complement strand
TACTTTCTCTTAGTTCAATGAGAAGAAAGTTTTGAACTAATAGTGCTTAGACAAGATAACATGTCTGCATCTTATACTATGAATAACTACTATGAAGACAACAATATTCAATGCATTAATTATTGTAACTGTCCAACTAACCTGTTTTGAAACTGTCTTATTACTACTTCTTTCTCAATAAAATTAATATTGAAAATAAAATGTAGGGGCTGGGGAGATGGCGCAGTAGAATAAGTGCTTGCCTGGGAAGTGCAAGGGCCTAAGTTCAATCCCCGGTTCGGCCAAAAAAATAATAATAAAATGTGGAGTCTAGCAGGGGTGATGCCACTTGCCTATAAGCCCAGAAATACTCTGGGAGGCTAAGGCAGGAAGAACAGAAGCTCAAGCTCTGCCTGAGCCACTTAATGAAACCCCATCACACTAGGAACATAGCTCAGTACAGAGGCCCTGGACTCAAACCCTAGCGCCTAGGGAAAAAAAGGAAAAAGAAGTCGTATCTCAAACACAGGACAATTTCCAGGGCTTACGTGGACACACTTACCAGTCGCCTCGTAGAGGTACACCTCTGGCCAGCTGTCCCCATGGCAGCAAAGAGCGTTGATGGAACAACTAAGCTGAGGTCTGCATCCTCAAAAACTTAGACAAGAACAAACACATGCCCATCAGTTTGGTGAAGTGGGCAGACATGGTATTTGCTAACTGTTAGGAAAAGATGCCGTTAGAAGCAGGTAATGCCCAAACTATCAGAAAGTGAGCATGCTCTACATTCTCTTTGGGAAGAGGCCCACTTCTTTTTCTCACAGATGTTATACGACAACAGAGCAATGAGCTCTGTGATGCTGGGAGCAGCTGAAGCAGGACACTGGCTATATGTGTGAGGGCAGCACAAGGCCATGGTGTCGAGAGCAGTCAGGCCAGCTCAGTCTTGAGAAAAGCATTCTGCCAGGTCAATTTCAGCCATTAGTCACTGGGCAACCTTGTGTCTTGCGACACTAGCTTTACAAAAGTATAAGTAAACACCCCTAATGTTATTTTTGGGGGTCCTTTTCCTGTCAGGCAAACAGGCCTCCACCTGACCTCAGCTATTATCTCCTGTCTTTGTTTGCTGAATCTCGTGCTGTTTTCTCCCAGGAACCCCTGAAAGACCAACAAGTCCCTACACAATGACAGTTACACAAATACACAGATGATCTGAGGCTCTCAAACTGACCCTTCTGTCTTCCATCTCTCTTGGTTCTGACCACAGCATGTCTGCTCTGTATCCTTCCTGTGGGCTCACTTCCAGGCCATCATCCCTTCTGTCAACACTACTTGCTCTCAGTGTTCATTCAGTGACTACCTCACTGGGGCCACAGACCATAAAAGATGACAGTGTAGCCCTTGGAATGTCCCCCCACTTTACCCTGCCCCCCCCCTTTAAAGACAAGACTTCGCCATGTAATTCAGGTTGGCCTTGCACTCACTGTGTAGCCAGGCCAGCTCTGAGCTGTCAGTGATCCTCCCGTCTCAGCCTCTGTCATGCTGGGGTTACATGCATATATTCACCACCCCTAGCAAAATACCTCTACTTTCTGCTGTCGCTCCACATGACCTCACCCTCTACTTTATGGGAAAATATGGCACTTGCACTCTTCCTATATCCTCTGAGCATCAGCACAGTCACTCCAAACTCCTCTCAACTTTTATCTACTCCTCTTCCTCTTCTGCCTCAGGAACAAAATTGACAATCTTCACAAGGTTAATCCCCTCATTTATAT
>NW_004524616.1:11477460-11478109 GCF_000260255.1 Octodon degus | reverse complement strand
AATGGCCGTGACTCATCCACATGGCTGACACTGACAAAGGATCTACAAACTGCTGAACAGGGTTTCAGGGTAAATCCTGAGGGGATTTGACTGACCTTGTCAGATACAAAAGGTACATTTCTTGTTATATAGGTCTTGCTTTATCTTGGTCTTAACCACCCAACAGGAAAGTATAAAACTGAGATATAAAAAGTAAAGCCATATTAATATGCTGAGCTGTAAAAGGCCCAAGTCAACTTCTGACATTGCCCTATGGATAACCCACTACTATTATGGACTACTGGACCATACTGGATTACTCTGTTGAATTCATGCACCTACAATATATGACGGCAATGGAATACCCATCTCTGACAAAACTAAACAAAAAAAGGAGATATACATGAAGGACCATTTTGTATTTGTCTATACAAAATAGTTAGAATAGATATATTAAGAGAACTACTTTCTCTTAATTCAATGAGAAGAAAGATTTGTATTAATAGTGTTTGGACATTTACACACCTATAATATTCAAATAATGGAACTTAACAAAGAAAGGGGATACAGATGATTGTCCATTTTGTATCTGTGTATTCAAAGTGGTTAGGATAGATATATAGTAACATTCTCTTAATGAATAGAATGATTTGTTCTAATGGTGTTTGTA
>NW_004524616.1:11441691-11476910 GCF_000260255.1 Octodon degus | reverse complement strand
TATTTCAACTTCTTAAGCCTCAGTTTTTTCTTACATGGGGGTACTGACACCTGGGGAACTTACATGTAGACATGAGGAGGCAGGAAAAGCACTGTGCCCCAAAACTGGGTTGCCAGAACGCAGTTGTCAGCTGCTGTCACCTGCCAGCCTATTAGCTCAGTGTCATCCTTTTAAACCTCAGAGTACAAGCTTCCATGAGGCTAACATGATCCTTTCCACATTGTTGTGGGGATTAAATGAAATAATGGGCATGAACAGCTGAATACATTATTATCTGGCAAATACCCACAGCTCAAGAAGGGCTAACTAAATCTTGTACAGAAGTCTCACAGTCATCTGGAACAAACTCTTCACTGTGTGTTTTTTAAATCTCTAATGTCTGCTACATATATTTAGGCATTTAAACTTCACAGCAATGTAAAAATCAGTTAATATCACTTTTTAACACAAAAACTGTGATAAAAAGTTCTTCTGTTAACCTACAGATTTCACTACATTAGCCCAAAATTAAAGCTGATAGACTATTTCCTTTTGTGCCAAACAAACAATTGGCAATATAGGTAATCAAGCTCCAGATAAGTAATAACAAACACCTTAAGGAAGCACTCTTTCCCAACATAGGAGCTCCCAATATTCCCCTAAAGATCAATTAATGCCTCTGAACTCTAAAGGAATTGACAAGTCACATTAAGAGTTACTTCAATATTCTAGAGTTTTCTGAAAACAAGAGATGGAAAAATACTAAGAACTAGTGCTACACTCCGTACAGTGGAAGCCTCGCACATAGGATCTAGGCCCCAGGTGACAGTTTCTAAACTTGAATACTTTTCCATCTTAGTTTTCTCTACCTTTAACCCAAACTTGTATCCTGTCTGCTAAGTAAAATTCCTAAAGATAGGAATTAGGTCTTAGGTAAGCATAACACACAAAACATGAGATCATAAACAATTTGCATATGTTTAAGATGGTTATGGGGAAATTCTGAACAGAAAAAGCAGCTAAAAGGGTGGGCTTACCGATAATGGCATTGTTTCCTCCAAGTTCCAGCAAACATTTCCCTTTAAAAAAACACACACAAATACAAATCAATTTCTAACATTGTACTTACTGTACACTGCTCCATAGCCTCAAATAATAGCTTACGCCTATTATTTTTCAATTTATTTTTTTAAAATATTTTTATTTATTCATTTATTTATTTAACACTTACTTATTGTATGTGTGTGGCCAGCTCAGCCCACCTGGGGGCGGGGCTGGCTGGCATGTGGTGCTGGGGGATCGAACCAAGGTCCCCAAGCTTGTTCCAAGTAGGTGCTTTAGACCACTGAGCCATCTCTCCAGCCCCTTATTTTTCAATTTATATCTTGGCTTATGAAGGAATGTGCCTGATATCAATGTCAAATTTCACAGTTTTGACAGCTGCATCATGGTTCTATGAGAAAGCATCGACGTTCTTAGGAAGTACAGGAGATACTGGCAAAAGGATGACATCCTCAACTCACTCCACAGTTCAACTATAAATGTGCCCTCTGAACATGTAAAGGCATGCACGCAGCCACATATGCATGCTATATGTTGCTGGACAGAGAGAAAATAATAAAGGAAATACAGTAAAATGTGAGCAGTTGGTGAATCTGGTTAAGGGATATAAAGAATCCCTTGGGTTTTTTTTTTTTGGTTTTTTGATGGTACCAGGGATTGAACTCAGGACCCTGCACTTGCCAGGCAGGCGCTTATTCTACTGAGCTATCTCTCCAGCCCAAGAATCCCTTGTTAATACTGTAACTTTTAAGTTTCAAATTAGTTTCAAAGAAAAAACTATAGGGTTGGGGAGATGGCTCACTAGAATAAGTGCCTGCCTGGCAAGTGCGAGGTCCTGAGTTCAACCCTCATTCCGCAAAAAAAAAAAAAGAAAGAAAGAAACAACTATAAAACTGACCACCCACTGTGGGAAATGGCGTGACAATCCCCCAAAGTTAAACATAGTATTACCATATGACTAGAAATTCCATTTCAAAGTATATAAGCAAAAGTAGAAAAATCAAAGACTTAAACAGCTATCTATGAACCAATGTTTTCAGTTTTATTTATAAAAGGCAGAAGACAGAAGCATCCCATGTTTCCATCCACCTTCATATGGAGAAAGATGTGCTGCAGTACACAGATAGCCTCATTATGCAGCCTTCGCAAAGAAGGAAACTCTATCACATGCTATACAAGACCTGCACGAACCCTGAGGACATTATGCAAAGCACAATTAACCAATCATAGAAAGACAAATTGTTAAGGCCCGGTGAGATAGCTCAGCGGACTAAGCTCCTGCTTAGGCAAGTGCAGGGGCCGGGCTTCAATCCCTGGCACCATATACTATGCCAGCCTCACCCCCCGGGCATGCTGAGCTGCTGACCAAGTCTGGGCATGGTAGTGCCCACAGGTAATCCCAGTGCTGGCGAGGCTGAAAACAGGAGGATCACTATGAGTCTGAGCTGTGCAGTGAGACTTTGCACAAAAATTAAGAAAAAAGACAAAGTATTATAAGATTCTACTTACTTGCAACAACTAACGTAGTCAAAATCAGATCAAGCAGAATAGTTGTTGCCAGGGAGCAGGAAGGAACTAGCACTTAGTGGGAATCGAATTTCAGTTTTGTAAAATGGAAAAGCTGAGAGCTGAAGCTGTAGTTAACATAAAGCTGCTGGCTTACCCAGAAAGGCCGGGGTTCAACACCCAACAACAAAAAATCCCAAAAGATGAAATCTGCTGGTGGGAACACCGACACTGGGGAGGCAGAGCATCTTCTCGTGTGTTTATTACTGTACACTTGAAAGGTCTATCCAAATCCATCTCCTATTCTTAAATTATATTATTTGCCTTTTACAATGTTCAGTTTTAAAAGTACTTCATGTACTACAGACCCAAGTTCCTTATCAGAAATAGGATCTGAAATTTTTTTGCCATGCTGTGGGTTGCTCTTTTCACTTTCTACTATCTTTTAGAGCACAGAAAATTTTAGTTTAATGATTTTGGCTTACATCTAACTAATCTACCTTCTTGTCATTGCTGCCTTTGGTGTTGGAATCATGTCTAAGAAACCATAGCCTAACCCATCCTACCCTGCTTTAACTTTTCAGAATATTGAGTATGGTTAAGATACCAATTCTCCATGAGCGATCCACCAGTTCAATGCAACCACAATCAAAATTGCAGCTGTGCCTGGTCCTGGTGGTGCACTCTAGGAGGCGAAGGCAGGGGAACAGCCAGGTCAAGCGCGGCACACACGAGCAACCTAATGACTTAGTGAGACCCTGATAACATAAGGGTTGGAGATGGTGCTCAGTGCCAAGGCCGTAGGTTCAATCTCCAGTACCACAAGAGCAAAAAAAGAAAGAAAAAAAATCAGTCATGAAGTATACTACATGAAACTATGATAAGACAATCCTTTCAACCCTTTTCAGGTAGATGAATGAGAAACGAGTGTAGACAGTAATCCGTAAGTACTATCTGCATTGGTCTTGAATTGTAATTTTCTTTAATATGCTAAGTCAGTCTGGAAGAATGTGGAAATTATTTTTTAAAACATGGTTTAAAAATTTATTTTTGAGAAGGGTTCTGGTATATAATTTAGGCTGACCTTGAGCTCACAGCCACCTTCTCTCAGTCTCCTGAGTACAAGAATTAGAGGCACACATCCCCATGTCAAACTGAAAAAATACTTTTTTTTATGATCTATTTTCCACCGGGGGAAAAAAAATGTGTGTGTGTGTGTGTGTGTTTCCCAGTCTAAGTTTGGGACTCCCCTAATCATCACCTGCTAACCACTGCACCCTTATCTTCTCCCTGGCCACTGAAACACACAGGATCAAATGTCTCCATGGAAAGGGTTAAAATACAGTTAAATCCCTACTTCTCAGGGAACCAAATTCCTTGAGAGCAAGCCACCACTTACCAAATCTCTCCTGCACCATCAGGGCAACCTGTTTTCCCACCTGAGTGCTCCCTGTGAAGGACAGCAGGTTCACCCGCTCATCTTTCGCCATGGCTGTGCTGCAGGGGAAGGGACATGGTCACCCAAGCAGAGAAACCCGGTGATGGCAGCACCCAGTGGTATCAGCAGGAAGGCACTGACAGTGGCCCTGAAGAGGCCATCAGTCTAGACTATGTACAAGTCCATCACAGGCAAGCGAAGAAGCGCTTCATGAAAATGAAATGTAGTGGTCACAAGTAAAGGCATATGGCTAACCTATTTGGAGTGATCTGTACAGAGAAACTATCTACAGGAAGCAGCCAGCTGAAGGGAAAGTCTCTCCTACACTCAGAGTGAAAGAGGACAGTAGAATCCCAGTATTTCCTTAATGAGCATCACAGTTGTTTTTCAGGTCCATAATAAATAAATAAATAAATAAATAAATAAATATTCTAGTTGTCCCCCTAAAGCCTCATGTAGTCATTGGGGCAGCTTCTATAGTTTGTGATAAATTCTTGATCCAATGCTGGGATTATGGGTGTGAGTGCTACACTTGCCCTGGGGCAGATAAGCTGCATAAAATTGGGGGGGGGGGGGAAGGCTTGCTAGCTGCCAGGACCACTGTTCCTCCCTTTTCTCTTTCCTGTTTTCCTCAGCCATGAAGGGCTTCCCTCTTCCATGTGCCACTCTGCCTTGCAGCCAACTGAGTATAGACTGAAACCTCCACTAACTATGAGCTAAATAAATCTTCCCTTCCTTAATTTTGGGTGTAGGATATTTTGTCCCAGCAATGAGGAAAAAGTAACTGAATATATACATATTCTCTTTAAGAATGAAAAATCTAGGATGGTGTAGGGAAACATCCTAGACTATTCTTCAAAGAAGTTCATTTATGACAGACATGCTTGGATGATCAGTTGCTCCCAAGGAATACAAATCGGCACTACTGACCTGCACTTCTCTGTGCATAGCTCAGTGCTTCAAAGGGTTCAGTGGGAGCTGAGCAGGACAGTCACAGCATCACTCTAATGCAGAACTGGACAAGCACTTACCCTGCCAAAGTAAGTTGCTCTGGGTCCAACCTGCAAATGTTAAGTACTGGTACTCAAGGCAACCCTGCTTAATGTATTCCTGTCTACACTACTGAGTTTTCCCAAGCCAACAACGCAAAGGACTGGATGCCCACAGCACAAGAACAGAAGATACAATACTTACATTTTAAGTGACATTTTGACAACAGCTTATCACATAGCTGGGCTTTGTGTTTTCTAATACATTCTCATCTATACTAACGAAGACTAACTCATTGTTCCTTTTTGAGATTGTCCACTAAGTACGGCAGGATGGTCACAGTGCTGCAGACAGACTAAAATTACAGCTATGCCAAGATAGGTTATAAAACTTGGCTCCAAGCTGGTGAGAGAGCTCAGAGGTTTAAAGAGCCTGCTTCGGCAAGCTTAGGCAAGCACAGGGACTGTGGTTCGATCCCAGATGCCATACGCCTTGCCAGCCCTGGCCCCAGCATAAGATGAGCTGGCCACAAAAAAAAAAAAAAAAAAAAAAAAAAAAAAGACTTGCTTCCAAAGAAACCTCATCTAAAGTCTAAGCTGGTAAAAACAACCTGAGGGGGCCAGCAAGATGCTCAGCAGACTAAAGCACCTGCTTAGGCAAGCACAGGGACCAGGGTTTGATCCCAGGACCACATGCTGCTTCAGCCCTGTCCCCACAACAGACTGAGCTGGCCAGAGTCCGGGCATGGTGGCACATGCCTGTAATCCCAGTGCTGGGGAAAGTGAAAACAAGAGGATGACTATGAGTCCAAGCTGCATAGTGGACCCTGTAACCACCAAATACATTTTAAAAAAAATTCTCAGGTTTTATCATAGTTCAGAGCACTTATAGCCAGTTACAGTGTAAAGAGGTTCCAACATTGTGCTCTGGAAAAGAATTGAGACACAAAAGGCCTTGTATTCCATGGTTCCATGTATATGACCTAGCCACACAGGCATTTGTACTGAGACAGAAAGTATTAATAGTTGTCAGGGGATGGAGGTGGAGGAGAATGGAAGTGACGGCCAAAGCAATGTGCTTTCCTTTTGCAGTGACCAAAATGGTCTGGAGAAAAGACAGGAATGATGGCTGTGTAACAATGAATACTATAAAACTAATAAATTGGGGCTGAGGATATAGCTCAGTGGTAGAGTGCTTGCCTAGCATGTGCAAGGCCTGGGTTTGATTTAAAAAATTACTCACCCTGCAGTAGAGGCTATACACTAAGAAAGAGACCAATGACAACTATAACAATAACGATTCCAAAAGAACATTCTCATCACCTTGGTTGTAACAAAGTTCTGCTATTTTACTAAATATGATTCTTGCTAATGAACCTGGAGCCCTTCAGCAGAAAAAAGATGCCCTCTCTCTATTCACCTACCCGATATCTGCTCCACCACATGTCAAGGAACAAATTGCTCCAGGCAGCTTGTTGTCCTCTAGAACCTTGGCAATTATCCTGGAAAGGAACAGGCAATTATGAGACGATAATTGAAGAATTTTTAAAATAAGGAATAAACTCCAACAAACTTTTAAATCATTTTAAGTCTTTTTTCAACTTCTCCCACCTTTCAGATCTTCAGAAATGGATTTCTTCTCACATATTAGAGACAGTTTTCAAACACTTATGAGGCAGACAGAATTTTTTCTGAATCTTAAGGATAAAAGACACATACGACATAAATAGAAGACAGAAAGCATTGCTCAAGTAGTTCCAATGATCCACGAGCGGCCAGGGAGATGGCTCAGTAGAATAAGTGCTTGCCTGGCAAGCACAAGGGCCTGAGTTCGATCCCTGGTTCCGCGGGGGAAAAAAAAAAAAATTATCCATGAGTATTTTCTTCCAAATTATGAAGACATCTGGTTCAAGATGGTAGACTGCAGGCTGGGGATAGTGCTAAGTAGTGAAGCACATGCTTAACTTGGGAAAGACCCTGCATTCATAAGCCTTTTTATTTTTATCCCCTACTATAAGTCCAGTAAGTTGATAATTAGGAAATCCAAAGAATGAGACCTAGAAGGGTAAATAAATCTACAGACAGACCCATCAGCAATTGAGACATTTCAACACAATGTAAAACAGAACTCAGAGAAAGGGTAAAACTGGGAGGGAGGAAGTCCCCCAAACCTAGGAGCCACAGAGGAACAAAGAGGGCAGGGTCTGCTGGGTGGTACCCTGAGGTGACACAAAACCACTGTCTGTTGGATTCCTATAAAGTGATTTGAAATATTTTAGTCAGGAAATATCAGGAGCCTCAAGATTAAAACCTTGTAAACAAGCAAAGATTATTCTCTACCAACTTAGAACACTATAGCTAAAATAAGACTACAGTTAAATACTACTTGGGCCAGCCAGACAGCTCAGCAGATTAAAGCCCCTGCTTAAGCAGACGCAGGGATCTGGGTTTGGCCGCACCTGCCAAGCTAAAACAAGACTGAGTATGGTGGCACACCCTGTAATCCCAGCACTTGGGAGGCTGAATACAGGAGGATCATTATGAGTCTAATCTGCAGAGGAGACCCTGTAGACCCTGTGTTAAATACATACACACAAACAAACAAAAACTACTACTTAATGAATTGCTTAAAAAATAAGGCTCAAATAACTGGTTTTTCAAAAATTGATTCTTCCGTCCATTTTTAGTTTCCAAAGGACTAATGGAGCAAAGGTCCTTTTTCATCAATCACTCCAACTTGCTGGTTATTTTACAGTGTAATTTTCAAAAAGTCCTTAATCCCATAGTCACTTCCACAGAAAAGATACCATCCTTTGGGGGCCTGGCCCTAGCTCAGCTCTTTAAGTGGCTGCATCCACAAAGCCGTCAGCCTCAGATTGCTGTAGTTCCATCCCCACAACTCCAGCCAGCCAAACCTACCCTGAAGGCATTGGGAGCAAAAAAAAAAAAATCCTTATTCCATTTAAAAAAAAAAAAAAAAAAATACCATCCTCATACCTATTTAAGTTCTCCAACTGTCTTCCAAAAACATCCTTTACAGCTATCTGTTTCCCCTCCAGTCCAGGATCCAACCAAGCATCACACCGAGCAGGCGCCACACCCCAGCGCAGTCCCCAGAGGGTACAGTGCTTTCCAGACTCCGTGCACACACTGCCCGCGCATATAGGTCACACTTCCTCTAAAGGCAGGGATTTGGTTTGTTGTGCTGAAAGGTAAAGGTTAACAAAACTCTTTCCCAAAATGCATGAGAATTTAACTTTGGGTCAGACTCCAACTCTATTCTCCAGGTCACCCATAAAGTGTAAGGGTGCTAACAATGTTCCTCAGGCGACATGACTTATGGTAGTAATGGACTGGCTGACCAGCTGCATCTGGACCAGGGTGAGTGATCTATGAAGTGCATTATAAATGGGAACTCAGTGCTCTTTGGCCTTCCCGGAGTGCAGTGACATTTATAAACTACATATCCTTTGTAGCACCTAGAACCATGATTATAGAATTCATATAAGAGATTTTTGGTTTCTGTGGAGCTTTTGGCTTTTGAGCCAAGGTAACCCCAACACCTGTACAATATGGAGCATATATCGCTCTCTCTCATCTGTGGGACTACTAAGACGACACTAAATGAAGAAAAACACCTGATGCTGTCCTCCTGGCGAACTATGTTCCAGTCCTGTAGCCTTTGGGTGAACAGAGCCACCACGGCCTCCTATCACCTTACAAGTAAGAACTATGAGGTAAACTTGAGAAGCCAGCCAGCAGGCACCACCCTGCTCAGCTAATCCCAGAAAACGCTGCCATCACTATATTTACTGTCTCAGAAATCAAATATTGTTAACACTCTTAAAATATTAAGCAGAGTATAGCAAACTGCCCTATGAACATTTCAAACTCTTTTAAGACCAAGACTCTGCCTCAAAATACAAATATAAAAAAGGGTGGGATACAGCTCAATGCAAAGACCCAGGGTTCAAGCCCTGTGGGGAGGGGAGTGCGACATAAAGACTCTACAACAAGCTCCCCATCACCATGGCTTGGATCAGAGACTGCTGACCATGTATCCGTTGGAACATTCAGGATACATCATGGCCAACAAGGAGAGGCACTAATCTGTGCTCTCTCTAAACTCCAGACAGGGGCCAGGGAGATGGCTCAGTGGAATAAGCGCTTCCCTGGCAAGCTCAAGGACCTGAGTTCAATCCCCGGTTCCACCAAAAAAAAAACAAAAAACCAAACTCCACACAGACAGATTTGTAACACTGATATTTATCCTTATCACACCTGTCAAATTCTCAAATATGAATACAAAGTGTTTTGTTTTGCTTTTGGGTGGAGCACATTTTGGTACAGGGATTTGAAGTCAGACCTTATGCTTGCCAGGCAGGCACTGTGCCACTGAGCTATATCTTGGGTCTTACTAGTAAGTTTTTAACCTGAAAACATAACGCCCTATAAGTAATGTTAGCTACGTCAGTGAATTAGCATACTAATCAGTTCTTTGTGGGTATTTTTTTTCCCTTGTAGTACTGAGGATCAAGCCCAGGCCCTCGCACAGACAAGGAAGGTGCTACACCACTGAGCCATGCTTCAACCCTGTTTCTGTTTCCATTAACCGTCTACTAAGCAAAAGTAATGAATAAATAAGCAAGCTGGGTAGAAATCTACTCTCAAAACCCTTAGCTTGTTGAATAGTTATCAAATATAACTCCTAAACTGCCAGGTTATTTCTCTACTAGCAATAATTTTATTTTTCAAGTGATACAATGAGATGACGACTGACACTGGGCGTGGTGGCGTGAGCCTATTATCCCAGCGCTTGGGAGGCTGAAAACAGGAGAATCACTACGAGTCCAATCTATGCACTAAGACCCTATAGACTCTGTACTAAATACACAAAAAATAAAAATAAAATGCCTAGTACTTATATCAATACTGGCATATTTCCAGGGAGATAAATGATAGGGCTCCAAAAGAGCTGCGTAAATTGCAAAACGACATAACAATGTTGTAAGAACCAAAGGAGAAAGAGGTAACCCAAATCCCATGCTTAAATAACTATGACACTTTCACTTTCACATCAGACAAAATGTAGGGTCTATCAATCATTCTCCCAAGCAAGCCATGCACATACTTACTTTGTGACAGCTACACTAATGAGGGAAGTTGTTGGGGCTCCTTTCCTTCAGATGTTTAAAAAAAAAAGAGAGAAATTTAATGAGGAAAAAATAAACATCTTTTATTAAGCAGAAGCAAAAGTCATTCTGATAAAAAGCCATCTAATTACACAATAAAATCAGTCTAGTAGTACATAGAAATCCATCCCTCAGGTGGTGTCCCTGGGACCTAACAGACTATAAAACTTTCATGAACAGAAAAAAGCATGAAGTGGTGGTGAACCTACTGCTGCACTGATCCAAGGGACTGTGGCAGTTGTGGCACCCGAATGGAGCGGGACTATCAGCTGTAGAACTAGCCATTTGGATTAGGATGCTGGGAAGCATGGGTTCCATGGCAACCCAGTGCCAGCACTGATCCTTTCAGCTATGTTTGTAGACAGACGTGGTGCACATCCAATGTATTCAATGTATATTCAACGTTTAAGACCATTACATAGTGTCCCAAATTTTCTGATCAAGAAGATTATGGGGCCAAAGAGGAAAGTGATCGATGACATAGAGTGGGCCTAAGGAGAGTCACATGGGGAGAAGATACTCTCTCAGGCTTTCACAGAGAGCACATTGGCCAAGCTTTGGCTGTGACTCATCCACATGGCTGCACTGATAAAGGTTCTGCAATCTGAGGTACAGGATCTCAGGACAAATCCTGAGGGCATTTCACTGACCTTCTCAGACCAAAAAGCTACAACTCTTGTTGCATAGGTCCTGCTTTACCTTGGTCTTAACCATCCAGCAGAAAAGTATGAAGACAAAATTATAAGAAATAAAGCCATGCTGTTAAGTTGAGCTGTGGGGGACTCAGGTCAATAATTTCTGACATTGCCAGTTAAACAGAAGACCCAATGCTATTATGGGCTACTGGACTCCTTTAGAATATTTTGCTGAGTTTACACACCTATAATATTCAATAACGGAACTTAGAAAAAATGGGGTATACAGATGAATGTCCATTTTGTATCTGTGTATTCAAAGTGGTTGGGATAGATATATAGTTACATTCTGTTAATGAATAGAATAATTTGTTCTAATGGTGTTTGTAAATAGGATCACAAGTCCGCATCTTGTACAGCAATTAACCACTAAGAAGAACATATGCAGTGTATTATTTGTTGAAAAATAAAAATAAATAAATAAATAAATAATTAAAAAAAAAAAAAGACCATTACATCCAGAGTGGGGGGACAATATCACTGAGGACCGAGTCCTGCACCCAAGGAAAGGTGCCTTGCACAAAGCACCAGAATTGAATAATACAGCAACCAGGAATGGAAATGGAGCTAGAAGGAAGAGTGGGATGCTGTTGTATTCAAAAAGAAAAAGAAGGTTAAGTCAACAACAGTAAAATATGCAAATATTCAAAATCAGTACTTTACCAACAGCACATGTAACTTAACTTGCTAACTGAAAGAGCAAGTATAGGAAACATTTCAATAGATTTAAAATATTTTAGCAGTATGTGAAAATGGCTCCTTACTCCTGGGTGGGGAAGCGTGCAGACCTTACCATAGGCAAACATTTCCGGTGACCAGCGCGATGGCGTTGTTCCAGCCATACACCGCTGCAGGGAAATTGAATGCAGAGATGACTCCCACCAGGCCGACAGGATTCCACTGCTCGATGAGCATATGACCAGGCCCTGGAGCGGGGAGGACAGGGGACCGGCTCAGCACGGGAACTGAATGCACACGAACCCACCAAATGAATTTTAATGTCAGAAAACAAGGGTTTCCCATCTCAGGTTTCCATAAGTCTGGCATTTTTTCATTTTTGGAGTGAGAGTGCAGGGCACCAGGCCAGAAGGGATTCTAGATGCTTTGTAGTGGATATGTAAGAAATGTACATGTAATGTAAAACAGAAGTATTTGTAGCACAGGATGCCATAAATCATGAGAGTCATTATGCTTCTAACCCTCGCTGGGACTGTGCAGACCAGGACAGCATCAGTCTCATCTGGCATACAAGGAAACTTCAGAGAGGTGGTTAAGATACCTTGAGGCCAGGGAGATGGCTCAGTGCAATAAGTGCTTCCCTGGCAAGTGCAAGGGCCTGAGTTCAATCCCCAGTTCCACCAAAAAAAAAAAAAAAAAAACATACCTTGAGAGATGTGATAGCAAAAGGCAGAATGCAGCCAAAATGCATGACTTAGGATCTATTTCTTTTCTCCCCCCCCCCCCCAGTACTAGGGATCAAACTCAGGACCTTGCGCTTGCTAGGAGGCACTTACACTGCTGAGCTATACCCCCAGCCCAGGATTGAGTCTTAGATCTATGTTCTTTGTTGCCTCATGAGCCAATCTCAATAAGTTCAAGTGTCTCATTTATATGCACATGTTAACTGAGTTACAAAAACTTCATATTCACTATAAGAAAATTAAAAGCACAGTCATGTGGGGTAGCACATGCCTGCAATCCCAGCACCTAAGAGGCTGAAGCAGGAGGACTGCAAGCAAGTTCAAGGCCAGCCTGGGCTACATGGTGAGTTCAAAGCATGCCAGGACTACATACATAATGAGACCCTGTCTCAAAACAACAACAAAACAAACAAACAAAAAAAACAGAAATGTTTATATTTTAAATACAAACTTTAAAGTCAACCATAATCCCACAAAGAGAGATTTTAATCAAAGGCAGCTGGAGCAATGAAAGAATGAGAACAAAGGACTGTGAGTGCTCATACACCTGGGATATAGCCACGGACCATGAGGAAGGCAGCGGCCGCAGCCTCCAGCCTCTCCAGCCACACTCACATGGCTAGCTAGGCCTGCGCCTCATCCCCAATCCTCCTTAGGACCTCAGAGCTGCCTCCTCTCCTGCCCACCCTCTCAACCTGCTGAGGCCCCTCACTTCCAGCCCTCCACGTCTGCCAGCATCCCACACAACCAGCAGTCTCTTCCTGAGGGACGAGAACCCACTCAGGACCCTCATTGGTGCTAAAGCAATGCATTTCCCAAGTCAATTGCTTTCCCACTTCAAACTTGTATAAACCTCTTCTCTGTGTGAAGCAATCCCCAGCTCCAGCCTCCATCCACCTCTTGTCCCCTAGGAGGGCTTTCCCAAGGGTACACACGGCAAGCCCAGGAGTCACTCAGCATCCTATCCCCTCAGCAGCCTATCCCCTGCCCAATCAGAGCACCTACCATGCACTGTTACAACTTTCTCCCGCTCTAAAACATATGTCACTTAAAAGTTTATGAATCCTGAAGCTGAGCTTGACACCTCATTGACTACATGTCACCTATTAAACCTCCTGGCACAGACTTTTCAAAAGCATTTGCTAAGTTAATAAAGTCAGTTACCCGAAAGCCTCCACATAGATAAGCTTTTCTTAAAACTGTGTAAGTAATTGGAAAAGACTGTAACTGATGATATAAATCAACAAGTTACTTGCTTGCATGGGTATACTTGCCAAACTGGCTATTTACTGGCAAAGACTCTTGAAAGTGTTCAATGACATAAAATTAATTTTGGATCATTGCACTGACTCTATTTAATTAAGGACATTAAAAGCACATGTAAAGAGACTTCTAAGCTGGGCGTGGCAGTACACACCTGTAATCCCAGTATTCAGAAAGCTAAGGTAGGAGGATCACAAATTCTGGGCCAGCCTGAGCACTCAGCAAGACCATCTTAAACAGAGAAAGTAAAGTAAAATAAAAAGAGTTGAGAAGGGCCGTACAGAGAGTTCAACAGATTAAAGTACCTGCTTGGGCAGACACAGGGACCAAGGTTCAATCCCCAGTGTGCTGTACAGGCCATGCCCCCAGGGCACACTGAGATGGCTAATAAAACTGGGCATGGAGGCAGGCGCCTGTAATCCCAGCACTTGGGAGGCTGAAAACAGGAGGATCACTACACGTCCGATCTGTGTAGTGAGACCCTGTAGACCCTGCACTAAATACATTTAAAAAAAAAGAGTTGAGGACAGAGTGCAATGATACAGCACTGGCCTCATATGGGTAAGGCCCTGGGTTCAACCCCCAGTACTAACCAATATCCCAAATAAAACAATGCCTTGAGAAATTTCTTCTCCTGATTATAAATGCAGTATACTTCTCATCATGGAAATTTTAGAAAACACAGCAAACAGATGATAGTAATAATCCCAATAATTCTACCACCGAGCTGTTCCACCAGTGCTGCAGAAGGCCCATCCTCATCTGCTAAGCAGCCCTGGAGTACAAAGTCGGTCCTGGCAGCACAGTTTGTAATAGAAAAATGGAAAACTGTCCTAAATATCTGCCTTTGGAGAGCTAGACTCTAATTCTTTATAACAAAACAGACATTTTTAAAATGTATTTAGTGCAGGGTCTACAGGGTCTCACTACACAGATCGGACTTGTAGTGATCCTCCTGTTTTCAGCCTCCCAAGTGCTGGGGATTACAGGTGCACACCCCCACTCCCATTCTCAATCACAGTCTCAGTGTGCCCTGGGGCGGGGGGCACAGCACTCTGGGGATGGAACCCCAGGCCCCTGCATCTGCCTAAGCAGGTGCTTTAATCCACTGAGCTATCTGGCTGGCCCTAAAATAGCCATTTCTAAAACATGAAGGACAGGAGGTAGAGCTCTGTGGTAGAATGCTTGCCTAGCATTCATGAGGTCCTGGGTCCCTGACCCAGCAGCAGGAAAGAAAGAAAGAAAGAAAGAAAGAAAGAAAGAAAGAAAGAAAGAACGAACGAACGAACAACGCTCTTACTGTACTAATGTGAAACAATTTGTAGATATGTTAAATAGGAAAAAATATATATATAGAACATGCTGGTGTTTTTTAAAGACATATACTCACTTATATGTGAATAAAAGTTCTAGTGCTTTTTTTTTTTTTGCAGAACTGGGGATTGAACTCAGGCCCTTGCACTTGCCAGGGAAGCGCTTATTCCACTGAGCCATCTCCCCGGCCCCAAATGTTCTAAAGACATATGAAATAAAAAACCATCACAATTCTGCAAGGCACTATGGCATTGCCAGGAGCTAGAAGGAAAGTTTTCATTCTTTTCCTCTTAATCCTTTCTAGTTCTTTGCTATGCACATGCTATGTCTTCAAAAACTAAAATTTAAAAGTTAATACTGGGGCTGGTGAGATGGCTCAGTGGTCTAAAGCACCTGCTTAGAACAAGCTTAGCAAAGCCCAGGGACCACGGTTCAATCCCCCAGCACCACATGCCTGCCAGTCCGCCCCCTGGTGGGCTGAGCTGGCCACACACACACACACACACACACACACGAATAAATTAAAAAAAAAAAAAAAAGTTAATACTACCTTCCCATAGAAGTGTGGTGTTAGAAGAAATCTTCAAAAACATTACTTTCAACACATACTAATCATCTACCAAAATTAGCTGAATATTTTCCTTATGATTTAGCACTTAAATAACTAATCTTTTAGATTTGTTTTGCTTTTGAGATAAGGGCTCACTATGTAGTCTGGGCAGGGACTGAACTAACCATGGAGCCCAGACTGACCTCATAATTGCAGGGATCCTCCTGCCTCAGCCTCCCGAGTGCTGGGATTACAGGTGTGCACTACCATTCTTAGCTACCTTTTAGTTTTACTTAGATTCATAAAAATGGCTTTAAATTTAAGCCCTCTGGGTATATTTCTAAATAGTTTTCTAGATGTTTTAGAAGAGTATCTCAGTCATGGACTCCCAACATTAGTCTTACAAAATAAAAAAACACCACAAAAAGAGTTTCTCCACTAAGCCAGGGTGATGATACACACCTGTAATCCCAGCACTGAAGGGGGGAAAAAGTTCGTGATCTAATGTTTTTTTGTTTTTTTATTTATGTGTGTGTGTGTGTGTGTGTGTGTGTATGTGGCCAGCTCAGTCCACCAGGGGGTGGGGCTGGCTGGCATGTGGTGCTGGGGGATTGAACCGCGGTCCCTGTGCTTTGCTAAGCTTGTTCTAAGTAGATGCTTTAGACCACTGAGCCATCTCACCAGCCCCATGATCTAATGTTTTCACCCACCTTAATTTGTACTTCTCAGAAAGACTGAAGACACTTTCACACACTTATTCTCCTTACAATTGCTCTTTTGTAAACTATTCACACCTCCAGTAGATTATGGAGATCTCTTTATCAGACTACAAAATTCAGTTTAATGGACTCCATGGCTTACTTTCAGAAGGCAAGACAGGTCCCCCAATCATCCGTGATAAACCAACAGCATAATCGCAAATATCCACGTACTCTTGAATTTCTCCCACACTTTCCACTAGGATTTTCCCCATCTCCAAAGATACCTAAAACATTAAAAAAATGAAAACTGAATTTTCTCTACAGAGTTTATATTTTAAACATTAAATTGAGGAGGCAAAAGTAAATACATTATTTTGTGTCTGTTTTCTGAAGGTAATAAACTAAGGAAAGTCTGTTCTTATTTTTCTGAAAAAAAAAAAAAATTCAAACCAGAGAATTGCCGGGCCTGATGGTGAATGCCTATAATCCCAGCTACTCAGGACGATGAGACCCAATAGTGAATTCAAGCCTAGCAAGACCCTGTCTCAAAATAAAAGGGGCTGGAGATACAATTCCACACTCCCTGGGTTCAATCCCCAGTACCACCAACAGA
This sequence comes from Octodon degus, assembly GCF_000260255.1. Taxonomy (NCBI): domain Eukaryota; kingdom Metazoa; phylum Chordata; class Mammalia; order Rodentia; family Octodontidae; genus Octodon; species Octodon degus. Next base: position 11,460,187 of record NW_004524616.1, on the reverse strand, counting down.
AGAGAAAAATATCCATCTCCTTTTCCTGTTCACCTTATTCATCTTTCCTCTAAAGAAAGGATTATTTAAATTAATAAACTGATTTTAAAATTACAACCACACAAACTGAAATGCATGCCGGCCTTATCCTCCACCCCGTGAATTATGTACATACTACAAAAGGAGTTTACCAAGCTTCCCAGGACTTGGATCTTCTCCCGCAAGGCATTGCCAATCTGTCTGACTATTTCTCCTCGCTTTGGAGCAGGAATCTAAGAAAAGAACAAAACTGTCAAGTCGGAGTCCATGTGTAACGCCACGTCTACAACAGTGTTGGACATGCAGTGCAGAGCAGCAGAATACGATCACACCAAAGCAGACTGTGTGGAGGCCAGCACTCTCGGCTCTCTCCTCTGGCTCTCCCTCTACCACTCCTCCTTCCAAAGGTGGCTAAGAGAAACCCTCCCCAGGCAGGAGCCCACGGCTCCCCACCCATCATCACCGCACCCCTCAGCTCCACCCCACGGCACGTGACTGTAAGGTTGTGCTTTTTGCTCTCTCTTGTTCCACTGTGCATTCTTGTCTTAGCACAGATGTTTGGAAGGGAAGCTCAGAAATCCTTTACCACTGAAAACATTTTACCCTTTCACTTCTGGAAACTAAGCTTATATATAAATGTTATACACAAGTGTGAAAAAGGACAATATTCTCATGTGCTGTTTCTCACAGAGAAACTAGAACCCATGTAAATGTCCATCAGCACCGATGGATTAATTATGGGCCAGTCATAAAATGGACAAGAGGGGCCCGGGAGACGGCTCAGTGGAATAAGCCCTTCCCTGGCAAGCGCAAGGGCCTGAGTTCAATCCCTGGTTCTGCAATCAATAAATAAATAAATAAAATAAAATAAAATGGACAAGAACAGCATTGAGAAGCTATAACAGAACAGACAAGCACAGACAAATGTAAAGTTGCTCAAATTTGGAGGACTACATATCAAGCTGCCCACAGCGATCATTTGAGAGAAGAGTTAAAACACCTGCATTCTGCAGTCTATACATCTGTAAAACGTGCCATTTTTAGGATATATGCATTCTTCTGGAAAAAGGCAACAGAACCTTTGAAAGTTAAATGAATTAGTGCACATCCTACAGATTTCCCAGTAGAGGGTTTCAGTTTCGTATTATTTCCAATGAATTTAGCTAGCATATTTTGTGAAGTTTTGTCAAACTGGCTAAATTCAGCCAGGTGTGGTAGAACACACCTGTAATCCCAGCACTTGGGAGGCTGAGGCAGGAGGATTGCTACAAGTTTAAGACCAGCCTACACTACATAGTAAGACCCTGTCTCAAAAAAAAAAAAAAAAAAAAAAAAGTTAACTTCAGTCTGAATGATCAGTATTTCTTGACCATTTTTTTTTGTAGGTTTCTTAATCCACAATATTCACTTGTAGCAACAAAACCAGACTATGACAGAAAGAAATATTATTTAAAGTGTCCAAGACTGGGTCATTACAAATTGACCACTCACTCTCAACTTGGACTACAGATTGGAGAGAGAATCACCCCCAAAGCATCCCTATAACCAGACACCACCCCAACCACTCCAATCTGGCATCTTTATTTTCTTCAGCTTCCCAGGTGAGTCTCAGTAGCAGTGATAATTGAGAAAGTCAGGACCAGGGCTGAGAGGGACTTTGGGAGGAACGGGAGCACCTGGCATCAATAAGCCCATCTGTCCTCCAGATGGGTAACAAGCGTCCTCATCCTATACCCTTCATCTATAGTCACATCTAGAAGGCCATCTAAGACAGTCATGAGGGGCCAGGGAGATGGCTCAGTAGAATAAGCGCTTGCCTGGCAAGCACAGGGGCCTGAGTTCAATCCCCGGTTCCACCAAAAATAAAATAAAACAGTCATGAGAAAGGAACTAAAAGCACTGAAGGAAGTGTTAGCCGAGGCTTTGGGAAAGCTGGACGGACAGAGTACAACTGTTGTCTCACGCGCTGGGAGGCTGAGAGGCTGAACAGGAGGATCATCTGAGCTCTTGAGTTCAAGGCCAGTCTGAGCTACATAGCAAGATACTGACCTAAACCAGCAAACAAACATAAAAAGGTACCAACCATCCAACATTTCTTTTGGTAGCTGGGAGAGATGGCCAGTAACAGTTTTGGCCCTGCAGGGAAGGAAGAGACTCCAGCTGTCCCTCATTAGAGATGAAGCGGTGAATAGTGGTCACAGAAACAAGCAGCATTCAGGGCTGGAACTGGCTCGCTAGGAAAGCACCAGGCCTGTTTTCCTGACCAGGTTCTCTGTGGTGGGTTTCGGTTAAGAGAGGAACTGACTTGCTGACTCAGGAACTACTCGGAACTGAGCCCAGAGTATGCTGAGCTACATCTCCAGCCTTCTTTCCCCCTTACCCGCCCCCCAGCCTTCTTATTTTAATGCAGAATATTACTAACTTGTGCACACATGGTTCAAATTTGCAATCTTCTTTCTTTGGCCTCTCTAGAAGCTGGGGTTACATACATGCATTACTGTACTCAACAGAGATCTTTTCTGTTGTTGTTTTTAAAGATAGGGTCTATAGCTGAGGCTGGCCTCAAACTCATGATCCTCCTGCCTCAGCCTCCTAGGTGCTGGGATTACAGGAAAAAAGGCAACACATCCTCACAAGAAGTCACTTTTTATAAACTACCTTTTCATATATTTACACCGTTTGCATTTCCCTCGAAGAAAAAAATGTTGAGCTGGCCAAATAGCTCAGTGAATTAATGCGGCTGCAAGCAGGTGCAGGGGCCAGGAGTTCGATCCTCAGACCTGCTGTGTGGGCCCCGCCCTAGGGGTGGACTGAGATGGCAATTGAGACTGGGCATGGTGGTAAGCACCTGTAATCCCAGCTCTGGGGAAGCTGTAAACAGGTGGATCACTATGAGTCTGATCTAGTAGTGAGACCCTGAACACCCTTGTAGACCCTTCCCTAAAATACAAAATAAATAAATAAATAAAATTTAAAAGTTCCCTTTAAAAAAATTCTAGGCTTGAGTGAACTAAAGAAACAAACAGGGCTGGTGAGATGGCTCAGTGGTCTAAAGCACCTACTTAGAACAAGCTAAACTAAGCAAAACACAGGGACCGCGGTTCAATCCCCCAGCACCACATGCCAGCCGGCCCTGCCCCCTGGTGGGCTGAGCTGGCCACACACACACAAAATAAATAAATAACTAAATATTAAAAAAAATAAAAATAAAAATAAAAATAAAATAAGAAACAAACAGCGCTTTGCCCTCACACAGGGGCCAGCAGGAAGGAAGAGGGCCAGGACAGGTAGCACCCCGCCAGGGAGCATGGGCTTGGGAAAGCTTTAGAGCAGCCAGGCAGCAGCTGTTTTTTTTTTTTTTTTTTTTAGCAGAACCGGGGATTGACCTCATGCCCTTATTGCTTGCCAGGGAAGCACTTATTCCACTGAGCCATCTCCCCGGCCCCTGCAGCTCTGTTCTGTCCTCATTCTAAGTCACGGTCATGGGAGCCAGTGTCCCACAAGCCCGGTCAGGAAAAACCTGTGCTACCCTAAACTCAAATTTTAACAAGCAGAGTCCCATTTGGCCCTGCTTCTATCATGGAGGAAAGCAAGTGGTGCCCATCCAGCACTCTAGGCTGTTTAGAAGCCTAAGAGCACAATCAGCAGACGTGGTAGGAGACGCAGAAGCGAGAATGTGCACTGCTAACAGAGACCCCGCATGCAGAAAGAAACAGCAGCAAGGAAAGCAAAGCGCAACGACTGAGGAGAAGAGTCATGCCAGGGACCATCCCCAGCGCATGGCCAGGAGAGTTCACAGCTAGCTCATGGAGAATCAAGAAGCTTAATTCACACAAACTCATTTCAAACATGCTTGTATTTACTCTAGGTAAATACACACATACAATACCTCTGTTCATAGGAGGTGGGAAGTTGCAATACCATTCAGCATAAAGTGTTCAAAAAGTGAACCCGTATCATAAATAATATTTTTGTTAATAATGTAGCAGTTTTGCCCCGTGATCAGGGGCCACACCAATGCACGATGTTAACCATGGCAGAAAGAGGGGCAGTGAGAACTCTGCACTTACTATTCATTTTTCTGTGAACATAAAACTGCTCTACAAAACAAAACTGCTCTAAAAAGTAAAGTAGTAACTAGCCAGGCATAGGCACACCACTGTGATACCAGCTACCTGGGAGGCAGAGGCAGGAGTGTCACAAACCCAGGGCCGTCCTGAGTCACTGAATAAGACCGTGTCTCAAAATAAAACATACAAAGAGTTAGAAATAGAGCTCAGTGACAAAATACCTCTGGATTAAATCCCCCTAATAAAAAAGAAAAAAAAATAGACTTTCAAATTATATGTATAGAAAACTAATCAGTAATTTAAAAACCATACAGTAACTTTATATAAAGTTGGTATATAGTGTAATGGTAAATCTCAAAATGTCCTACACCTTGCACATAAGTATATATAAATCATAATGATGGGGTAAACACATGCGACTGGAAACAAGTATACCAAAACATAACTGCAATAATTACTTCATTTGAAGAAAGCAAAGATTATTTTACCACTTTTTTTTTTTAACATACTTTTATGATTGAAAAGAAAAGTAACTTTTAAACAAAAGATGATACTGTTTGGGACACTGTTCTTTGCCTAGGTATAGTGAACTTTACTTACAACACTGTCAACTTGTATCTTTCTGGTCAAGAATTTTTTTTTTTTTTTAAATAATGAAACCCTAAGCCTAATTTTCTTCTTCTTCTTTTTTTCCAATTATAAAAATACACAATTTCAAGACAAACGAAGCCTAATTTATATCCATAATTAAAGATGTTCTCTGTGCTTTGCACAAAGATGGTTTTGGCTAACAGCACTGCCCCGCCTCAGGAACATCTATCCACATTCTGCACACCCCCAACCTCAAACCCCTGCAGGCACTGTCCTGAGGCTTGTCATGTGTTGGGCTCTCCTGGGAGCACTTTAAATGGTTAACTCCCTTACCCCTCATGGCGAGCATGGAGCTGGGCTGGCCTCCCTTTCTATGACACAGCACTTCGAGGGTGAAAGACAGACGGGCACTGAACACCCAGGCTATCCCTGCTCCCTCTGACTCCCTTGCACAGGAAGCGGCCTCCACCTAGGGACAGGTCAGTGTGGCTCAGCCCAGAACCAGTCGCAATTCTCACATGTGCTCTTTTAAACCCTACTAGAAACTCAGACCAAGGAAGCAGACCCTGCCTTACAGTCCATACCAGCCCCTTGGCCTGAAAAAGAGATGCTGCAGATGGCTGCTTTTGTGGCTGGCAGGGTAACATGATCTATGCAGAGTTGCTACCACCTGGCATGACAGAAAACAAAGGGGACCCCTGTGTGCCATACAAGCCCCGCCCCCGGGGTGCACTGAGACAGCGATTGAGACTGGGGGTGATGGCATGCACCTGTAATCTCAGTGCTTGGGAGACTGAAAACAGGAGAATCACTCACTGCAAGTCCGATCTGTGTCATGAGACCCTGTAGACACTATACTAAATACATTTTAAAAAATAAAATAAGGGAAAGAAGGTATTTTAACATAATCTCTACCAGGGCCAGCCAGCCAGCCCAGCAGACTATAAAGTGCCTACTTAGGCAGGTGCAGCGACCAGGGTTCAACACACGCGTGCTGTGCCAGTGACTGAGACTGGGCATGGTGGCATGTGCCTGCAATCCCAGTGCTTGGGAGGCTGAAAACAGGAGGGTCACTACGAGTCCAATCTGTACAGTGAGTCCCTAATACTAAATACATTTAAAAAATAATAATAATCTTTATTTTCTCCTACTTGCTCTCTTATAACTTCCACGTGGAATAGTCATAGCTTGAACTTCTACTACGTGAGTACAGAGTTCTAATCTGTTTAAAAGCATTCATTCACTAAATGCCACTTATAGAAAAGACAGTCTCCTAGGGAGCCAAGGGAGACACATCTGGGCCCCAAGGAGCTAATATTTCTGCAAGACATACTGGCCTGCTTCTCAGAGGTTTCACTTATCTCTCACAACCACAGCAGGGGACATCTGCGCTTTGGACCACGCAGGCCATACTTACATCCACCCAAACTTTCCAGGCTTCTTTTGCTTTCTTGACAGTTTCTTCATAGTCCGCCACACTGGCCTACACAAAGCATTAAGAGGAGAGAAAGAGTACAGAAGATGATGACCTTCGAGAGCACACTGGCATTTTTTAGAAAAGAACTGGGAAAAAAATCCCTGGGTGTCTCTTAAGATTTATAGCTGAGAACAATGTCAACAGTCTTCAGAAAACTGGCTACAACCCAGTAAGACAGAATGGGACCCAGCTGTGCTTTAAACTTTGTTTTTCCAAAGCAAAGGTCAGTTTGCCTCACTTAAGAACACCTGAGCTTGCTCTACATTGGTAACAGACCCTCAGGCTCCACCCAAACTTAAGGAATCAGAAATTCCACTAACGAAACCTCAGGTGGTTCAGAAGCGTTGCCTTGGACAGACACCCTCCCAGTCCTCTAGTTCACCTTTTTAGGGCACACCACCCCCCACCCAAACGGTGGTCAGTGCTTCCTAGGCATGTTTAAACGTCAAAGGAAAAAGAGACACATTATTCTTTGCATTTATATTCTGGTATAGCTCTTGGCTTGCCTAGTAGGCTTCTGTCTCGAAAGAAAGGTTACAAATTCCCTGAAAGCAGTTTGAATTTTAAAACTTACCTGTCTGACTCTTGCTATTGGCTCATTGTTAACAGGACAATAGGTGGTAATAACCTTAAAACAAAAAGATCACCATCATTTACAGCCATTGTAATCCCTTCCAAATTAAGAGAATAGATCAACTAGGTAGCTGAAAATTCAATTTTCAGTTCTCTTCTAAATAGTAGAAATCAGCTTTCTTTTAGACCTTTGTCATCTTAACATTAGGTACATACAGAAAGGCTTTAATGTAACCAGGTAATCCAGCTCTTTCTCCGTTAAGAGACTGTGATAGGAGTTTTCCTTATCCCCTGCCCTTACTCTGCCCAGCCTCTGGTCAGAAGATGAAGCAGCCGAGTCTAGACAAGTAGGGCAAGGCCTGCACCCACGCGAACTGGCGAGGTCTCAGGTTCAACTAGAAAAAAAAAAGCAAAGCCAGAGTGCAGCTAAAAAGCCTTCAGGAAAGGCCATTCTGCCAAAGAATCTTCCGAGCAATGCCCCAAGAGAAACAGGACGAAACTTTCACGCAGGAGGAGATGGGGAACAATAAAGTCATCTGCATCTCCTACAGCCACAAATAACCAGATGTTCCCTCGAACAGTTAAGTATACAATACTCCTATCGGCGTTCAATATTACATAACATTCCTTCTGCGTGCCACTCTCTTTAGATAACTTTCCATTATACTCTATAACAACATTTTATTAAACAGAAATCGAAGCCAGACTCGATGCTTAGCTCAGAGCAATAAAGGAATCAGAAAATCCTGTCCTCGTGAAGTTCACAGGATTTTAGCAAACACAAGCTGTCAAATTCCAAAAGGTTTCTGAAAACAGGACAACATAAACGTACCCAGTAGGGTACGTGCCATAAGGTTTAAAGTAAGCTCCAAATTACAGTGAAATCATTTCTTCCTAACACAAAAGGGCCTAACCTGAAAGGTTGTGCCTGTAGTTCACAACACGAGAAAACTTTAAACTTTCCATCCCGTGCAGTCGCCCACAGCGACAGACAGTCGGGCCCTCGGGGTTTCCTAGACTAACACACACCCCTACCCCCGCAGCTGCGATTTCCCGGGCGCACGCGTACCTCTCCCCTACCGCCCCAGCTTCCATTGTACACGCCCTCGTTTTCCTCGCGGAGCCCCAGCTCTTTCAGCCAGGCATACTGAGGCTGATGGATTAGCAGAGTGGACATGAAGGCAGCAGGCCTGTCGCAAGGTCCCGAGAACTTGCTGAGATTTGCAGCGTGCACACGCAGCGCGCGCACCACCCGCCACATGACTAGCCCTGCCCGGGACGCGAGGAGCGCCTGCGGCTCGGGCAGCTGAAATAGGAGATCCCTGCCCTGCGACCGGGAGACCCCATTGGAGAGGCCTAGCTCCGTCCCATCCTGGGGAGCCCATTGGACAGGTTGAGCCCCGCCCCCCGTCCTGGAGCGCCCATTGGACAGGCCGAGCACCGCCTCCCCGAGCGTGCCTTGTAACCCAAGTGGTCAGCGGGAGCCTGGACCCGGGCGGGTCCTGAGGAGAGTTGTGGGATGGTGCGGGGAAGAGGACTGCTGCCCTCTGATGAGACACCAAGCCCGCACACATACTAGCAGTTCTTTTCAGCAAAGCGCTGGCTCTGCAGTACAGTGGGTCACAGCAGAATTTCTGAGACTGTAACACGCAGAGTCACCCTACATACTATTCAGCGCGCCCTCTGAATCAGAGGTCTGGAAATCTGCGTTTCTGTCTCAAGAGATGGTAATGCCACTACTCCGTGGAGTAACCAAAGCAAGCATTTTTGGCGGGAAAAAGGGAAAGAATCGTTTGTTTTCACTGCTTTTGGTAAATTAAAAATTAAATTTCTGGGGCCAGCCAAAGAGCTCAGCGGATTAAAGAGTCTGCAAGCAGGCTCAAGGGCCGGAGTTCGATCCCTAGGGCTGAGTCACTGTTAGTCTGATTTTTTGTTTGTTTGGCCGAACCAGGGATTGAACTCAGGCCCTTGCTCTTGCCAAGGAAGCATTTATTCCACTGAGCCATCTCCCTGGCAGCTGAGTTTGATGTAGTAGTAAGAGCCTGAACATTATGTAGACCCTTCCTTAAAAACAAAAATAAAATAAATTTCTGAATAAAGGAAAAATATTAAATTATTGCATACCTTCTATATATCCTACCTGGGTATATTTTCAATTTTGAAGAACAAAGGTAGTTTTGATCAATTTCCTCTATCTTTCACCTTCTTCAATATCTTTTCCTCTCAACCCCAAAACATACCCTGATCTAGTCTGTCTCATGCCACAATGTCTTGGCCTATTCTACATAAGGGAAATACTAACATCTCCTAACATGCGTGCACTCTTAAAGACATTAGCAGGTGCCTCTGTGATTCCCAACTACTTTTTTTTTTCCTGTATCAAGGATTGAACAGAGCCTTGTGCATACTGGGTAAGCCATTGACCGATCCTTTTTTTTTTTTTTAATGCTCTGAATACTTTTTGAATCTTTTCAAGTTGCACAATGAAGTCTATACTGTACATATACACAGCAAACTTCCTGCCTTGATGCATGTCTTCAAATTTTAAATTCAAAGGTCCCATACCTTCCTTATTTCTTCCACATTTGGGATCCTACAGAACCATCTTTACTTTCTTCCAGAAACCAGAAACTTTTGCCTTTCTGAACTACCTACACCTTGCACAATCTCAAATCTATTTCTCCACTAGGTGGCAACACTGTTCCTTAAAAAGGAAAAATCACACCCAGGCCCAATAAAGCATGAGCAACTAGTTTTCAATGCATTTTCGAATCAGAATATGTACTTGGGGTATATGGGGTGCCTATTTTGGGTTTTTGAAAAGTTAAGCATATCGATTCAACCTGAAACACCTTTATATAAAACACATGGTTTACCAACTTCCAGAAAGCATCATATTCCTTCAATTGTGGTTGTTTTTGTTAAGACTACCAAAGGAAAAACAAAATATTTATTGTGAGATCCGACAATGATGGAAAACCAATGGCCAGCCAAATATTTCAGTGGATTAACGTGGCTGATTAGCCAGACACAGCGACCAGGTTTCGATCCCTGGTAAGCCGTAACAACCCACCCCTGGGGTGTGCTGCAAAGGTGATTGAGATTGGGCATGGTGGCACACGCCTGTAATCCCAGCTCTTGGGAGGCTGAATACAGGTGGATCACTACAAGTCTGGACCTACATAGTAAGACCCTGTAGACCGTGTAGACCCTTACCAAAATAAATAAATAAATAAATAAATAAATAAAAGCCCTTTTGACTCTCTGAGCAGCACCATGGCGGTAGGCAAAAACAAGCGCCTTATGAAAGGTGGCAAAAAAGGAGCCAAGAAGAAAGTGGTTGATCCATTTTCTAAAAAAGACTGACATGATGTGAAGGCGCCAGCTATGTTCAACATAGGAAACATTGGAAAAACACTCATCACCAAACCCAAGGAGCCAAAATTGCATCTGATGGGCTCAAAGGTCATATGTTTAAAGTGAGCCTTACTGACCTGCAGAATGATGAAGTTGCCTTTAGAAAATTCAAGCTGATTACTGAGGATGTTCAGGGCAAAAACTGCCTGACTAACTTCCATGGCATGGACCGCACCCGGGACAAAATGTGTTCCATGGTCAAAAAATGGCAGACCATGATCAAAGCTCATGTTGATGTCAAGACTACCGATGGTTATTTGCTTCAACTGTTCTGTGTTGGCTTTACTAAAAAACGCAACGATCAGATATGGAAGACCTCTTACACTCAGCACCAACAGGTCCGCCAGATCCAGAAGAAGATGATGGAAATCATGACCCGGGAGATGCAGACAAATGACTTGAAGGAAGAGGTCAATAAACTGATTCCAGACAGTATTGGGAAAGACACAGAAAAGGCTTGCCAATCTATCTACCCTCTTCATGATGCCTTCGTCAGAAAAGTAAAAATGCTGAAGAAGCCCAAGTTTGAATTGGGAAAACTCATGGAGCTTCCTGGTGAAGGTAGCAGCTCTGGAAAGGCTACTGAGATGAGACTGGAGCTAAAGTGGAACGAGCTGATGGATATGAACCACCAGTCCAAGAGTCTGTTTAAGATCCAGATTTTTAATAGTGATAAATAAAGTCCTATTTGTGATTGCAAAAAATAAAAAGATGGAAAAACCTAAGTTATGGGAATTAGACCCTATCAGGATCGTCTGGTATATCAGAAGCACCACCCTCTGAAGTAGCTCGATGCTTCTCCAGCTTAGCAATCAATTCTTTAGCAGGACTGAAGACACCATTTGTCTGCTGGTCACAGACATAGCAGCGGGAGGTGGTGCGGAAATGCTGCAGCGCATACGTCTCGCAGAAATAACGTTTGAGGTTTCCAGAGGCCTAGGGCTTGGGGAGGACGAGGAGGGATTAAGAAAGAGGGTACGGGCGGGTGAAATTGCAGCACAGCCATGCAGTCCAAACGCGAATGTGAGCAATGGTGTGAGAGGGTGAATCCCGAAAATAAGGCGGCCCTGGAGGCGTGGGTCAGGGAGACAGGCGTCCGCCTAGTGCAAGTGAACGGGCAGAGGAAGTATGGCGGGCCACCCCCAGGCTGGGTGGGCAGCCCGCCGCCGGCGGGCTCCGAGGTGTTTATCGGCCGGCTGCCCCAGGACGTGTACGAGCACCAGCTGATCCCACTCTTCCAGCGTGTGGGCCGGCTTTACGAGTTCCGCCTGATGATGACCTTCAGTGGCCTGAACCGGGGCTTCGCCTACGCCCGCTACAGCTCGCGGCGCGGCGCCCAGGCAGCCATCGCCACGCTGTACAACCACCCTCTGCGACCGTCGTGCCCGCTGCTCGTCTGCCGCAGCACCGAGAAGTGTGAGCTGAGCGTGGACGGGCTGCCGCTGGGCGTGACCCACAACATGCTGCTGCTGGCGTTGCAGCCCCTGGGGCCCGGCCTGCAGGAGGCGCAGCTGCTGCCCAGTCCTGGCCGGCAGCCCGCGCAGATAGCGCTGCTCAAGTTCAGCTCGCACCGCGCCGCCGCCATGGCCAAAAAGGCCCTAGTAGAAGGTCAGTCACGCCTCTGTGGAGAACAGGTGGCTGTGGAGTGGCTCAAGCCAGACCTAAAGCAGTGGCTCCGCCAGCAGCTTGTGGGTCCCTCATTTCAGTGCCTTCAGCCAGATGGCAGCCAACTGGTCCTGGCCAGGGGCAAGCTGGGGTACCAAGGTTCTCGGGCTGCTCTGCAGCTGCTGTGCCAACGAATGAAGCTGGGCAGCCCAGTATTCTTAACCAAATGTTTGGGTGCAGGACCTGCTGGCTGGCACTGCTTCTGGTACCAGGTAGTGATCCCTGGGCATCCAGTACCTTTTAAGCGGCCTCATCTGGGTCGTGCTGGCCACGGATGGGCAGGATGCACATGAAGTGGCCAAGGATGCTGTGTCTGCTCGGCTGCTGGAGGCGTTGAGTGAATCTGCAGGTGGTCTTTTATGGTTTTCAGGAGCTGAAGCAGGTTCTGTGGTTAAGCAGTGATGCCTGCATCTCCCCACAGGCAGCCTGAACTGTAGGCCGGGCCTGTATCAGCCTTCAGCCCAGCAGGCCTGGGCAGCAGCTACTGGTTCTCAGAGGGGGAGTGGGGCAGGGCCCAAGCAACACCTGAGGACTACTCAGATTTGGCTTAAGTTCTGGTGAGGTACCTTGCCCTTCCACCCTGTACCCAGGGTCTTGCCGACTCCAGTCTGGTTTCTCTTTGGCCATTCCCTATACAAAATACCTTATCACCCCCTCTCCCTTACCCCCAAACTTAGCATGAATCTTTGTTTTTATTTGGGAGACTGGCTGAGCCAAAGGGTCAGTTTATGCCCTTCCATCCCACCGGTTACCATTCTGATTTTTGTTTTGTATATGGTTTTGAGCTTTTCTATGCTGGTTGTATTTATATTAAACTCCTAGTTTATAAAAAAAAAAAAGAAAGAAAAGAAAAGAAATAACGTTTGAATTCGGTGACAACTGGGCTTTTAAAGGTCTGACAGCAGATGAAACATTTGAACGGTATTTCCTCCTCATCGCTCCCCACTTCATAGTTTTCGTCCACGCAGACACCATAGCAACCCTCACCAAGCTCACGCTCAATCTGCCACCCATGCTTGTAATCTGAGCAGTCGTGGAGGAATTTGCAGCTGTCTCCCAAGCTGCAGAAGCCAGTCTCCTTGTAGTCCTTGCAGATATTGGGCTGGTAATCCCAGCGCACAGTGTTGCGTAGTTGTTCAGGCACTCAGATGGGGCCCTTCCTTACCATTCCCGAGGAGGCGTTGTCCATGGACGTGTCCTTGGGCTTCATGTATTTCTGGTAATTATTGATTCTTCTATAGATCTTGTCATTCTCCTTGCCCCTCAGCTCTTCTTGGATCTTCTGGCTGCACTTAAAGATGGCCTGTGCGTGTCGTTCCTTCTGTGTCCAGTTCATAGACCGCTGTGGCTCCCATATCCTCTGGCCCTACTGGTTTCGCAGAGCGGTGGACTTCTACACCACGCCCAAACTCTTGCCCTCCTCCTCTTCCTCGCTGCTCAGATAATCGCAGGCCGCGTTCAGTTTACCGCTGCCTCGGGTCTTCTGAATCATTGGATTGTGGGTCGAACCACGGTGCTGCCTTTGTCACCAATGCTGCTACTTTCTCCGGGTTTAGGCTCCCGCACCCAGCGCTTTAGGCTGCCTGCTGCCCCTTTCTGCCTGGGCTCTTTGAAGAGGAAGGGGCACACCTGATCTGGCGGCTTCGCAGGAGGCAGCCGCTCGGCCATATTGTAGTCCCAAGAGCCTAAACTCCCCAATCCTTTTTATTTTGGGTTATGAGATAGGGTCTGACCAAATTGAGTAGGTGGCCTCGGACTTGGGATGCCCCTTGGAATAACCTCCTGACTAGCTGGTGTTACAGGTATGAACCACTGCAGCTGGCTCCAACCTACTTCTTCAAATGATCTTTCACTACTTGCCCGGAGGGTTTCTGGCCCCCTAGCCAAAGTCACTTGGCTTCCATACAAAGCCTATGCTTTCTTACCACTGTCTTTTCCCTTGATATTCTGTTCACTTGCATGATGCTTCCTTTCATCTTGCTTTCAGCCTTGAACTTTATCTGGCCAACCTTGTAGCATGGGATTTCACAAATACTCCGTAAGCATCAAGCACCTGCCGGAACTGCTTCTATTTGTGAATGTTGTATTTTCTCCAATAAGGGTCAGAACCATCTCCCATCCATTTGTGCATTGTCCCACAGTTCCCAGCATCATACCAGGTTCACAGATGAAGGAACAAACAAACCTGCGAACACATCTCCAAAGTAATAAGGGTGGATACCTTGTCTAGCACCTACAATTTCTATTGACACACAACTATTGTATATCTACAGTTGGACTAAGGTGTTGATTTTCCTCCTTAGTATTTTTTTTCTCTGGTTTGGAAAAGTAAACCCAGGTGTTTGTCGCTTAGTTATACCCTCAGTACTTTCTTTGGGTTTTTTTGTTTGTTTGTTTGGTCTGGGGTTTTTTGGCAGAACCGAGGATTGAACTCAGGCCCTTGCACTTGCCAGGGAAGCGCTTATTTCACTGAGCCATCTCCCCAGCCCCACCCCAGTGCCTTTGAAAATTATTTTTATATTGAGACATGCTTTTACCAACTTGCCAAGAAGTCCAATCTTAGCTTGAACTTGCAATCCTCCTGCTTGGCTTCCCAGAGTGCTAGGAGTACAGGCAGGTACCACCATGCCCAGTTAGTTTTCCTTATTTTAATTCTCAGATATTTAACCTCATTTCTGATCACTTTCTATTACTCAGCAAGATTCTTTGGCCATATGCATTAGTGCATGTCTATAATCCCAACTACTGGGGAAACTGAGGCAGCTCTTTGAATGTGTATTCCTCTCCTCACCTCCATATGATTCCACAGGATGAAAAGTCATTTACAATTGCACTTATGGTTTAGGAGCAATATAGAAAACTCTAAGGTGGCGACCTGGCGCAGCGGTCTCCGCGCCGGGCTCTGAAGCGTGAGGTCGCCGGTTCACGCCCCTGTCCCGACTCTTTCGGGCTGGTGAGATGGCTCAGTGGTCTAAAGCACCTACTTGGAACAAGCTTAGCAAAGTACAGGGACCGCAGTTCAATCCCCCAGCACCACATGCCAGCCAGCCCCGCCCCCAGGTGGGCTGAGCTGGCCATAAACACACACACACACACACACACACACACACACACACACACAAATAAATAAGTAAAATAAATAAATTTAAATAATTTTTAAAAAACTATAAAGGAATGTTATCTTCCTTAGCTTTGCTAAGTCAGAGAGAGGACAACTTTCCAGGCCAGTTCTGGGAAGACAGGCTCTGGTAACTATTCACTTTGAAAACAGGATCTATATCTCCCCTCTACCTCTGTTTTCCAAAATTCACTTGGTCCTAACATAGGAGCTCAGAAAAAATCAGAACTGATGTTTTCTCCTTTGGTGCTTAAGATTTAGCCGAGGCCTCTCTACATGCTAGGCTATACCACCATGTCCACAACCCCAGAAATGAGGAATTTTGATGGGAAGAGCAGGAAGAGGTGGAATTGAATTAATCATCTAGGAAAGGCCTTTAGAAACTGCAAAGTCTTGAACTTAGTACAATTTAAACTAGTTCCATGTTTAAAATGGCAGAGTTTGCAAATGGCCAGTTTGTCTTTTCTAATGACTGGGCACAGGTATCATAGCAAAACAGGTCATTTGTATAAACTCAAGTTCTTTGTCTCCCAAAGTTGATGAATAAATTTGAGGATAAAAAGAGGAATTTAAGAGAGTGTTAATAATAAGAAAAAGGTTCTTAATGGATATAAGAGGGGAAACAAGTCCAACATGATTTTTGTCTGTCCTTGTATAGGTAAGCAGAGTGAGGGGATTCCTTTCCAAGAAAATGAGTTTTAAAAGAAAATAGTTATCTTGAATTTCTAATGTTTTCTAGAGTCAGGCTGAAGTCCAGGTCCAGAGGTTAGGAAGGAGTTGCTAACTTAGCACGATCTGTCTAATGAGTTTCTTTCCTAGGAGGAAAGGCTCATTTCTCTCTATTCTTATCTTGACCTTTTATCTTTTTTGGTGTGTGTTTACTATTGCATCTCTAAGCTTAGTTTAGCTGCTTGACTAACTAGCTGTTTAAATTTACTCTTTTATCTGACCCTACCATTAGGTTGATCTAACTGCCTATACATAATAACAACATTACACTACTACAATCGGGTAGTGAGTAAGCATAGGTTCAAATGATTTCTGCTTAGATACCACAATGAGCACCTCATTGTGGTATGTAAGCATAGGTTCAAATGATTTCTGCTTAGATACCACAATGAGCACCTCATTGTGGTGCTCATTTTTCAAAGATATCTATCTGGCCAGGAGGTTCATGCAGGAATGGGACTTTAACAGGACTTTATTGCCCTGAAGAAGCAATAAATTGGTAAAATAGCCACCATCCAGGATATCATTTCAGTCTCAAAGCTCAACTGCTGCTATTAGTCAAATTTTCAGGAAAACATGATGCTAGCGCTAGGAAGATAGCTTAGTGCCTGCCTGGCAAGCACAAGGACCCAAGTTTAATCCCAAGCACCACATGCCAAGCCTGCCCTGAAACTGGGCATGGTGGCGCACACTCAGCACCAGGGAGTCTGAGACAGGAGGATCACCATGAGTCTGAACTGTGTAGCATGAACATGTATCAAATAAAAAATTTTTAATTAAAGAGAAAAATATGATGCTAACAATAGAATGATGGGTTATATTTTATAGGATTTTCTTTTTTGTACTTGAAGTTGAAACCAGGGCCTGGGGCCGGGGAGATAGCTCAGTAGAATAAGCACTTGCCTGGCAAGTGCAAGGACCTGAGTTCAAGCCCTGGTTCTGCCAAAAAGAAAGAAAGAAACCAAGGGGCTGCACTGACAAAGGTTCTACAGTCTGAGGTACAGGATCTCAGGATAAATCCTGAGGGCATTTCACTGACCTTCTCAGACCAAAAAGCTACAACTCTTGTTGCATAGGTCCTGCTTTACCTTGGTCTTAACCATCCAGCAGAAAAGTATGAAGACGAAATATAGGAAGTAAAGCCATGCTGTTATGTTGAGCTGTGGGGGACTCAGGTCAATAATTTCTGACATTGCCAGTTAAACAGAAGACCCAATGCTATTATGGGCTACTGGACTCTTTTAGAATATTTTACTGAGTTTACACACCTATAATATTCAATAACGGAACTTAGAAAAAATGGGGTATACCGATGAATGTCCATTTTGTATCTGCGTATTCAAAGTGGTTAGGATAGATATATAGTTGCATTCTCTTAATGAATAGAATGATTTGTTCTAATTGTGTTTGTAAATAGGATCTCAAGTCCGCATCTTGTACAACAATTAACCACTAAGAAGAATATATGCAGTGTGTTATTTGTTGAATCTGTACTTCCGATTTGATTTGAAACTGTCTCATTGCTATCTGTTTATCAATAAAATTTTGGAAAAAAAAAAAAAGAAAGAAACCAAGGCCTCCACACTGAGTACAACCCCACCCTTTTTCATTTTTTTATTTTGAAACAACATCCTGCTAAGTTACTAAATTGCCTAGGCTAGACTTGACTTTGTGATCCTATTGTGCCAGCCTCTAAGAGTGCTGGGATTATAGCTGTGGACCACTGCATCTAAACACAGGGAAATCTATCTTCTGAAAAGACTAGATATCTGTATCATCCAATTATCGTATTAATTTATTTAAATAATAAATCATATTTACTTAGAAGCACTTAGAATATCAACAAAACTGCAACTTTTTTATAATTAGAGTGGTATTCAATTAACAGAACAATTATTTCATATAAACTACATCAGCAAATCTGAAGATAAAAAAACTACTGTCCCCATATATAATGAATATATGCTCTGCACCAAATTAAAGTACCTGCTTTAAGTTTCTATGCCAATTTACAACCCATATACTATATTAGGAAAGGTTGGTGGCTATTGAAAATACTACCAAGATATAGCCCTCTAAAAACACATTTAGTAGTTTAACTATACAAACACACACACACACACACACACACAACCACTGTACAGCCTTAAAACAAACTTTACATAGCCCTACATTCATTTCTTTAAAAGCAGTGAGTAGGGCAGCCTACCCCACCATTGCAGAAGGCTGGCACACACAGGGCAGCGATGGGGACCAGGTGAGTCCTACCCATGCCCATTACTGACCCACAGAAGCTTTGTTGTTCTGAGGCCCACCCCCATGATCCTCAGAGCATTCCTGAGCTGTGGCTCACCCACACACACTCCCTTTCACCATGGAGGAAGCCACACTAAACCCCACATAGTGGGAGCTTTATAAGCCTTCCCCCCACAGGATCCACGCTGACCCATGCCCTGCCCCCTCCCAGTGCTGCTGAGTCTGGGTGAACATTGGAAGCTTCAAAACTGTCAAGCCAAAGGGGCAAAAGGCAATCTCAGATGTCTAGCCCGCCCAAAACAAGCCCAGGAGAAAAGGTCATAGAAGAACCTGGAAATCAAACACCGCAAATTTCTGAAATGATAACAATTGAAGTAAAGAAACAACTGCATCAGGCTATAGAAGAAATGAGATTACAAATAATTGGGTAAAAAAAAAAGAAATAACAATCATAAAAGAATTGCTCAGCACACCTAAAAGAGCATAGATGAAAAAAATAGAGAATAGGCTGGTGAGATGGCTCAGTGGTCTAAAGCACCTACTTAGAACAAGCTTAGCTAAAGCACAGGGACCGCAGTTCGA
>NW_004524616.1:11439310-11441591 GCF_000260255.1 Octodon degus | reverse complement strand
AAATAAATAAATAATTTTAAAAGAAAAAATAGAGAATAGAAAAATGATGAACAAAATACAGGGAAGAATTAGAATGTATAAAACAGATTCAAACAGATATTCAGGAAATTAAGAATCCATTTAAAGCTGGCAAAACTGAATGACCATTTTGTATCTGTGTATTCAAAATGGTTAGATTGCCAGGAAAATAGCTCAGTAGAGCAAGTGCTTGCCTGGCAAACGCAAGGGCCTGAGTTCAATCCCTGGTTCTGGGAAAAAAAAAAAATCTCAAAATGGTTAGATAGATATATAGCTACATTCTCTGAATTCAAGGAATAGTGGGATTTGTTCTAATAGTGTTTGTAAATAGGATGTCATATCTGCATCTTGTACAACAGATAACCACTAGGAAGGCAGTATGCAATGTGTTAATTATTGCAACTGTCCTACCAATTTGATTTGAAACTGTCTAACTATTTGTTTCTCAATAAAATTATGGAAAAAAAATAAAGCTGGCAAAACTGCTTAAATGAAACTGAAGACAGACTTTCAGACATTGAAAAAATCATTGCCGCTAGTGAATGCAAAAGGAAAGATCTCCTAAAAATAACAGAGAACCAGGAAATAACAATTCAGCAACTACAAGATGACACAAACAAAAACAATATAAGACTAATAGATGTCAATGAAACATTAGAAGCCAGCACAAATAACATAAAAAGACTATTTGCACAAGTGGTAGCAAAAACTTTCCCAAGCAAGGGAAAAGAATCTCACAAAGAGTTAAGTGAGGTGCTTAGAACTGCAATTAGCCATAATCAAAATAAATCTACATCTAGATACATAATAATCAAGATTCCAGAAATACAGCAAAAGAACAGAATATTAAAAGCTGTTAGAGAAAAAAAAATCACCTATAGTGGAAAGCCGATCAGAATCATGGCAGATTTCTCAACACAAATAATCAAATCAAGGAAAGCTTGGAGTGAAGTACTTAAGGTCATGAAAGAAAACAACATCTAACCCATAATGATGGACCCTGCAAAATTATCTATCACATTTAATGGAGAGATAAGATGCTTCCACAACAAGGAACAACTGAAGAATTTCATGACCACCACATCAACCCTATAAAGAGTACTGACAGATATTGTAGAAAGGGACAAAACAACAACAGAAAGGAACCACCAAGCAGAGAAAGTAATTAAAAACTTGCTCCAGGGGAAAGTAGGGACAGCAGGAAAATAACATGACAAAAATAAGCCAATACATAACAGTTATAACCATCAGTGTAAATGGTCTGAATTCACCAAACAAAAGAAGCAGACTGGCAGAGTGCTTCAAGAAAAAAGATCCAACAATATGCTGTATATAAGAAACACATTTAATACAAAAGAAAATTCAGAGCCTGAAAGTCAAAGTATGGGAAACAATACTCCATGTGACAGAAAAACAGAAAAAAGCAGGGGTAGCTACTCTGGTTGCTGACCATGTCAATTTCAAACCAAGAATTATTAGAAGAGATAAAGAGGGTCACTACTGAATTGTTGGAGGAAAACTGCAATTGGAAGGGATGACAATCATAAATATACATACACCTAACATATGAACAACCAACTACATAAGACAAATTTCTTTTTCCTTTTTTTTTTTTTTTTTTTTTTTTTTTTTTTTTTTTGATGGAACCAGGGATTGAACTCAGGCCCTTGCATTTGCCAGGCAAGCGCTTATTCTATTGAGCTATCTCCCTGGTCCCACAAGACAAATTTTAACAGATATGAAAAATCAAATGAACAATAACACAATTGTAATGGGGGGAGGGCCTGGCTCTAGCTCAGTTCTTTAAGTGGCTGCTTCCACAAAGCTGTCAGCCTCAAGTTGCTGTAGTTCAATCCCCACAACACTCCAGCCAGCCAAACCTGCCCTGAAGACATTCGGAGCAAAAAAAAAAAAAATCCTCAATTGTAATGGGGACTTTAACATACCACTGTCACAGACATAGGTCAACTAGGCAAAAAGAAAAAAATGAGGAAATAACAGAACTAAATGAAACCTGTTAAAAAATGGACTTAGTAAAACTTTACAGAATGTTTCAACCAACATGTCATAACACACATTCTTCTCACCCGAAAATGGGACATTCTCCAAAATATACCATATACTAGCACACAAAGCATGCTTAAGTAAATGCAAAGCAATTGAAATTCACCCATGCATATTATCTGATCATAGTGCAATGAAACTAGAAATGATTCACAAAAGAAACCACAAAAATCCAAAAACACATGGAAATTAAATAACA
>NW_004524616.1:11424023-11438348 GCF_000260255.1 Octodon degus | reverse complement strand
TTTTTTTTTTGCGGAACCAGGGATTGAACTCATATACTTGCGTTTGCCAGTCAAGCGCTTATCCTACTGAGCCATCTCCCGGCCCTGTACCTACCATATTTAAATAGCAATGGAATACCCATCTCTGACAAAACTAAACAAAAAAAGGAGATATAAATGAAGGACCATTTAGTATTTGTCTATACAAAATAGTTAGGATAGATATATTAAGAGAACTACTTTCTCTTAATTCAATGAGAAGAAAGATTTGTAGTAATAGTGTTTGGACAGGATATCATGTCTGCATCTTGTACTATGAATAACTACTACAAAGACAACAATATGCAATGTATTAATTATTGAAACTGTCCTACTAACCTGTTTTGAAACTGTCTCATTGCTACTTATTTCTCAATAAAATCAATAAAAATCAATAAATAAAATAGAAGAAAACAGCAAAAAAAAAGAATGTATTGCAAATATGAATTTTTGGAGAAATATCTTAGCCTTTTCTTTGAAGACTTTATATGCCTTCTTAGCTAGAAAGCTAAAAATTTCTACAGAGTTATAGTTAGATAGTTTCTGAGTTGGGCTGAAAACTAGAATATCATTTATATATTATTTCTCGTGTCTTTTCTAGTGCCCAAATAAAGGGGTGAGGACTGTCTCTAAACCCCTGTGGGAAAACTGTCCAAGTATATTGCTTTTTTTTGTTTTGATTTTTCCATTTAAAGGCAAACAGAAACTGAGAGTTACGATGAAAGGGAATGGAGAGGAATCCATGTTTTAAATCTAAAACTGAGAACTAAGTGGTATTACCTGCAATTTGGGAGAGAATTGTACCTGGATGTGCCACCAGAGGATGTACTGAAATGGCAGCCTCATTAATAAGGCAGAGATCTTGTACCATCTTTGTATCATTCTCCTGAGGGTTTATTATAGGGAGAATGGGAAATTTGTGAGGGAATTGAGAAGGTTTCAAACACTGTGTTTAACAAATTTGTCTACGAGAAGCTGGAGGCCTTTTTCTGTCTCTTCCTTGATTGGATAATGTTTTCAATTAGGAAACTGACTGGGGTTATTTAATCTTATAATTACTGAAATAGCTGAATTTGCTCTACCATGTACTCCCTTATACCATGTAATAGGATTGACCTGTTGACTAATTTAGTCATGGAGACCTAGTGTAGTCCCAGCAAGTGAAATCTGTTTTGGATTTAGGTAGAATCTGAGAATTGTCCCCAGTTTTGTTGATAAAGCTCTTCCTAGCAAGGAAATAGAAGACTATGGAATGATTAGAATCTCATGCTAAAACATTTGATCTTCAAAGTTACATGTCAGAAGAAGAATAAAGAATCTCCAGATAGGGATCACTTCAACTCCAACCATGACTATTGATTTAGTTTTCCAGAGAATGATATCAAAACATGAGCAGCCCATGTATCTATAAACAGTTGCATTGGCGCACTGATGACATCCAAGATTACCCAAGGCTCCTCAGAGAGATGGTGATGTCTGTGGACAGGAGCATTGCCACTTCCCTAGGCCTCTTCAGCTACCAGAACAGAAAAAGAACAATCTGGCTGGCCTAAGTTCTCTCTGGGAGCAGGCACAGTTAAACAACCAGTGCCATGAGTCAGATGCATTAGCTGCCTCATGCATAGAACAGGGCCCAGAAAGAGGTTTGGTGCAACCTTTTGCCCAGTTTCCTTGCACTTGAAATAGAAACCCTCTCTTTGGTGGTCTCTGGGTTTTTCCTTAGATGACCTGGGTGGGTTTATAGCATTACCAATTAAAATAGAACATTTTTGTCTTCCTCAGGAACCACACTAAGTACTATAGTTATCAAACATTTCTTTTGCTAAAGAGTCGTAGAAGTCTGAAGATAAGGTATTTCACTCCATCTTTTATGTTCCAAGCAGAAATGCTGTAACTAGAGAACAGTGTCATAGTTTAAAGTACCATTCCATGCCCAGCTTTTACATACTCCAGTATGTATTGAACTGAGACCATATTACAATAGTAGATGTCTGTGTTTTCAATTGTCAAGGTCAAGCCTGTCCCATTCATCAACATATGGCCTAGTGGCAAAGTTGGTGTAATCTGTGTGGTGATGATATCCGATAGTTTTCTTATCTAATAGTCTTAGGACTGATAGAGAGAAGTAGACAGCTAGGCCTTCACTCCTTAAGGTGGCAGGCAGCACATCTATAAGGAAGAGACCTAAGAGAGGTTAAAACCTGGAAAGACATCTCTCTCCAAACCTTATAGTGATGTTGGCATCATTTTCTACAGAAGAAAATCTTTGTCACCATATTGGGACCCATTAATTCCTTAGAGACAAGGGGGCTGGGCTATCTGTGGCCTTCCTAGTCCAAACTCCCACGAGGTAATGGCAGAACTTTGCCAAGCAAATTTCTTTAACCACCTGCTTGTAGCCCTAGAGGCCTAACTTGTATTTAGTTTAAGATTCTCAATGGCTTAGCTAGTATCAAGTCCCTTGATGACTCCTTAGCCAGAGTGAAACCATATGGGAAAAACATCTCTTGCATTTACCCTGATGGAAAAAGTACTAAGAACTGGCATGGTGCTGTTTTCATGTATGCTCCATTACTTTACTTAGGTTTGTTAATATTAAATGTCATTCTATACATCAGGTATTGATATCAACTTGTCTATATTTTAAAAAGGAAGCACATGGGCCAGGAGATAGCTTAGCAGCACAGCACTTGCCTGGCATGCACAAGGTCCTAAATTCAGTTCCCATTACCCTCAAAAATTATATAAAAAGGGGAAGCAAAAAGGCCAGGTGACAATGGCCTCATCAAGCTCTTGGACCAGTAAGTGTTGTTGATGCTCAGTTCCAGCTAAAAGCCTTGGGCATTTAAAAACTGCCCAGTTTTCTCTTTTTTGCATTCATAATTCCATCAACGCTTCCCCTCCATCCTCCCCCACCCCAACTGGGTAAGGTAGTCACACCCTTCCAGGATGAGAGCAGACCTCTGGTGTTGTCTGTGGGTCCTTATGTTCCCTGCCATATTCACCTACATTTGTCTAGGACACAGCCCTGGTCCTCTGACTATAGCTTAAGCAAAGGCTGCATGAATTCTTATGAATGATAGCATGAAGTTTTTCTTTTTGTACATGAAAAAAGAAAAAAGTGGGGCCAGGGAGATGGCTCAGTAGAATAAGTGCTTCCCTGGCAAGCACAAGGGCCTGATTTCAATACCCAGTTCCACAAAAAGAAGAAAAAAGTTTCTCTTGTTGGTTTTCTATAAGCCCATATGCTTTTGAAAATCAGAGCCTTAGCTCATGAGATCAGTTATTGAAAAAAAGAAAAAAAGGAGATAGAGGGGGAAAATGATGGTGGCAACCCATGTAAAAGTTATACATCACCATGCAAAAAAGAGAAATGGTGGCTGGCCACATGGCAAGATGATATGGTCACTGGTCATATGGCAAGGAAATACGGTGGCACTCCCAACCAAAATACAAACTGGGTAAAGCCATTTACAAACTAGAGAATGTAGAGACCAGGCTAATTTAGCAAATGTCTTTTATGATTAGCTACACCAAAGTTTTATTTTGCCTGGCCATGCCAAAATGTTGTCTCCTGGCTGGGTCACCAAAATGCCATCAGGTAGTTTCTTTAGAAATGACTTGTGAGGGTTGGGGAGATGGCTCAGTGGAATAAGCACTTCCTTGGCAAGCACAAGGGTCTGAGTTCAATCCCCGGTTCTGCAAAAAGAAAAAAAGAGAAATGGCTTGTGAATAGAAAGTATTATAGGCCCTTATATTTCAAAGGATTGAATAAGACAAGCCAAAAACAATGCCAAAAGTTTATTTGAAAAGTGAAGCATAAATGGGTCATAGAAGAAACTAGCTCTGCAGAGCAAGTTTGCAGATAGGAAAAAAAGAAGTTGAAGACAAAAAAAAAAAAAAAAAAAGAAAGAAAAGTACATGCTGCATCTGGGAAATGTGGTCTGTTGTGGGAAGTCCAAAGAGTGGGCTCCCCATAAAGTCTTGTTTCTTTTATGTAATTCACATCTCATGGGAGCCTGCGGGTAGTTCCATATTCAGGGTCCTGAGAATTATTTGATGCTGACCTGGGATCTTGTAATTGGCAAGTCCCACCCATTTCCACAGCCACTTTGCTGTGTTCCTCTTGTGGGCTGCTGGTCATCTGCAGCAGCACTGTTCCACATCTCTCCCCATTTCTGCAACTGTATTATTTCATGTCTCTCCCAGTTTTTTTGCTATGTCACCAATGGATAGACTAGGATGCTCTCAAGAATGCTGAAGAGGCCTTAGGCGCATTGGGATCCTTGAATTTCCTTTCTTTCTTGCCCCCCCCCCACCTTTAGGAGGGACACGTTTTTTAATTTCTCTTTGTAACAGGCCTTGTCTGTTTTTGCCATGTCTTCAAATTTTCCTTTCTTAGCAGACATGGTCTTCCACCTCTCTCAACACTTCTTAGAAAGGTTCTGAGCAACTGAGGGAAACATTTGCATGTTCCTTCTTGTGCTCCTTCTGACAAGTGTGCACAGAGAACGCATGTGATGGCATTTTGTCTCTCTGCTTCATAGAATCTCTTTTGCTCACGTTTATTCATTTTTATTCAGTGAGGCACAGAGTTACCCAGTTTTTATTTGGCCCTCATTTGGCCCAGTAATGTACTGCAGTAGCTTGTTTTTGTTCTTGGACCAGGAATCAAGTTCAGGACTTTGTGCTTGCCAGGCAGACTCTTGTGCCACTGAGCTATATCCCCAGCCCCTGCAGTGGCTTTTTTTGTCTTACTTCCAATAAACACTCTCCTAACTTCCTCCTTTTGTTTGAGATTTCATTCTTTGACTTCATGAGATAAATATGATTTATATGGTTTATACAAAGTTAAGTGTTTCACATTTGGAGGTCCCAACAAGATCCAAGATTGATAGGATGTATGATTAGGGAATATTGCCTTTCCATCCTCTTGCTTCATTTACAATATAAGTTTGTTAATCATGATTGCCTGTGATCCTTCTGCTTCAGCCCCTGAAAAAGCTGTGGTTGCAGCTGTGTTTCATCATGCCTAGCTATGGGGAAATTTATCTTCTGAGAAAACTAGATATTCACATTATACAAGTACTACATTCTTTCTAGGAGATAAACTACTTAACTGGTTGCTTAATGAGACCAACAAGTAATACCATCAGCTTAAGATATCTTTCTCAGAACTTGAATTAATCTATAGATTCAAAGCAATCTCAATCAAAATATTAAATTAGTAGGCCAACCCTAAAGTTTAAATGGAATTGCAGGGCTGGGGAGATAGCTCAGTAGAATAAGCACTTGCCTGGCAAATGCAAATTCCTGAGTTCAATCCTTGGTACCATCAAACAAATAAACAAAATTGCAAAGGACCTAGACTAACCAAAACCATGTGCAAAAACCACATTTATGCAGATGTGGTGGTAACACCTGTAATCCCAAAACTCTGGAAACCTGGTACAGGAGGATCTCAAGTTTAAATCCAGCCTGGGTAACTTAGTAAGTTCCTGAGAACTTGCCTCCAAAAAAAATAGTAAATGAGTGGGATGTACCTCATACTCACAGTAGAAAAGTAAAAGAGAGATAAAAGCTTGGCCCCAGCCTTTAGTTTGTCATTTTGTTTCTATCTCCTTTGCCACTTTAAACTTTGGATATGATTTTTGCTCACCTCTGCATGTAAACATATTAATGATTTAAGGAGTGTCTCTCTGTAGCTGGTAACCCTCCCCCTTCAAGGCAGAAGGCACCAAGATAGAAGTAATTAAGGTATTCTCAATGCTTGTAGAGACAAAAAAAAAAAAAAAAAAAAAAACTGTACCGATATCATAAGGAACAGGCCAGCTTTTGTACTGTCCACTCCAGATTCTTAGAAAGTCACCTAGAAGTCTCCAGTCGTTGCCTTAACCCTGAAAGACCTACCTTCATCTTGCCTTTCTGATTCCTTTTCTCTGAGTCATTCTCTCCTACGTCAGCTTGAAGTCCATCAACAATAGGTTTGATCAGTAAACATCCCCTCCTTCCCCCCAGGCAGCAGCAATTTTCTTACCTATGCCAACAAGGTCCACCCTACCCCACCCCCAGACAGACCTGAGATAATGATCAACTGGACCAGTTTGGCCAGAATTGATTAACTAAGCAGTCTTCTTGCCTCTCAGCCCCCATTCCATTCTACTCCTTACCTAAACTTGAAACACTTATCAATATCCCTGAATAAATTCCTTTCCTAATTTCCACAATTTATTTTTGTTTCATTTTTGAGTGTAAGTGGCCAGATTAGGTGTTTTGGGAGTTTCCTTAAGTCAGGCTCCCCTCTGGCCCAAGATTCTGGTAATAAGTTTACCATTTTATAAATTTATAGTAACCAAAAAAGTGTCACACTGGTGTAAAGGAAGGCAAAAAGATCACTAGAACAGGGACTGGAGTTATATCTTTATACTAAAGTGTGTTCTGAGTGCCTGAGGACCTGGCTCCCACCCCCAGTGCGCACATGTGCACACTCACACTTTTCAGTAGAACACAATAGAGGACAAAAGATATGGGTTCTCGTATATATGGTTAATTTACAATGAAGGTGTCCAGGAAATTCAATGAGGAAAGGGTAGACTTTTCAACAAATTGGGATATATTAATTGAATATTCACATACAAAAGAAAGGAGGCAGGGAGGGAGGGGAGGAGGAGGAGGAGGGAGAGGAAGAGAAGAAAGAGGAGGGGAATGATCTTGCCAGTGCTGGGGAACACCTGTAATCTTAGCTCCAGAGGAAGCTAAAGGAGGAAAATGACAGGTGTGAGCCCTGCCTGGCAATTTAGAGAGTCTTGTCTCAAAATAAATAAATAAATAAATAAATAAATAAATAAGGCTAGGGTCAGGCTCAGTAGTGTCCACCTATAATCCCAGAATTCTGTGAGGCTGATGCAGGAAGACCACAAATTAAGAGCCAAAACTGGGCTGCTGAGGAAGACTCTGTCTCAAGATAAAAGAATAAAAAAGGAACTGGAAGGCAGCGCAGTTTCAGACACACATACACAGACACGTATGTGAAAAAAAAAAAAAAAGGATCAAAGATGTAGTAAATTGCAAAAGCTTGGACTTAATCCTCTGTATTTAAAAAATAATTAAAAACAAAAGGGCAACAAAGAACTCTTTGTACTGTACATAAAAATTAATTTAAGATAACACAGATCTAAAAGTAGGATCTAAAACTCTAAAATCCATACAGAATGGCATACAATAAACGATTTTTCTATGGGAGACTGTTTTACGCATTGCAGGATTTTTAGCTGTATACCTGTCCTCTACCCTCTAGAAATCAGCAAGTTGTGACAATTTAAAAATCCCTAAGTGGTATTCATGACTGTAACTCCAGCAACCTGGGAGGCTGAGGCAGGAGGATCACAAGTTCAAGCCCACTCTGGGCAATTTAAAATGCAGCTGTCTCAAAGTACAAAATAAAAAAAGGCTGAGGATATAGTTCAGTGCAGAGGTCCTGGGTTAAAATCCCAGTACTACACAAAGAAAAACCAGGGGCCGGGGAGATGGCTTAGTAGAATGAGCAATTGCTTGGCACAAAGAAAAACCCAGGTATGGCTAACACCCTGTCATGAAGAGAAACTAAAATAGCCCCTAGCTGAGAACCACTAGGTTACTCAAATCATTCTTTGAAAAAAAATTAAACCATTTAGTTATTTATTTATTTGGTACAGGGTCTCATTATGCAGGTTCGACTCATAGTGATCCTGTTTTCAGTCTCCCGGGTTCTGGGATTACAGGTGTGCACCACAACTGATTTCAGTGGCCTGCATGCCTGCCTGGGGGCGGGGCTGGCACAGCATGCAGTACTAGGGATTAAACCCAGGTCCTTGCGCTTGCCAACCTAGTAGGCCCTTAGACCACTGAGCTATCTCCCCAGCCCTCAAAAGTATTCTTAGGACACAAAAAAATGAATCATAAAGGAGAAAACTGGTAAATTGGATTTTATTAACAGTAAAACTCAATACTTCTCAAATGATACTATTAAGAATATAAAAAGAGCTTAGGCAGACACAGGGGCTGGGAGTTCAATTCCCAGGCCTGCCATGCTAGCCCCATCTCCGGGGAGCACTGAGACAGCCATTGACACTGGGCGTGGTGGCTGAAGCCTGAAATCCCAGCTCTTGGGAGACTGTAAACAGGAGTATCACTACGGGTCTGATCTGTAATAAGACCCTGAACACTTTGTATACCCTGTCCTAAAAAAAAAAAAAGATAACTTACTCTTATGGCTTGTGTCCCTATGTCTCCCCAGGCCCTCCTGGAATCATTAGTGACACTTTTCAAAGGTGGTTGGATCTAGGGTGCAATGTTGGCATTAAGGGCATCTGATGACTAAATTAGTCCACTGATTGGATTGGCATAGTTCTGGATGTGAATAATGGGAAGGCCCACCATGAGTGGGAGTGCTGCCTGTCCAAAGGACACATAGCCTGGGTAGAATATAAGGGACAGAAAGAGGGCTGCTGCTTGTCACTTGTTGGTTCCCTTGTCACTTGCTGCTTGTTACTTATTGCTTTGATCAATGGCTATAGAAAAAGCCCAAGTATAATCCTACCAGGTTTTAAAAATGTTAATTCTAAAATTATTTATTTATTGGGTTTTAACCCAGAAAGAGTTGAGGTACATCCTTGTGGTGACAAAATAGTTAAAACTGTGACAAAATTTTTCTTTTGACATAATCTTGTCCAGGAAGCACTGGGCAACTATGGTGTTGCCAGAGAGCCAGGTCCTAACATGGTCAGGTTTAACGCTGCAAGGAACTCGCAACAGTCGATTCTTTGTCTTTGAAGAAATTCAGGTAAGACACACAGGCTGTTGTATAGAGTGTGAGTAGAAATGACTGCAAAATGACAGCTTTTCAGAGAGTGTTTTCAAACATGAAAGTGGACTAGCACGAAAGAGGCCTTGCATTACATTTATATGATTAGCTGTGTCTTTCAGGGAATATCCTTTCCTTTCTGCAATATCACTGTCCTTGTATAAAGCAGGCTGTGTTAACCTACTTCCAAGAGGAGCAGGCCCCTAAATACTTCTTAGGTATGTTTGTTTGGAGATCTTGAGGTTTTTCTAATCCTTCACCCATAGTCCGAATTTTATATAGGCCTTAGATCTTATCAGCACACTTAGATGTTACCTTCTTTTAAGCTAAAAGTTTGAAAACAAGTTTGTGTAGGTTCTATCTATTGCTAATAATCAGAAACTAGAAAAAAAAATAAACAATCGCGTCTTCTTTGCTTTTACACAGCCCCCAACCATCTCGTCCATTAGTGGGGCCTAGAAACATGGCAAGATAAAAACAGATGTAACACGTATTCATTCCTCCCAAGAAGCCCTGACTCACTCCAAG
Organism: Octodon degus; assembly: GCF_000260255.1. Classification (NCBI taxonomy): domain Eukaryota; kingdom Metazoa; phylum Chordata; class Mammalia; order Rodentia; family Octodontidae; genus Octodon; species Octodon degus. Next base: position 11,428,960 of record NW_004524616.1, on the reverse strand, counting down.
TTAATGTGTATAGACATTCTTGTGTAAAACTGAACTGACGTGAGACCACAGCAAATGGCCTTGTGAATTTGTAACTTTAATGTACAACTTTTAGATACAGTATAGACAGAGACCACACTACCCAGAAGAGAAATGCCTGACCTACGTAAATTTGCCGACGCAGCACAGGTGAAATAGAGCGGAGCCGGGGCCATCTGCAACACCCTGCCTCAAAACTTTTAAAGCTAAAATTAAAAAGCATTGCAGGTGTAGCTCTGTGCAAAGGCCCAAGGCTTGGTCCCCAGTAGTTCAACGGAGTGAAGGAGAATGAGAGCGCGCGAGAGACACACAAAGGGAAGGAGGGAGGAAGGGGACAGGGAAGGGGAGCGAGGGTTCAGTGGCCGGGGCAGGGAAAGAGCCCTCCTGCAGCCCGAACGCTGAGCGGCCTCAGCCTTGAAGAAAGCGTGGCTGCCTGCGGGATAGCAAAGCAGCGCGGGCAGACGAGGACAGGGAGGAGGGCAGCACAGTGCGGCCCACAGGAGGATCACAACCAGGCCCAGTCTCCGGAAACGAAGGCGCCCGGGAGCTGAGCGCGGCGCGGAACGTTAGGATGAAGGGCGCCGGCTGAGGAAGGCCTCCCAGAGGCCGCAACGGGCGTACACAGCGAGGGTCACATAACTTCTGAAAAAAGTACACGTGCTAGAGGCACAGGGTTCTCACTCATCACGAACCTAAGCGACTTCCGGCCTATTCAGCGACCAGCTAACCTGCAAATCGGCCCCCGCCGCCACCCTGCCGGAAGTACGCGCCTGCCCCGCCCTACGCGCACGCCCCCTAGGCCGGAAGTGCTCGCTCAATCCGCCGGAAGTGTTCGCCCCGGCCGCCGGAAGTGCTCTCCCGGCCTGCCGGAAGTTTTCCTGTGACCAGGTGCGTAACGCAGCGGGAAGATGGCTTTGGAAGCCGGTGACATGGAAGACGGGCAGCTTTCTGACTCCGATTCCGACATGACGGTCGCACCTAGCGACAGGCCACCGCAAGTGCCTGTGAGCGAGATGGGCGGGCGGGTGACAGGGCTGGTGACCCGGCGGAAGGGGAGCCCCATCCCTGAGGCGCCCACGTGCGGCGGGGAAGGCGCAGCGGGAAGACGCGCCCGGCGGCGGCAGCGGGCGAGGGCGGAAGAGCCCGGGGGCAGCTGGCAGTGAGGCGCAGCCCCGCGAGCCTTGAGGCCTCCTGGACGCGGCGTGCAGCGGTCTCGGCGTCGCTTCTTGCGCACTGCTGTTCGTCCTGAGCCTACCGACTTCCCTACGCCAGCGCCGCTTGGTTTGGAAGGACGAATCTTAGCGAAAGTGTAGAACGTGGAGACAAAGGCCTGAACAGCTTGCCGTTTTAATTTTCTTTTAGTGCAGATAGGGAGACGGAGGCCTACGAAGGAAGTTCGTGGGTCCTTCAGGGGCCTGGCAGTGCCTAGCTTTGTACCGTGGAGTTAGTTTTTTGTTTTAGCTTCCAGGTTTTCTAAATGGGAATTTCGTATGATTCCGTGGAGAGCAGCAACCACTTGAAGTGGGCTTTGGTGCCAGGCTGCTTCTACGCCAATCCTAGCCTGGCCACACGCTGACCAACCTGCCTGCCTGTTTTGGTGGCCCGGTCTGTAGAATTGGCACTGTGGTTTAACGGATTGAATGGAACAAACCTCCTGCTAATGCCTGGTGAATGGTAGCTGCCTTTATTATTCAAGACAGAAACACGATCCTGTGACTTAAATCACTTTTCCACTCCTGTTTCTAGCATATAATAGTTAACAAATATTTGGGTTCATGTTTAGTATGCAAAACAAAGGTCAAGAGCAAAGTTACAGTTAGGAAGAATAAATTGAGTTATTCTGCTACACAGTAGGATGACTATAGTTAATGTATGATTTGAGATAGTTAGAGATTTTTTTGGTTTTGTTTGGCACTGGGCTTCAAATTCAGGGGAGCCATACCCCATAACTCCATCCTAGCCCTTTTCATTTTGAGACAGTCTTGCTGAGCTGCTCAGGAAAGACTCAGACTTGGTATCCTCCTGCCTCAGCATGTCTCAGTGCTAGGATTACACGCATGCATTACTTCCCCAGACTATGAGGAATTTTACACATTTTACCACAAAGAACTGTTTAAAAAAATTTTTTTTAACATTTTGTGTGTGTGTGTGTGTGTGTGTGTGTGTGGCCAGCTCAGCCCACCAGGGGGCGCGGCTGGCTGGCATGTGGTGCTAGGGGATCGAACCGCGGTCCCTGTGCTTTTCCAAGCTTGTTCCAAATAGGTGCTTTAGACCACTGAGCCATCTCTCCAGTCCCAAGAACTGTTTAAGATGATGGATGAAAAAATCAAAATCACCACCCTGAGAACAGGGCAGCATTCAAAAACACCCCTTCCTAGTTCACGTACTCAAGTTTGAGCTTACCCAAGGTCCCAAGCTGCTTCTCTGTTGGTCAGCTTCCACAAGCTACCTGCTTGAAGGATAACTATCAGCCTGGTTTCAGCTTCCCTTCTCAACAATAAAAATCCCTGAGTCATAGAGACAAGGCCAGTTAGTCCTCATAGCAGCGGTCCCTCTTGGATTTAATCCCAATAAAACTTGACCATGGAGCTGGATTCTTTTTCCTTTTTTTAACTAACAACCAATATGCTAGTTACCGTGATTTTATCATCACACAATAAATGCCTGTATCACCACATCACGTTGAATCCCCTGAATCTGTAATTATGTGGCAATTAAAGCAAAGCTGGCTTCTTGTAGATATTAATGTCATTGGAAATAAATTCTGGAATATTTTGTAGTATTTCAGTCCTTCAGGTTGTTTTATATAAATTTACCCATAACTTAGTTACCACAGTGAAATCTTCAGTTCTAAAAGTAGTAAGTAGGAGGAAGAGGGAGCAGTAAATCAGAAGCTGGGTTGGTGATGCTCACTTCTAATCCAGCACCTTCTATAGCTGATGCAGGAAGATTGCAAGTTTAAGGCCAGCCTCAGCAGTTCAGCAATTTAGACCCTCTCTCTAAGTAAAACTAATAAAAAGGACTGGGACTGTAATTCAGTGTGAAGGCCCTAAGTTCAGTCTATGCCACATATAAGGAGTATGTCAGGCTGGTGCCTGGTTCACTTGCCTTGTATACAGAAGATCCCAGGTTCAATTCCCAGTACTGCAAAGAAAAAATCATCACTAGAATAAGGGAAGAGGATGGCAAGTTTGAGGCCATCTTGGGTAACTTACACCCTACCTCAAAACAAAAGTAAAAGGGCTGACCATGTAGCTCATTGCCCCCTGTATTCAATCCCCTGTGTTGCAATTTTTTTTTAAAAAGTAAAGTGTCAGGGATTATATACTTAGGAGTTCGCCTCTTATCTAAAAGTGTATTCACAGAGCCATCTAAAGCTATTGGCTGTATCCAAATGCACATTATTTTTGGAAAGAAATAGCAGTTTGGCTATAACTGAAAAGATTGGTTTTTTGTTTTCTTCCAATGCTGAGGATCAAACACAGGCTCTCATGTAATAGGCAAGTAAGATGCCTTATAGAATTGTTTTAGCTGCAGAGATAAAAATTTGTGACGGCTTTAATGTGAAATTTGAGAAAACTATGAACTGGAATGGTTTCAGAGATGTCTTTGGAGATCAGTTCTGTTTCAGAATACTCCAGATGAATCTTAACATTTTTGTTGTAGTAGGTCCTGGTGGGTAGAATGGTTATGTTTTATGGAATTGACTATGTTTTCTTTCACTTATAGAAAATACTTGGTGGAGACAGTGCTGTGCAGGCTTCCCACACTGTTGCAACAGCATATGTACCAGTATCACATTACCGGATTGTTCAAAGTGTGGATTCAAGTGAAGAGAGTTTTTCTGATTCAGATGATGATAGCTCTCTTTGGAAACGCAAGCGACAGAAATGTCTTAACCTGCCTCCCAAACCTGAGCCTTTTCAGTTTGGCCAGAGCAGTCAGAAACCACCTGTTGCTGGAGGAAAGAAGGTTAACAACATATGGGGTGCTGTGCTACAAGAACAGAATCAAGATGCAGTGGCCAATGAACTGGGTATTTTGGGAATGGAGGGCAATATTGACAAAAGTAGACAATCTGAGACCTATAATTATTTGCTTGCTAAGAAACTTAAGAGGGAATCTGAAGAATATACAAAAGATTTAGACAAAGAGTTAGATGATTATATGCATAGTGACAAAAAAACAGAGTCAAAAGAAGAGGAAAATGGTCAAGGTCATCTCAAACGGAAACGACCTGTCAAAGAGAGACTTGGGGCCAGACTAGAAATGAACTATAAAGGCAGGTATGAGATCACAGAGGAAGATTCTCAAGAAAAGGTGGCTGATGAAATTTCTTTTAGGTAAGTATTTAAATTGTATCTACAAATGAACGCCTGACCAAGTATCTTATATTTACAGGAAAAAAAGTTGCCAGATACATTAATGATGATGTTCTAGAGTTCTTTGTTTTTATTTTTGTCTTAAGGAACTGACACTAGGCTTATCTGGATATATGAATGCAGTTGTATTTTCTTACATTGAAGAGGTATGATAAGGATAATTTTGTGTACTCGGGGACTTTTTTTTTTAGATAGAATCTATTAGTAGTGATAGGTTTTTTTGGTTGTTGGGTTTTTGTTTGTTTTGTTTTTTTTGTTTTTGTTTTGAGGTAGACCTATGCAGTTCAGGCTGGCCTAGTGCTTGCTTTTGTAGCCCCCAGGCTGGTCTCAAATTTGCAGGGATCCTGCTGTCTCAATTGAGTGCTGGGATTACAGGCATGCCACCATGCCTGGTTTCATGAACTTTTAAGCAGCTCTGCATTTAGTATTGTACAGCTTCTTATACAAAACATCTTTTTTTTTTTTTTAATTAGTTTTTTGGTACACTTTTGATATACATAATGACCATATTCATCATAGGGAATTTGTACCCATACA
>NW_004524616.1:11388827-11423923 GCF_000260255.1 Octodon degus | reverse complement strand
GTGTGTGTGTGTGTGTGTGTGTGTGGCCAGCTCAGCCCACCAGGGGGTGGGGCTGGCTGGCATGTGTTGCTGGGGGATTAGAACTGCGGTCCCTGCTTTGCCAAGCTTTTTCCAAGTAGGTGCTTTAGACCACTGAGCCATCTCTCCAGTCCCATAAATGGAATAAGGACTTTTTTTTTTTGCTCCTTGAATGCCTTCAGGGCACTTTTGCATGGCTGGAGTGTTGTGGGGATTGAACTACAGCAAACTGAGTCTGCCAGCATTGTGGAAGCAGCCACTTAAAGAACGGAGCTAGAGCTAGGCCCCCTATCTTGATACTTTCCCCCATTTCCCTCGCCTCCCTTCAACCCTTCTTCCACTCCTTCTTTACAAAAGCTTTGTTTGCAGTTTTCTTCCTTTTTTTTTTTCCGTTGCTCTTCCCTTAATCTCCCTCCCTTGTTCTCCTTCCCATTTGAATATTTTCTTCTTCTCAATATTGATCATCCATTTTAACACTTCTAGTTTCTCACACAAGAGAAATAGGTGATACTTAAAGATGTACTTTAGTTATTTTACTTCAGAGTATGGTCCTAAGGTACATCTATTTGCCTAATAATGTCTCAAGTTTGTCCTTTTTATGGCAGAATAATAGACTTGTATGTGAAAATTACATTTCTTTTTCCATTCATCTGTTGATGGGCATCTGGACTGTTTCCGAGATTTAGCTGTTAACAAAGTGTGCTGCTATCAGTGTGGGTCTGCGTATGTTGCTGTGCTACGATGCTTTTAACTTTTTCAGAAAGATAGCTGAAGGGGAATAGCTAGGTCAAATGAAACCTCTAATTTTATTTTTTTTGAGGACTCTACATACTGATTTTCAAAGTGTTAATACTAATTTACGCTCCCACCAACAATGAAGAAGCATTCTTTTTCCCAAAGCTTGCCACTATTGGAGGGGGATGGGGAAATTGAGACTTCTATTCTAGTTGCACTATGTATCCAGGCTGGCCTTGAGTTGACTGTGCAGCCCAGGCTGTCCTCAGACATGCTGCAATATTCCTGCCTTAGTCTCCTGAGTGCTGGGCTTATAGGTATATGTCGCCATGTCTGATTCACCAGCATTTGTTACTGGTTGATTTTTTTTTTTTTTTTTCCCCCTGTTTTGGTTGGTTGGGACAGGGTCTCACTATGTAGTTCAGGCAGGCCTGGACTCACTATGTAACCTAGGGGACTTATACTCTAGTGATCCTCCTGCCTCAGCCTTCTGTAGCACTAGGATTAAAGGTGTACACCACCACACCTAGAGATCAATTCCTTGTTTTTCTTTTTCTTTCTTTTCTTTTTTTTTTTTCGGCAGAACCGGAGATTGAACTCAGGCCCTTGCACTTGCCGGGGAAGCCTTTAGTCGATTGAGCCATCTCCCCGGCCCTCAATTCCTTATTGATAGCCACTCTTTCTGGAATGAAAGTAAATCTTTTTGGACTTTTAAAAAATATTTTCAGTCATTTGTTACTTAAAAGTAACTGTAGTGAAGTATATTTTATATATGATAGTATTCACCTACTTTCAAGTGGTTTTTTCTTTTTGGTGTGGTAAATTTATCAATTTGTATAACCATCACCATCACATATAAAACCTTTCTATCACCCAGTGAGATCTCTCGTGTCCATCTGCCCACTTACAATGAATCCTGTTTTCATCCCCAGACAACTTTCCAGTCTCCTTTCTCTCTGTACAGGTTTGTGTTTTCTGGACAAATGAAATCATAGAGTGTGATCTTATGCTTGTTTCTTTCACATGTGAATTATTTTTTGACATTGATCTATATTGTAGCAGTGAAGAATACTTGATTACTTTCTATAGTTGAGTATATATATGTATGTAAGGTGTGAATGAAAAATAATGGAGTTTAAATTCTTTTAAAAAGGTATTACAAAGACATTACCATTAATCCTCCTGAAAATAGTCCCTTTTGAGTCAGACTTTTGCCATTGATCTTGCCACTTTATGAAAAAGCTCTAGAACTTCTTGTCTTCACTTGTACTGGGGTAGCTTCCTTGAATGTATTGAATCAACTCAAAATATTTACCTTTCATAGTCACTTTGACTTTGGAGGGTATCCAGACTGAATTGCACAGGGCCAGAGCCCATGAATTAAGTGAATGAAGACACACCATAATGTTTTTACAAGAGCCTGCCTTTCCATTGGCTGGCACTTAGCATTCACCTTGTTTGTCTTTTTGAGAGAGGGTTTTTCACTGTGCATTTCAGGTTGGCCTTGCACTCACTTTGTAGCCTAGTCCTCCTGACTCAACCTCCCAAGTGCTGGGATTACAGGCATGTGCCACTACTCCTAGCTTCACCATGGTTTTAAATTTCATTGGTTCATTATGCAGAGAAGACTTCCAGAACTGCTTCAGAAAGTGGCAAGACTGATAGGATAAGTGTGGTTAAAACAAGGGGAATTGTCCTGGGGGAGATCAATGGCAATATGTCTGTTGTTGTAATTTTTAAAAATGTAAACACAAAGCCTCATGTGCTGGTGCATACCTATAATCCCAGGTGTGCACTGCGGCTGGGATTGCTGCAAGTTCAAGGCCAGCTTGGGCTGCATATGAATTCAGGACCAGTCTGCACTGCATAACAAGACCCTCAAAAAAAGGAAAAGAAAAAAAGTCAGCACCATATTTTCCTTGCATGTCCATAATGAATGATATTTCACTTTTTGCTAATCACTACTGCTATTATGAACCATTGCATGTACATCTGTGAACGTTTTCTTTTTTGCGGGGGGGTGAATACCTAGGAGTGAAGATGCTTGGTGGGTGGTAAATTTTTAAATCATTTCTTTTTTCACAAGTTCAACTTTTGATTCCCTTTTAAGTCACTTGTTACAAGTTGAAAACAAGCTGGGCATAGTGGTACATACCTATTCTCCTAGCACTGAGGCAGGAGATTCACAAGCTTGAGACCAGTCTGAATGCATAGTGAGAACTTATCTCAAAAACCCAAAAAATCCAAATGACAACTGGTTGAAAATAAATGTGGTTGAAAAAAAGAAAATGTAATTGAATAGTAAAATGTCAGGTATTTACTTTCCATCACAGTCTTTCTCAGTATGTGTTAGTACTGGGTTTTTTAAATACTGAGGACAATTGTGATTTGAGTTCTAGAAAGAAACTTAATTTATAAGCCAGAGCCTTTGCTTACAGATAAAAAAACCTCAGGTTTAGTAGTTAGATGGCTTGCCTCAGCATCACACGTTTAATTGTCAGACTGCCACTATTGCTTTACCCATAGTCCAGTGCACTTTCTGCAGCAATACACTGCCTCAGGCTGAGAAGAACAGAGGTCCTAATCTGATGGGGAACTGACTGGCAAGGGTTTTGCACTGCCACTTTCCCTTCATTTCTGGAGCATGTGGTCTCTGGCTCCATTCAAGCTTCCTATGTTCTGACTCATAACACTGAAAGAGTTGACATCACACTTAAGATTCCTAGGACTGTACAGAGTGTAACTGTATTAAATCATCAGTAAATATTAGCCATTTCGATTTTTGTGCCAAGTTAGCCTGTGAGGACAGTCCAAGACATCCAGTCCATCTGGAATTTAAAAAGCTAACTTTTAGGAATAGTAGTTGAAAGCATGACATTTGTTATTTGTTTGGACACATAATTGAATACATAGTATATGTTATTTGTTTTAACAGGAATAGTTTATAATTTTATCTTTTTTATATTTAGACTTGCTGAATGTGCACATTTATTTTGAAATCTACCATAATCTAGAAAGGCAAATGAAGCCAAGTAGGAGAGTTGAGATGAAACCTAAGGGTTAATATTTGCAGGACTGAAAATGAGGATATTTCCATGCCAGTGATTCTGGGGTTAATTATTGGAGATTTAGAAAAAGCAAATGTTACTACAGTAGTATTCTGATGCTAGTTGAGCACTATCCTGGAGAATAATATAACAACAAATAAGAGGTTAATTTTGTTTCATTTTCTAATCAGGTTACAGGAACCAAAGAAGGATCTGATCGCCCGAGTAGTAAGGATAATTGGGAACAAAAAGGCAATTGAACTTCTGATGGAAACTGCTGAAGTTGAACAAAATGGTGGCCTTTTTGTAATGGTAAGGCTGCTGCACCAGTTTGTTGTTCTTATATTATGTATATGTCTTTTTCTAAATATATCTATATATAGATATACTTTTTTAAAAGTGAATTTGCTTATGCTGGACCACTTATTTATTATTATAATTATTACCATGTGTTTCAGGCTTTTAGAAAACTACATGAATAATGAAGACTGAACCTAAAAGTCCAGTAGTGTGTCCCATCCATCCCCATAATGAAATACGAGCCCAGGGCCTTCACTCTGAGCTCTGTCTCCAGGCACACACCCTCCCCCACCCCCCAATTTTGAGACAGAGTCTTGCTGACTTAAAAATTTTAACATAGTCTAGAATGACCATAGCTGCTCAGATTTTGAGTGTATACATTTTAGAGTTCAATATACTAAATAACATTTATTAAGGTTTTTTTTTCCCTCCTTAAGAGTTTCCACTCAGCTACAAAATGAAAGTTAATTCTGTGATGTACAGATGCTCATGGAGTACTTAGCAGCCCGGCATGGTGGCACACTGCAGGCTGAGGGAGGAGGACTGAGTTCAAATCCAGCCTGGGTAACTTAGTGATGTAGTGGGATCTTATGTCGAAATAAGAGAGCTGAGGGTATTGCTCAGGCCTTGATTCCAAGGAAAAAATATGCTTAAGCTGAACATGGTGCCACATACCTGTGCTGTAGCACTGATGAGACTGAGGCAAGAGGATCATGACTAAAAGCCAGACTAAATTAGCAAGAGCCTTTCTCAGAAAGCCAGTTTCTTCCAACTTGTTAACAATTTGAAGCACAGATAAAAGATAGATACACTTTATCCATGTAGATTAAACTTTTATGCGTTGTAGGCATAAAAATGGGAAAAGGCTCCTGGAGTGAGAGAGCAGTGATGGAAACAGGTTGAGGGACACTGTTTACACAGGTTTCCTAGGGACAGAAGGGACTCTTCGACCAGATAGACTGCAGATCAGGATAGCTGTCTTCTCTGGTGGGTTTACAAATCCCTACCTGACACAGCTTTCAGAATAGAGTGAGGATAAGCATGACTGGCCTCCTCTCCCTTCGTACTCCTTTGTAATGTGCTGGTTATACCATAGTCACAGTACAAAACAGGAGAGCAGTGTTATGCTGTAGAAGTGGAAGACAAGTCAGCAGGTTAGAACTGGTAGCACTGGCTGCAGAAACTGCCTGTGAACATAAATTACTAAAATTAATAACAAAACAGAGTAATAATTAAGGATATTCTGATATCCCAGCTTGTATCACTAATAAAGTACTCTAATTTTCACTTAATTGAAAAAGATTCATTAATATTTTCTAATATTGTAGTTATAAAATTTTACATCATATGAGCTAATTAAATATACCAAATGTTGACAAGATACAATTCAGATTCATTTTTTTTAAAGTTTGTTTTTTGAAACGGTCTTACTATGCAGTTATGGCCAGACTTGAACTCACTGTGTATGCCAGGCTGGCCTCAGACTCATAGTAATCCTCCTGCTGCAGCCTCCCAAGTGCTGGGATTACAGATGTATATCACCAGGCCAAGTTTTTTTTTTTTTTTTAAAGATGATCTTGCTGTGTAGCTCAGGCTGGCCTAGAACTCGCCATCCTTCTTACTTCTACCTCCCAAGTACTAGAATTACAAGCATGTACCACAATGCCAGTCTCTGAATTATTATATACTGTTCCTTAAGTTCCTGAAAGCCTTAAAGGCATCTTCATTTTTCCTTTTTTATATTCTGAATTCATCAAGAAACCTCTTGGTTGCCATTCCTGTCCCCAGTGCTGCCCCTGTGGTCTAATTCACATTCTCTGTCACCTTGATTAGTGCGTCAACCTCTCAGCACAGCAGCTGGCAAAAAGTGCATATCTTACCTATCCAGCCCTACAGAGACCATCTTATTCATAGTAAAGCCCATATTTGTAAAGGTTTAAATCATGCCCCTTGAGCACCTGTCTCATATTGTCTTTCCCACTATACTTTCTACTTTCTCAAGACTGTGCTCCTGCCATGGTGGTCATGTGTTCCGTGTACCAGAAAGAGACATGGGGGGGGGGTGTCTTCCAAAGACAGGATTAGTTCCAGTCTTCATTTAATATTTTGCCCATTATTAGTGGAATTTTTGCATTAATTTTTATTTTTGAAAATGCTCTCTATCGTGATTGCTTATTTTTGGAATCTGAGGCAAATAATTTCTCCCTTCACTGTAGTTCTGCCATACCGGGTACTGTTCACTTCTGCCATGGCTGTTACATTGACCTGCTGTTCTTCATTCAGTACACATTGCCTTATCTTCCTCAAGGACTGGTGCATGTGTGTGTCCCTCTGGCCTCTTGTTTAATAGCAGAGTTCTCCTCCCCTTTGTTTCCTGTACCTTCATCTGATCTTTTTTTTTTTTTTTTTTCACATGGGATATAATACTATCTACTATATCTAAAGCTAACACATTTATTATTTACAAACTGTCGTCTTGTCACTCTCAGTTACAGCATGAGCTCTATGTTCTAGAAAAGTACCTGGCATATCAAGTACACAGCTCAATAAATAATTGTTCAAAGAATGTATCAATATCAAGAGAACATGAATTTAGCTGGGCATGGGCAGTACATGATTGTAATCCAGGCACTTGGGAGGTAGAGGCAGGGAAGTTCAAGGGTTTAAAGCCAGTCTGAGCCACGTAGGGAAAACCAGTCCAAAAAAATCACAGTAGCTTCACAGTCTCAATCTATTTATGGTGCAAAGATGTGTATAATGGATTAATGAAAAAACAGATCAGAGGACACTCTACATTAAAAATCGTGTTTGAGAGATAGAATAAAATATGTGAAGAAAAAGTTTTTAAAATGTTCTCAAGCCTGGGTGTGGTGGTACACACCTGTAATGATAGCTTCTTGGGAGGCTGAGGCAGGAGTATCCTAAGTTTGAGGCCAAACTGGGCAATTTTGTAAGACCCTTTCTCAAAATAAAAAGGGCTGGAGATGTAACTTATTAGTAGAGTACTTGCCTAGCATGTGCTAGGTTCTGTCCACAGTACCACAATTTTTTTTTTTTTTTTTTTTTTTAAAGGAACTGAGGCTTGAACTCAGGCCCTTGTGCTTGCCAGGCAAGCACTCATTCTACTGAGCCATCTCCCCAGCCCCAGTACTACAATTTAAAAAAAAAAAAAAAAGTTTGCAAGCTAAAATGTTTTTTGTGAAATGTATATATTTACTGAGGTTTTTTTTTTTTTTTTTATTAAAGACTCAGAAAAAAACCTCAGTTCAACATATTCACATATTTAAAAATCAAAAATACAAGAGATTGATGGGAAAGGAGAAGTAGGAGTTACTTATTTAAAAGAGGAATTAAAACTTTTAGAAAATCGTTTTGCAATGAAGTGAATAAAAATACTGTACACATAACACTGGTTCACGGGGCCAGGGAGATAGCTCAGTGGAATAAACACTTGCCTGGCAAGCGCAAGGGCCTGAGTTCAATCCCCAGTTCCACCAAAAAAACAAACAACAAAAAAAACAACAACAAAAAACCACTGGTTCATGTGGAGGCAGGGGATACAGCTGTTTTAGAGCACTTTTCTAACGTGTGAAGCCCTTAGTTGATCCCCAGCACTGCAAAAAAAAAAGGCAGGAGGTTAAGGTAGTGTAACTTTTGTTCTGTGTTTATTACCACAATAAAACAGTATGTAGTAAAAAGCAATCCTCCCACCCATCTCCCAGCTATTCAGGCTATTCCCACATGCTTACATAAATGGTAATATTTTATAACATTGTTCAGTACCTTCTTTTCCACATCATGTATCTTGGAGCAATTGAATATCAGTATATAAAAAGAATGTGTTTATTTTTTACAGGTGGCAATATGAAAATACCATAATTTCTTTCTTTTATATGTTTTTATATATACATAGACTCATTTATTGACTTTACATTTACACATTTGCCTACTTGTAGAATCAGTACTAGTTATGCTATTGTTTAGGGACATGCAGAGTGACAAAGAATCATCCAGTTTATACATTCCCACATAAAGCTGAATGGCACTCTCCAATGTGTCAGTTCTCATTGCATAAACAAGTATCCTTTTCAAAATCTCTATTAGTGTCATGACTTTCACACTTTTGTACTTTATTTTTCTGGTGATTTAGCTGTTTAAAATGGCCCCCTCCACAGTGGTCGTGCTGAAGTGCTGACTAGCATTTCTAAATGTAAGAAGACTGTGATGTGCTTTAGGGAGAAAATGTGTGTTAGGTAAGCTTCATTTAGGCATGACTAACTGCTGTTTGCTATGAGTTCAATGTTAATGAGTCTATCTGTATCTGTATTATTTAAAGTTATACTTTGATGGTGCTGGGCATTGAGTTCAGGGCCTTGTGTCTGAGCATGAAGTCTACCACTGAGCTACAGTCTCAGCCCCAAAAATCTATTTTAAATAAGATGTCTTTGTTTTGTTTTTATTTTTGGTTTGTTTTTTGCAATGCTGGAGATTGAACTTAATGGCACCTACCACTGAGCTACATCCCTAGCCCTTGTTTTAGTTTTTACTTTGAGAAAAGCCCTCTCTAAATTATTCAGGCTGGCCTTGAATTTAAAATCCTCCTGCATCAGTCTGTACTAGCTGGGTTTACAAGCATGTGCCATCATGCCTGACTAAATTTTTTTTTTTTTTTTGCGGAACCGGGGATTGAACTCAGACCCTTGTGCTTGCCAGGGAAGTGCTTATTCCACTGAGCCATTTCCCCAGCCCCTGACTAAATTTTAGAGTGTCTTTAAATAGGAATTCATATATGATGAAGTTACATATTGATCTTGTAATAGGTTTTAACCTGAGGCCTGCAAACTTAACCCTGTATTTCACTTAAAGCACTGTTCTGTGTTTACCAATTCAATTTTTTTTTTTAAATTTTATTTATTTGTGGGGTGGGGCCAGCTCAGCCCACCAGGGGGCGGGGCTGGCTGGCATGTGGTACTGGGGGATTGAACCGCGTTCCCTGTGCTTTGCTAAGCTTGTTCTAAGTAGGTGCTTTAGACCACTGAGCCATCTCACCAGCCCCACTAATTCAATTTTTACAACATTTTAGAACGTAACTGTGAGGTATAGTGAGAAGAGACTGTGAGTGCATATATCCTGTGATCTTGGATTCATTTGGAATAGGTCAGGGTACAAGATGTAAGGTGTGGACCTTACTCAGAATTTCCCCAGATGGCCCAGTAGCTCCTAGCAGGGCCAACTGTTGAATAGTCTGTTTTGTCTTCTTTAGTTTAAGCTATTCTGTTATACCATAGACTAAATTCTCATGTCAATTTGGTTTTATTTCTGAGTTTTCTATGCTGTTGACTAGTCATTTGTTTTATTTCATTATAACTTTTAATTATTGAGGCTTTATGACATATTTTAGTATCTGACAGAAGACTGGTACAGCTATAATCTCAGCACTCAGAAGGCTAAAGTAGGAGGGTAGCTGTAAGTTCCAAGCCACTCCTCCAGTTCAATCCCAGATATCAAAAAAAAAACCTTAAGCCAGCCTGAGACTGTATCACTAAAAAAAAAAAAAAAAAAAATCTAATATTACTGATCTGGCCAGATGGCAGACAAAATCAGAAAACCGGGATAGTTCTTCCATCTTCTTATATGTATGTCTCCTGAAATAGGGCTTGATCATTTATGGGAAGAATCTATGTGGTTGAGGGCCTGAGGATGTAGCTGCTGTAGAATACTTGGCTAGCATGCAAGAGGCCAGGGGTTCCATCCCCAGCACTGCCAAGGAGGAAAAACAATATTGATGTAGTTAATTATTCTATTCCTTTTTATAGAATGGTAGTCGAAGAAGAACACCAGGTGGAGTTTTTCTGAATCTCCTAAAAAACACTCCTAGTATCAGCGAAGAACAAATTAAGGTAATGATACTGACCTTGGCTTTTCAGATCCCTTTTGATTTGACTTTTGTAAAGCTTCAGGTATCATTTTATGATTGTCCTGGTTCCAGTTTGTTTGTTTGTTATATATATTTCAGGCTGACCTTGAACACACCATGTAACCTTAGAAAAAATGGTAAATTATCGCCGTCTGTGACAGTATTATAATGGGCTTTAAGAATGTAGATTTGAAGAGATAAATCAAGTCAGACTTTATACATCTACATCTTAGCTTTGTAATCTTCTGCCTCATTTTTTCCATCTGAAAACAAAGGTGATATACTACACCTACCTCATAAAATGTTTGTGAGCATGAAATTAGTTAATGTGTGTGAAAAGTACTTCTTGGCGTAGTTCCCGATGCCAAAAGTACTCAGTTACCTGTAGCTAACCTTATTGTCCTCTGTAGTGTCACCTTTATTCTGCTTCACCTTTTCTTCAGATGCACTGTCCTCCACCCCCAGTCCTCCCTCATTTCTTTGTCAGGTACTTTTACTTTCTCTTATCAAAACACTCATATTCCTCATACTCTGAAGCTTTCCCTTCTCAATCCCATGCCCTGCATATAGCTACTTAGCATACAAAGTAGGAGTAAGTCTCCTTTATCTCACCATCTGCAATAGTGCTTTTGATCTTTCTCAATTTTATTTTTCATTGTACATATTTACAGAGCATAATGATTATGTTGCTCATGGAGGATTGGTAAGTATATAAAACACATTTTACTTCCTTTGTTCATAACTTTTCCCTCCTCTCTCCATCTCTTGGTCCCTTTGCCTTGTGAAATGCTGCTGCATAGATCGCTTCATGAATGTGTTTCATCCTTGTGCAGGGGCCATCCCAATCTTCTGTGTATCATTACAGTGCTTTATCTGTGCTGCTGAAGCAAGCACCACAGTGCCTTTTTTTTTTTTTTTTTTTTTTTGCAGGACCGGGGATTGAACTCAGGCCCTTCCTTGCACTTGCCAGGGAAGCGCTTGTCTTACTGAGCCATCTCCCCGGCCCAGTGCCTTTTATAAACAGGAAGGGATTTGCACTTCTGTACTTTTTCAGAGTTCCTTTCCAGAAAATAATAGTTCAGAAATGTGTCCTGCCTTCTACCAGCCTCTTTTCTAAAACTTTATACCACATCTGTCTTACTATACCCAATGTGGCCCTTTTCTTTTTTAAGATTTAATGCTGTATGGGGCTGGTGAGATGGCTCAGTGGTCTAAAGCACCTACTCAGAACAAGCTTAGCAAAGCACAGGGACCACGGTTCAATCCCCCAGCACCACATGCCAGCCAGCCCCGCCCCCTGGTGGGCTGAGCTGGCCACACACAAATAAATAAATAAATAAATAATTTTTTTTTTAAAAAAAGATAAAAATTTCATTATGCTAATGCATACAAACATATTTAAAGGGGCCAGTGCAGTAACTCACCAGACTAAAGCACCTGCGTAGTAAAGCACAGGGACTGGGGTTTGATCCCCAGCACTACATGCCGTGCCAGCTCTGCCCCCAGGGTGGGCTGAGCCAGCCAGAGTCCAGACATAGTGGCACATGCCTATAATCCCAGCGCTGGGAGGCTGAAAACAAGATCACGAGTTCAAGCTGCATAGTAAGACTTTAACAACCAAATATGTTTTAAAAAAAAATTCAAAATAAAGTAGTTTTCATAAATACATATGAATAAAGATAGAGGGCCAGGCATGTAGCTCAGCAGGACAGTACCTGCCTGGCAAGCTCAAGATCATGAGTTTGATTCCCGGTACAAACAAATAAATATCACATCACAGAGGACCTTAAAACTTTAAGGAATTGTATTATAATAGGCACTGTGCCAAAAATATTACAAGTGAATTATTTCAATTGTAAGATACAGTTTGTATTCTATTTAAACTTTTCTAAGATACAGTTCAAAAGTTTCCCAACTCCATAACATAATACAAAATCCTGAATAAATTGCAAGCCATTTGAATTATTTAAATCAAGAGCAGTGGGACAAAAAGACATAATCTGATAATTAATAAAATCCACCTTGATTTTCCTCTTGTATCTTTTAGGAAACTTTTAACTATAGAGATAATGCATTAAGTACAGACCATAAATTTAACCTTAGGCTAGGTTTGACTTGTAGTTGCAGTCTTTACTTACAGTTGGTATTTACTTAGTGTCTTGGACTCTGAACCTAATATTTGCTTATTTTTGTAGGAAATGGGGATAATTGTAAAGAGCCTGCCTAATAACAAACTTTATAGGGGAGATGAATGGCTCAGTGGAATAAGTGCTTCCCTGGCAAGCGCAAGGGCCTGAGTTCAATCCCCGGTTCCGCCAAAAACCAACAAACTTCATGGTAGTTCTACTACAGTTATTCTATTTTTATTACAGGATATTTTCTACATTGAAAATCAAAAGGAATATGAAAATAAAAAAGCCGCTAGAAAGAGGAGAACACAAATATTGGGGAAAAAGATGAAACAAGCCATTAAAAGCCTGAATTTTCAAGAAGATGATGATACCTCACGGGAAACTTTTGCAAGTGATACTAACGAGGCCCTGGCCTCTCTTGATGAACCGCAGGAAGGTCATGGAGAAACCAAGTTGGACGTGGAGGAAGCTATTGAAGTTGATCATGCTCATGATCTGGACATCTTTTAAGTACATTTTGGATGTTTTGAGGAATAATCCTTTCTAAAGTAACATTGTAACAAACTGTTTCTACTGATATAGCTTTGTTTTACTTTGCACTGAAAAACATGAAAATCTGGTCTTGTTTTAAATAATATGTGGGGAAATGAATGCCCTTAATTTAAAGGTGGTTCATGTGTGACACAGTACTTAAAAGTATATGACAATGTTTAATTTCTTAGTTGCATGGCTAATACTAGTATTACTAGTTGTTAATCATTTTTTCTACATCATTATAATATGCCATTCAAAAGTTTAGTTTTTTTCTCTGTTACATCTTCAAGGTAAATTTTGCTTTGGTTTTAGAACATTCCAGCGGAAGGTCCTAAAGGGACACGCAGATTGTTACGCTGTTAGAAACGCATTTGGATTTGTGTTTTCTATACCTTATATTATAAATACCCTTAAGTAACTTTAAGGATAGAGACTAAAGGCATATACTTAACAGATCCTACCCAGTTACTTATTTGTCCAGTAATGAATGTCAGAAGCTTTTTGAAGAAGTATTGGTTTATAACTTTTTGATTTAACTGACTGCATAATAGATGATTCAACAGTTATAAACTGTACCTTTATTATAAACTAAACTTAAAATCTTTTAGTAGTTCCTGAGATCGTAGTCATTGAAGTTAGATCATGAAAAGAAAAATAGTTATTGGTTGCTTTTATTTATAAAGAATACAAAAATAAAACCTTTGCAGTCTTCCTGAGCTTTGGGTGGCTTTATTTACTTGTGCTTGGTGCTGTCCTACACCAGTGATGGCAAACCAGTTGGAGACCAAGTGCCAAACTGCAACCCGGAACCCACTTATTAACCGCAAAGTGCCAGCACTGCAGTTAAACCTGAATACTGACTGAGCTTTTAATTTTATAAAAACAGTTACCCACTTGGCTGTGGGGTAACTTAGCTCACGTGCTGACAGCACTGCATACCCTCTGCAGCATGCATGCCCTAGGTTTGCCACTGCTGCTAGGGCCTGATACACTGCAAAGCATGTGTTATGCTGTTGAGCTGTTCGCTGTCTGCAACTTGCTTTTCTCCTTGTGATGCCAGGGATTGAGCCCAGGGCCTTGAACATGCTAGGCAAGTGCCCAACTTTTAAAATCTCAAATATTGCTTAATATCACTTCTATAACCAAGGGAAGACACATTTTAAGTAAGTGCATGTTGTTCCTGTGTGGGTTCTAGTTTTGTTACTGAAGGTTGTATCCAAGGGTTATCACTCTGAGCTACATCCATAATCTGCTTTAGCTTTGATTTTGTTCTTTGGGCATTTTTTGGATGAGACAATCTTAAGTTGAATTTGGCCTTCCTCTTGCTTCAGCCTGCTGGGGAGTTGAGATTGCAGTCCTGTGCTACCACACCTGGCTCAGGTTACTTAGGAAAGGTGATTTATTTTTCCCTCTTGTGGTTAGAATGGTACCCCAGGTCATCTTACATATCACACATGTGCTTTGCCACTGAGCTCTGGTGGTTTTAAAGCAACATCACATTTAGAAAAGATAAACATGTAAGTATTACTACTTCCTTTAGTCCCCTTTTTAAAGGACACTAATTCCTGAGGCTACTTTATCATCATTCATATTGTCCCTTTTAAACTGGTAATAGTGACCCACACCAGTAAGCCCAGCTATTCAGGAGGCTAAGGTAGGAAGATTGCAAGTTCGAGAGCGGCCTGGGCAACTGTCTCAGAATAAAAAAAGTTGAATGTGTAGCTCAGTGCTTCCTGGATTCAATCTCTAACCATAGTAAGAGGGGAAAAAAGATTGCCTCTTTTGCCAATGTTCCTGGTTCAGTTTTGTCAGTTTTTTAACCTTTGAAACCATAGATTTCTGCCTTGTATCATATCCTATCGTATAGAAAGCAGTGCTTACGTTTTTAAGGTTCTTTTAATTTTTCATGTTTAAAATTACTTTTATTGATATTTGGGGCTGGGGAGATGGCTTAGTGGAATAAGTGCTTCCCTGGCAAGTGCAAGGGCCTGCGTTCAATCTCCGGTTCCACCAAAAAAAAAAAAAAAAAAATTACTTTTATCAGAGCCAGGCATGGTGGCACACACCTATAATCCCAGCACTTGGGAGACTGAGGTAGGAGTTGTGAGTTTGAGAACATCTTGGGCTACATAGTAAGTTCATGGCCAGCCTCAACTACATAGCAAGACCCTGTCTCAAAAAAAAAAAAAAAAAAAAAAGAATACCACTTGAAGAGACACTCATGGGGGCCTGCCCCTTAGCTCAGTTCTTTAAGTGGCTGCTTCAACAAAGCAGTCAGGCTCAGGTTGCTGTGGTTCGAGCCCCACAACTCAAGCCAGCCAAACCTGCCCTGAGGGCATTCAGAGCAAAAAAAAAAAAGATGCAAGTGAAATAAACCAGACACGCATGTGTAAATATCGTATAGTTTCCCTAGTATAAGAACTCAAAAAGAAGAAATACAAACAGAAAGGTATAATACAACTAAAAGGAAAGCAGGAACTTCAGGACTAAATAAGAGAGGGAAAGGAGAGCTAGGAAACATGACAATGACAAGCCATACAGTTGTATGTAGAAGATGGGTAAGGCAATGATCCTGAGAATCTTCAGAAGATTTTTTTTTTTTTGGTAGAACCGGGGATTGAATTCAGGCCTTTGCGCTTGCCAGGGAAGCGCTTATTCCACTGAGCCATCTCCCAGGCCCCTTCAGAAGAATTTTGAATCTAGCAGTTAATTGGAATGAGTCTCACCCTGACTACATATACTGACACCTGTAAACTAAGCAACCGCACTGAAGATGGCAATTTGTAATAGTAGGTTCATGCTTGGTGTGCCTGTCATTCTGGCCTTCTGAATACAGGCTGCTTGTCATGATATGCCAGTTGCTGCCGTGCTGTCTCTCGGGTAAATGATTGTTCAAAGAGAAGAGGGTGGTGAATGAAGGCAGGAGACAGGAAAAGGAATGTTGCAGGACTGTCCTGCTACAAGGTTGTATATGGTTAGATTTCTGGACTTAAGTGTAAACATAAGAATTATATAATTCTTTATGCCTATTTTCAAAATATATTTTAATTTTTTTCATCATATTCTGTAAGGACTTAAAGTTCAACATATCAATACTTGATAAATAAATACCTGTTCCATGTTATGCCTAAGACGTTTGATATTCAGACAGATAGTGAACTTAAGTTTAACAGCCTAGGTTATATGGTAATAACAATAAGCTTGTCTTCTGGATGGCTAACAACCTAAGTTTGCAGAACAAAATTAGAGAAAAATGAGGGCTGCTAGGAAAGCCAACATTTTGGCCCTAGCCTTCCAAGGTCAATTGAGACTCAGGACATATGAGAACTTGTACTGTAACATCATGTAACTCAGTAGTGTCCCAAATTTTCTGATCAAGGAGATTATGGGGCCAAAGAGGAAAGTGATCGACAATGTAGAGTGTGCCTACGGAGAGGCACATGGAGAGAAAACATTCTCTCAGGCTTTCACAGGGAGCACATTGGCCGAGCAATGGCCGTGCCTCATCCACATGGCTGACACTGACAAAGGTTCTACAATCTGAGCTACAGGATCTCAGGATAAATCCCGAGGGGATTTCACTGACCTTATCAGACCCAAAATCTACAACTCTTGTTGCATAGGTCCTGCTTTATCTTGATCTTAACCATCCAGCAGAAAAGTGTAAAAACGAAGTATAAGAAGTAAAGCCATGCTGTTATGTTGAGCTGTAGGGGAGTCAGGTCAACAATTTCTGACATTGCCAGTCAAGCAGAAGACCCAATACTATTATGGACTACTGAACTCAGAATATTTTGCTGAGTTAACACACCTATAATATTCAAATGATGGAACTAAACAAAAAACGGGATACAGATGAATGTCCATTTTGTATCTGTGTATTCAAAATGGTTAGGATAGATATATAATTACATTCTCTTAATGAATAGAGGGATTTGTTCTAATAGTGTTTGTAAATAGGATATCATGTCTGCATCTTGTACAGCAAATAACCACTAGGAAGAGAGTATGCAATGTGTTAATTCTTGAAACTGTCCTATGAGTTTGAGTTGAAACTGTCTCATTGCTATTTGTTTTTCAGTAAAATTATGAAAAAAAAAAAAAAAAAAGCAAGCAGGCATCGAAATACAAAAAAAAAAGAAAATATTTAAAAAGATTTCTTTTATTCACTATAGTAATAAGGTATCTTGTAATTAAGCTCAGTACTTGCAAAGGTGTGACAGGAGGATCACAGATTTGAGGCCAACCTGGACAATTTGGTGACATAATGAGACCCCATATCAAAAAAGGACTGGGATATAACTCAGTGCAAATTCCCTGAGTTCAAACCTTAGAATGTTAAAAAAAAAAATAAAAGTTTTATAGTTAGAATATTCTGGGGGCTGGGGAGATAGCTCTATAGAATAAGTGCTTGCCTTGCAAACGCAAGAGCCTGAGTTCAATCCCTGGTTCCGCAAAAAAAAAAAAAAAAAAAAAAAAAAAAAAAAATTCTGTAATATGACAGTGAAAGAAAATGGGTCAGATTGGTGTGTATGTGTGCAAATTTGATACTCAAAGTACATATTTAATAGGTGGTAAAGAGTAATGTGTAGTTTATAGAAAACACAATTTATATAGTACATAAAAAGGAAAATTAGCCAGAGGCAGAGAATGTTAATATGAAGTGCTTATTTGTGAACATTCAGTCAAACATTTTCTCTAGTATGTGCCAAATTTCCATTGTGCAACATTTTCATTTTTCAGTTGCTCACAACAAATAATTTTGTCAAGGGGAATTAAAAACTACTGAAGCCGGGTGTGGTGACGCACAACTCTTAATTCCAGCTCTTAGAGGCTGAGGCAGGAAGATCATTCCAAGTTTGAGATGAGCCTGGGCCACAAAGTGAGTTCAAGGCCATCCTGAACTACATAGCAAAATGCTGTCAAAAAGACTTACAATTTTTTTGAAGTTCTGAAAACAGGTATGAGCCCACTCTACTGCTAAGGTATTTGCTAAGGGTTGCTATGAAGTTAGAGATACATTGTTACATCAGAGACAGTTTCATCATTAGAACAGTGACTTGGATTCTAGATGTGAGTTCTATCAGTGCAGGCAGTAATGGCCTCTGAAAAAGATGCTTGTCCTGCCTTCCCTAAACTGTTCGACAACTGCCCTGTTGAGACTCCCCAGAAGCCTACCAATAAGTGAGGACCAAAAGGACTTGGGAGCAGCAGGGTTTTGTTGGGTTTTTTTGCAGTCTGGGAACTATGTAGAGTAACAGCTACTTAGCATCTGCAGGAAGCTTTATGTTCCAGAGGAAAATGTATGGGTGAGAAAAAGGTCTGACCAAGTGTAGTTTTATACGTTCAGAAGGCCGGTTAGCTGCTGCCTATTGGTGACTGGCCAGACAGAGATTTCCTTATACAAGGGATACATGATGGTGTCCTGCCTTGCCCTTGAAATCAGTCACCCCGACATGTGCAACTGCACACGGTGGGAGGTAAATAGCGCAGCTCCATCTTGGTGCTAGATGGGGATTGGTGTCACAGTTCTGGACACTAACGTGGGTGCGCAGTTGCTTCCCTGCCTGCTCGCTCACAGGTGTCCTTTCTCATCAGGTACCAAGACATTCATTTGCCACGGTTTTCACTAAGGCAAGGGATGATCCCAATGCGTTACGTCATGCCTTGGAAAGAAAACATGAGATTCAGGAATGTGAACCTGAAGGTATTTTCTCATAAATATCCATTATTTTAAAACTTGTATTATTTAATACAGTCTGAGCAGACACAAAAACTGCACTCTCAGAGAAATTTGCAAGTAATCCAAATAACACAAGTGCACTTTAGATCTGCCAAAGGAGTTTAAAGCCTTGACACCACGCTAACTTGTGTGACAAGCCTCCCAGGTGCTGGGATGGTAGGTGTGTGTTCCTACACCCAGCTATAGCTGTTCCATAAAATGCACATGTGAGCCTGGCCTGGTGGTACATGCTTTTAGTTCTAGCACTCGGCAAAGTCCAGCCTAGCTCCCTCACAACTTAGTGAGACCCTGTGATAAATGAAAAGGGATGGAGGTGTACTTTACTGTGAAGACCCTGGGTTCAATCCCTAGTACCTCCAAAAAAAAAGAACACAACATGCACAGCAGTGTTATACAGTACACGAAGCTGCATTTACCTCGGAATGATTTGTGCATGCACACACATGGGTTTGTGTCTGATTTGCATTTTGCTTTTTGAGATACGGTCTCACTATGTAGGTGGGGCTTGAATTCACTATGCAGCCAGTCTGGCCTTGAACTCATAAGGGTAATTCTGCCTCAGGCTCATGAACGTTGTGGTCACTGATGTTTGCCACCACACCCGGCATGCTGTTTTTATTTTTTCTGTGTGTGTCTGTGCTGCTGAGGATCAAACCCAGAACCTTGTAGGTACTTAGCAGGTGCTACAACTGAGCTGTATCTCCGGGCTTGGTCTTGTTCTTATTTTGGTTGTTTTTTGGTTTTGTGTTTGGGGATTGAACTCAGGACTTTGCACTTGCCTGGCACGTACTTATCCTGCTGAGCTATTTCCCCAGCTCTTTTCTTAATTTTTTTTTTGAACCAGAAATTACAAGTTTGAGCCCAGCCTGGACAGCTGAGTTACTTAGCAAGACACTGTCTCAAAATGTTAAGAAAGGGCTGGCTTAGTGTAAAGGCCTTGGGTTCAGTCTCCAGGGCTACAAAATGCATACATACATAAACATTTTAAAATAAAATATTCCTAACAATTTAAAAAATATTACTGACTAATGTGGAGAATATTCTACCTTGCAAAGTTACCATGGAAATTAAAGAATTAAATGAAGCGAGGGCTGGGGAGGTAGCTCGGCAGCCTTAAGTGCCTGCCTGGCATGTGCAAGGACCCAGGTTCAAGCCCCAGAACCCTCAGTGCACTTTGTCGGCCACTGAAACTGGGCATGGTGCTATGCTCCTGTAATCCCAGTGCTAGGGAGGCTGAGACAGGAGAGTCACTACGAGTCCAAACTGCATAGTGAGACCCTATACCAAATAAAGGATTTTTTAAAAATTGAAAAAATAAAGAAATAAATGAAGTGAATGTACCCACACTGAATAAATGCTGGTACATCCTAGCTTATATTCTTGTCTTCCACTTATCCTCACTGGTGTTACCATAAGAGGTAATGTTAAAAATTCATGTTCATATTTAGCAGCCATACAGTAACACAGTGCACTAGCAGTGGGCCCCACCCCATGGCCAACCAGAAGCTGCTCAGCAGTACTGAGCTCCCTTAAGTCAGGAGCCTCAAAGAGCAGCCACTGATTCATAACAGCAGAGTCTATCCCAAGTGAGTGCTTGAAATTGGCGGCACTCTCGCACCCGTGGGTGGGCTTTTGTTTCTTCTTTTTCTTTTTGCAGTGCTGTCAACGGAACCCAGGACCTCTCCTGCTTTGCCCTGGGCTACATCATGCAATGTACTCACTTACCTTTTGTTGAATGTTCAGAGAATCCTTCAGTATTCTTATTTGGTGAGAAAATCCCAAGTTGTGGAGGGAGTGGTGAGGGACTTGCCCGAGTCCACATATGCAGGGAGCTATAGTTCAGTAGTCTAACTCCAGATGTGTCTGTCACCTTCATAACTGAAATGAATACAGTACTTCGTAACACTGAGCACAGAATGTTGCTTTTATCCTAATGTCCATCAGACAGTAGCAGGTTATTTGGTTTTTGGGTTTTTTGGCAACATCTTTTGAAGCAGGGATTGAACTCAGGCCCTTGCACTTGCCAGGGAAGCACTAATTCTACTGAGCCATCTCCCGGGCCCCCTGTTGGCAAGTTCTTGCTATGTAGTCCTCAGACTTCCTGTGGAGCTCAGGCTGGCCTGGAACTCACCGTCCTCATCCCTCAGCCTTCCAAGTGCTGCAACTACAGGCATACACCACCACGCCTGGCTAAAAACTCCATCGTGATCTAACAAAAAATGATGTTTGATGTGATGTGGCATTGAGCTGAGGGTTTTTTTTTTTTTTTTTTAGCACGCAGAAGCATCTGGGATCTACACTGGCCCATTAGAAGATTCTCTGTTTCTGAGTTGCAGAGAAAGGCTTTGCCATGGGGAAGATCGTAAAATTGTCTTTAGGAAAAGCCCACCGGAGATAAAAATCATGGACATGCCTTTGCATTCACCCCTCTCCAGATACCAAAGCACTGTGATTTCCCATGGCTTCAGGAGGCGGCTGGTCTAATGACAGCAGAAGGCACTAAAGCTGGGCTCAGCCTACAGCTCAGCAGGAGAACACCTGTGTGATGTGTGAGAAACAGGCTCCATCCCAGCACCACAAAACAGATAAATTAAAAAGGAAGTGATAAAACTATTTCGGCCAATGTTCAAGTCCATAGTCCATTTGCATGTCACCTTTGAGTTCCTTTTGTGTAAAGATCCCCTAAGTCAGGAGCATTTATGCCTGGCAAGTGCAAGGGCCTGAGTTCAATCCCGGTTCTAAAAAAAAAAAAAAAAAAAAAAAAAAGGTTCCAAAGTCTTCTGAGATGAAGTGAGAGAGGAAGGAAAACCGCTCTCACTGATGCTAATTTCTCACAAAGCAGATGAAGCGCAGCAGTGGGGCCCGGCCTCTGCCTGACCCACCACATGGCCTTTCCCGCTCTGCCCACTCTGTCATCCAGCCCTGCCCGTACTTAGTTTCAGGCACGCACACCGGACACCAGGTTTCAGGCCCTGGAGTTATCTTTGCTAGTTTGCTGACTGCCCCACCACCCTTCTTTCTGACCCATGGCTTCCACACACAGCTCTAAAACCCTGCCCCACCATAATTAATCACCATGATAATCACAAATTTTGGCAGGGCTATCATACAACATTGACTTTAGCTGTGAGAGATGCACTGCCTGTGTTTATTCAGTGTATCAGTTTCCTACAGCACAGAAATGATTTACATAATTGAACAACATAAAAGGAACCTATGCAGAATGGCACAGCCACTATAGAAAAAAGTATGGTGGTTATTCAAGAAATTAAATCTAGTTTTGAGGAGATAGCTCAGAAGTCTAAGTGCCTGCCTGGCGAGCACAAGGACCCGGGTTTGATACCCAGTACCACATGCTGTGCCAGTCCGGGAATCCTGGCACAACAATCCCAGCACTGGGAAGGCTGAGACAGATCACTAGTCTTCCTAGTGATCTGAGCTACACTGCGAGACCCTGTACCAAATAAAAGTTTAAAAAAAAAAAAAAAGTATAAAATTACAATTCAGCAGTATCAGCCCTGAGTTATATACTCAAAAAAAAGCAGATGGGCTGGCGAGGTAGCTCAGTAGACTAAAGCACCTGCTGAGGCAAGATTAGGCAAGCACAGGGACCAAGTTCGATCCCTGGCACCACATGCTGCACCAACCCCACCCCCAGGGCAAGCTGAGCCAGCCAGAGTCTGGGCCTTGTGGCATAGTGATGTATCCCTGTAATCCAATTGCTGGGGAGGCTGAGAAACAGGAGGATCGCTGAGTCCGAGCTGCATAGTGAGACCCTGCAACAACCAAATATACTTAAAAGAAAAACGAGGGCTGGTGAGATGGCTCAGTGGTCTAAAGCACCTACTTAGAACAAGCTAAGCTAAGCAAAGCACAAGGACCGCGGTTCAATCTCCCAGCACCACATGCCAGCCAGCCCCACCCTCTGGTGAGCTGAACTGGCCACACACACACACACACACACACACACACACAAAATAATTAATTAATTTTTTTTTAAATTTTTTATTTATTTGTGCGTGTGTGTGTGTGTGTGTGTGTGTGTGTGTGTGTGTGTGTGTGTGGCCAGCTCAGCCCACCAGGGGGCGGGGCTGGCTGGCATGTGGTGCTGGGGGATTGAACGGTCGTCCCTGTGCTTTGCTAAGCTTGTTCTAAGTAGGTGCTTTAGACCACTGAGCCATCTCACCAGCCCAAATTAATTAATTAATTAATTTAAAAAAGAAAAAAATGAAAAGCAGAGACTTGAACAGATATTTGTATACCAGTGTTTATAGCAGCAGTATTCATAATAGTAAAGTAAGAACAGCCCAAATCTTATAAATTGCTGATGGCATAAACAAAATATGGGATATTATTCAACCATAAAAAGTATGCTAGAGTTTGGAGAAACACTGAAAGTATCACACTAAGTAAAATAATCCAGACACTCCATTTTTATACCTTGTAAAGGATGCAGTAGAAAACATAAACCAGGCAGAGGGCTCTGATCCGGAAGATGCTGTTGGCATCTTGCTCTTGGACTTTTCAGCCTCCAAAGCCATGAACTTGAGTGTCTGTCATTCGAGCGACCAGCCTGGGGCGCTTTCTTTGAGCCTGAGCACACCAAGGCAAGCATGCAGGGTGTGGATTCACACTGCCTCTTGGAGTCCATCTTTCTCGGCCTGAAGAACTGCTATGCTTCTTTAAAGGCACATCTGCTAGGAACAAATTGAGTGTCACTTCCCTGGGAAATTTGTCTTTCACAATTTTTTCGAAAGAAGTTCCAATGGATGTTGGGTTTTATTTTATTTATTTATTTTGCAGAACCAGGAATTGAACTCATACCCTTGCGCTTGTCAGGCAAGCACTTATTCTACTGAGCCATCTCCCTGGCCCTGGATGTTGGATTTTAGAGCACTTTGAATTCGTCATCACACTCTTTTGGCGGCTCTTTTTTTCTGCCAATCAGCACTTAATATTAACCCGTGTTCCCTTTGCAAGTGACTCATCACTTCTTGCTAATCCTTGTCTCTGACCTTTAGCATCTTTGTTATGAAGCTGTTTGTGGGCTTCCTTGTGTTTATGCTATTTGGAGTTCATTACACCTTAACAAGGACTTAGAGGCTCGACCCAAAGATACCCAATGAATAACTAAAAGGCAGATGTTGAGCCTCTTTACTGGTGCTTCTCAGCACAGCCATACTGGTTAGAGCCCCTTCGCATTTGTCTCCTTGGTAGCTGGTGTAGGAATGGTGACCCAGCCCAATCTGTTGGGACACTCAGAGCTGGGGCTTTTGCCAACCTGGGAATACTTCCTGGGTGTGTAGGCTATGTTTCTGGATACATTTAGCAAGCTTCAGCCATTGTGTGCTCACCTTTTCTCCTCTCCACACTTTCTCACAGGCATGCTGAGGCAATGAGACATTCTCCGACCCCTGGAGGGCCAATATCATATCTTCATGAATCTCTCAGGCTTCAGTCATTTCCACACCACTGCAAAACAGGCCAATTCCTGTGGAGAGAGAGTAGGGCTTACCTCCTGTATGGCCTATTTATCTTCCCCATACAAAACCCCTAGCTCTGGCTCTGGAGCTTGGAGTGAGGACAATGGCATGCTTCTTTCCAACCAACACTCCTACTGGGAGTCAGTGGAGGGGAGGACAGTGGACCAGTCATTGCAGCTTCCTCTCTGAACATGGACATACCTCTTGTGATCTGGCTGAGGGTCCCTGAGGCCTGGGTATTCTCAATAACTCTGTGCCTAAGATTGCACTTCTGTCCCATGGGATGGGACTGAGAGAAGAGGAACCTCCAACTCCTTGGCCACACTTGCCAAGAACTAACATTCTGCTCCTTGTGAAAGATAGCCCTCTGACTAGGGACTGAGAGAGGGAGTCCTCTATGCTTTTAAAAACAAAAGAAAAAATCGGGGGGGAGGGTAGCATATACCTTTTGTCCCTAGCACTCAAGATTGAGGCAGGAGGATCACTGCAAGTTCAAGACCAGCCTGGGGGCTGGGGAGATGACTCAGTGGAGTAAGCGCTTCCCTGGCAAGCGCAAGGGCCTGAGTTCAATCCCCGGTTCCGCAAAAAAAAAAAAAAAAAAAAAAAGACCAGCGTGGACTACAAAGTGAGCTCAAGGCTAGCTTGAATTGCATAACAAAACTTTATCTCAAAAAGATGAAAAAACAAAACAAAGGAACATGAAAAATTGTTGGGAAAGGGCCAGCCAAATAGCTCAGTGGATTAAAGTGCCTGCTTAGGCAGATACAGCATCGGGGTGTTTGATCCCAGGCATGCCATACTGGCCCTGACCCCGGTGCACACTGAGACATCAATTGAGACTGGGCATGGTCACACGTGCCTATAATCCCAGTGCTTGGGAGGCTGAAAACAGAAGAATCACTATGAGTTCGATCTGTATAGTGAGACCCTGTAGACTCTATAGACACTGTACTAAATAATTTAAAAAAAAATTGTTGGGAAAGACTCACGGGTGCTGGCCGCAAAGACACATGGACACTTAATGCTAACAAAGCGAGGGCTAGAGCAAAAGGCAGCCACACTGCCTTCGGTCTTTATTTTTATGTATATTGAGTCTTAGCCTTTAGGTCACTTTTGATTAACAAAACAAGCTCTTACATGTGTACCTAAGATCCATGAGAACCTGCTAGGCATCTGGGAGCAAGGACCTAAAAACAGGATGACCTTAAGGAGTTTCAGGCGTTCCTGGTGGCTCCCTCTGCTGTCTCAGTTCTGATTTTCTGTTCCTTTTCCCACAAGCCCTGCAGTTCATTCTGCACACCTCTATTTTAACTCCTCCTCATCCCAACAAAAATGGATCCCATAGCTGTTAGAGGGCACAAAGAAGACAAATCGCAGCTTAATTAGATTAATTAGAATTAGTGAAAAATCAAAGCACAAATAACATTTAAAAAACTTTACAGAAATGGTAGCAGAAAACTTTTCAAATATGAGGAAAGAATTTAATATACACATAACTGATGCAAATAAAATCCCAAATAACCACACATAGAAAAGAATATCTATTAGACATCATAGACAAAGTCCTCTAAGTACAGCACAAAGAAAGAGACTTAAAAGCCATTAGAGAAAAGCAACAAATCATTTATAAAGATTAACCCATTAGCAGATGTTCTGGACATGGTGACTCATGCCTGAAATCCCAACACTTGTGAGACTGAGGCAGGAGGATCCCCAGAGTTCAAGGATAGTCTGAAGTATACAGTGAGACTCTCTCTCTCAAAAAAAAAAAAAATCATTATAGTAAATTTATCAACACAAACTTTGAATCCCAGAAGAGCTTGGAGTGCAGTGTTTCAAGTTCTAAAAGAAAACAACTTCCTGAATAACTAATGTGAAGACAACAATATGCAATGTATTAATTACTGTAACTGTCCTACTAACTTGTTTTGAACCTGTTTCATTGCCATTTTTTCTCATTAAAATGAATTTTAAAAAAGAAAAAAAAAAGCAAAAAACCTTCCAAACCCAAATGATATATCAAAAAAAGAAACTTTCAAAATTATAGGAGAGGGGCTGGAGAGATGGCTCAGTGGTCTAAAGCACCTACTTGGAACAAGCTTGGCAAAGCACAGGGACCGCGGTTCGATCCCCCAGTGCCACATGCCAGCCAGCTGCGCCCCCTGGTGGGCTGAGCTGGCCACACACACACACACACACACACACACACACACACACTAAATGTTAAAAATAAATTAAAAAAAAAATTAAAGGAGAAATAAAGACTTTCCGTGACAAAGATTACTTTATGAAATTCATGGCCACCAGACTAACATTCTAAACATTCTGCAGGATGTCATAGAAAGACAATGAAGCCAACAACTCCCACAAGTCTAATGGGATGAATACACGATGAGTCTTTGGCGTCCCTGGGCAGAATGTTATGGCTCGTATCCAGATGTCCTCCCAAAGCTTCATGGATCGTAGGTGGAGCTTCTTGGAGGTGGCTGGATCTAGTGTGTAATGCTGCAGCCAAGGATGTGACACTGAGATTGACTCATGGTGCGATACTCGGATTCAAGGAGCCCCCGAGTGTGAGTGTAACACACCCTAGGGCAGGTACCTGGACCCACTATAAGGGACTGCAAATGGGTACTGCTGCTGCTGCTTATCCCAGCCTGCTAAGCTACTTCACTGCTTGCTGCCTTCTGCTTCGCTGGCCTCTGCCCACCATGAGCTATTTCTCTCCTGCCTTATCCTTCTGCCTTGGGCCGGCACACTGTGGGCTGAAACCTCTATAGACTGTGAACTAAATAAACCTTTTCTCCCTCAACTTTGGTAAAAAATTAAAAATAGAAACAGAATATACATGAAACTTTCCCTAAAATAGACCATACAGTGACAAGCTCTGGAACCTCAGCAAAAGCATAAATGTAAAAGGGAAAATAGTGAAATATAGTTTATACAACTATAGCTAAAGCCAGAGTTTATAGCTAAGTATGAAGCTGGGAGGTGAATCCCAGTCAGAGGAGGAGGGTCACTGGGCTGTGGCCTGGGAGGGTGTATGCCTCCCTCCCACCTCCCTTGAGCTCTCGGCCTCCTTCTCCATGCAAAGAGCAGCTCTTCTCTGCCCTGCTCCTCTGCCCTGCCATCCTACTTTGAGCCAGCCAGCTATGGACTGAAATGTGAGCCAAATGAAGCTCTCCTCCTCAAATTGCAGGAGTAGGTTTTGTGTCTCCATAAGGAGAAAGTGATTAAGACATGCATCATTCTATCCCCTAACTCAGCCCAAGACTAGAGAAATAATTGGAGCTCCTACAGATAAATTACTTTATATATCTAAATTGAAAAACAAAAAGGTGGAGTCCAGTGTTTCTATCAACTTTTAGGATAAGTAGAAGATTTCTACTTTCTGGAATCTCTTAATCCTTCCTTATCTCCAAAACAGACCTGAGCCACTTAACCCACTTCTCAAGAGTAGGATGTCACAGGACTTTGATGCTGCTAGCAAACTTTCCATTACTTTTTCTTTTATTGAAAACAACAGCAAATTCGGCTGGTAATGAGGTAATTTCCAGCAAGAAGAAGCAAGGTCTTCAAGCTAAGTTTTGAGATAGTCTCTTATGTCACTCTACTAGAATTTAAAATCTTAGGGGACAACCAAGACCCAATTAATTGATATCACAGTAAAGCCCAAAAGAATGCTTTGGGACATCGCAGTACACCTAAGTTCTCCATGAAGAATCACTTTGCGTTTTGGGGACTGATCAGGTTGGGTCTTTGTTCGTTTCTAGGAATAAATGGTGGTGGAGGTATCTTGAAAGTTGAAGTAGGGCTGGTGAGATGGCTCAGTGGTCTAAAGCACCTACTTAGAACAAGCTTAGCAAAGCACAAGGGACCGCGGTTCAGTCCCCCAGCACCACATGCCACCCAGCCCTCCCCCTGGTGGGCTGAGCTGGTCACACACACACACACACACACAATAAATAAATAAATAAATAAATAAATAAATAAATAAATAAATAAATATTTTTTAAAAAAAGAAAGTTGAAGTAAACCATGTACCGTAGATGGTTCTTGCCACATAAAAACATGTGGCCACATTGTTCATACCTGGTGGTGCTGACCTGCTGTGGATTGGGTGTGGTTTGTCCCTAAGTGTTCATGTGACAAATGGTGGTTCCTGCTGTGGCAGTATTGAACAATGGAGCTCTAGTGGGAAATCACTGAAGTTGTGCCCTCAGAATGGGCCAATGTAACTTGTCCTTGGACTTCTAGTCCAACTTGGTTTTGAGTTTTGTTTGTTAGCACTGGGGAGCAATCTCAGAAGTGCTTTATTTTTTACTTGTTTAATTTTTTTAGCCTGGGTTTTGCTGTGTAGTTTGTTTTTTTTTTTAATTTTATTTATTTATGTGTGTGTGTGTGTGTGTGTGTGTGGCCAGCTCAGCCCACCAGGGGGCGAGGCTGGCTGGCTGGGGGATTGCACCGCGGTCCCTGTGCTTTGCTAAGCTTGTTCTAAGTAGGTGCTTTAGACCACTGAGCCACCTCACCAGCCCCCTTGCTGTGTAGTTTAGGCTGATCTTGAACTCACTATGTAGCCCAGGCTGGCCTCAAACTTGCAGTAATCTTACCCTTAGGCCCCTATATATTGGGATTATAAGTGTGTACCACTGTGCCTGGCCTTATTTTATTTCTTTTAATTTTCACTTAACTTTTTATGGTACTGGGAATAGAATCCAGAAATACTTTACATTGTTCTACTTCCCGAGTCTTTTTTTTTTTTTTTTTTTTTTTTTTTGACACAGAATCTTGCTATGCAGTTCAGGCTGACCTTTAACTTACTATGTAGTCCAGACTGACGTGGAACTCATAGGGAACTTACTGCCTCAGCCTGCCTAGTACTGAGGTTACGGTCATGTGCCACCATCGGCAGTGTTTTTATTATTTATTTTGAAGACAGTGTCTCATTAAGCTGCCCAGTCCGGCCTTGAACTTCTAGCTGTGATTACGGCATGCACCCTCGCACCTAGCAACTTCCTGTCTCTCGATGCAATGTTGGTCTGCCATCTGCTCCATTATGATACCATCTGAGTTGCAGCCTCTTCAGAGACAGAAGTCAGGTTGCTGTCTAATCCTGGACCTCAACACTGTGAGAAAAATAAATGTTTTCTGTGTTGTACTGGGCTTGAACCCAGCGGTATTCTAGCACTGGGTCATATCCCTTTTTATTTTTTATTTTGACAGATGGTCTTCTTAAATAACCCAGGCTGTCCTGGAACTTCCAATCCTCCTACCTAAGCCTGCAAGAAAGCCTAGATTTTAGGCCTGCACTATCACTATTGGATCAGATACATTGTTATAGTAACAAAACCCAGAGTAATACAGAGCCAGGCATTTTGGTACATACCTGTAATTTTTAGCATTTAGAAGGCTTAGACAGAAAGATTGCAAATTGGAGGCAAACTAGGGCTATATAACAAGACCCTGTCTAAAAAAACAAAACAAAACAAAACAAAACAAAAACAAAAACTAATACAAACCTTGCTTTGAGACCTGTCTCAGTGGCAGCCTTATTATCCTACAATACCCACTTTATGTCCTTCTAAGTAACGTTCCCTGAGCTTCTGCGGCCCCTTTCCCTTACCTTCCAGCCATTCGTTCTTCCAGGCGGCCCTCAATGGATTTCACTTGCCCAGTGTTAACTACTTTGTGCCACTGGTCTACTCCGTTCAGAATCCCTCTCCTCAACCACGGTTATTAGCCGGCAGTGCTGCGTGCCTGTAATCCCAGCAGTCTGGGAGGCTGAAGCAGGAGGATTGCAAGTTCAAGTCCAGCCTTAGTGATCCAACAAGACCCTGACAAAATAAGATGTAGGAAAAGGGCCAGGGATGTAGCTCAGTGTGAAGGCCCTGCGTTTAACCCCCAGTTTAAAAATATGGAGACAGAGCAGAATATGATGATCTAGCTCCTCACGTAGTGAGAACGTTAGCGATGACATCTGACCCTGGTGCCTGGCAGGCTGAGGCTCTGTCGAGAGCAGCCAGCGGGTGCTCTCCCTACGGAGTGTTTGTTAGGGAAGGCGGGGAGCGGCGGCGGAATCTAAGCCGAGCGCTGTGCCTGTTCCGCATTCCCTGGGACTCGGGAATGGGATCGGTGGTAAGCGCTAGCAAGGCCTCTGGATTTAGCGCGAAACATGCATTTTATCAGCGGGAAGGAAGGGACCCCTGCTGCTGGCGGAAGCTGCTCTTCAAGCTCAGAAGGCGCTCATCCAACTCCGACACAAATGCCAGCTCCTGTGAGAACTGTTTCATGCTCTTTCTCCTTTACCTGGCTTTGCCAAGTTCTCTGCCTAACGATTCCCCTTCCTGATCAGCAGAGGTCTCTGTTGCCTCACTTAAGTTTCTTTTATCCACAAGACAAATGGAATCATATGTACTGTAAACATGTACCAATTTTTTAAAAAGATGGTTTAAGTAAAGGAAAACTTCTTTCAAGATATTGTTGGATATATGCTAAAGATATTGTAAGAGTCAGATATAAAAATTCAGCCAGGCTTCGTGGCAGGCATCTATAATCCCAGCATGAAACAGGGTGAGGCTTGCCTGGGCACTGGGCAGTAGAGACCCTGTGTCAAAATAAAAAATAAAGAAGAGGTGCTGGAGCGATAGCTCAGTAGAATAAGTGCTTGCCTGGCAAGCACAAAATCCTGAGTTCAATCCCCAGTACTGCTAAAAAAAAATAATAATTCCTATATGTGGTGCCGGCAAGATAGCTCAGTGGTCTACAGCGCCTGCTTAGGCAAGCTTAGGCAACTGCAGAGAGTGTGGTTACCAGCATTGCCCCCAGGGAAGGCTGAGCAGGCCACAAAAAAACCCAAAAACAAACAAACAAACAAACAAAAAAACTTGAGCAGGTAGAAGTTACTATTTGGGGCCCAAGGAGATAGCTCAGTAGAATAAGTGCTTGCCTGGCAAGCACAGGTTCCTGAGTTCAATCCTTGGTACCGCAAAAAAAGAAGAGGAGGAGGAGGAGAAGGAGGAGGAAGCAGGGCTGGTGCTGCAGGTGGTGCCAGGGATCGAACTGCGGTCCCTGTGCACTTTACCTAAGCTTGCCTAAGCAAGCGCTTTAGACTGCTGAGCTATCTTGCCAGCCCTATTTGTGTAATTTTGAGCAAGCTCCACACAGCATCGCATGTCTCTGTCTGGGTTTCACATGTAAAGAATGAGGATATCGATAGCTAATTCACAGCACTGTTGTGAATAATCTGTAGATGATAAATATAAAGCGCTTTGCATGGCCTTTGGCAGTACTGACCCTAATACACTTAACTCCGGTTATCAGGCCTGGGAGTGGACACGGGACCTGAACTGCAAGTTAAGTTTACCATGGCTAAGATGCAAAGCAGCTTTTTCCAAAAGGAAGAACACAATGGATGCAAAATAGAAAGTCTCAAAAGATAGGCAAGAAGTGTTTTCCCCTACTGTGTTAGTTTCAATTACACCCCTTAGGAGAAAACCATAAAATTCACATGTGGTCTTTTTTGTTAAGCCACACTGCAATGTGTGTAGCTCCAGGCCGCGTGTCCTAGTGCTTGTCTCCCCAGAGCCTCAAGTTGACTGAGGAGCACCTTGTCTTCCCCACTTTTTCCTTCTTTTTAGAGTTTCTGTTTTCTTTGACTCACTTATTTCTAAAAGTTAATGTTGGTAAATACCAGCACGGTGTTTCATGCTGTCTGTTCTCTGCATCTGAGAAATCATGTTAGATTTCTTTCCCCTCCACCCCACTTGAAGCCATTCAGTCACCCCTGCTCTGTGTATGTAGATACTATTTCTTATAAGTCACACATTGTCTCACTTTTTCTTCTTTGCTGTGACAAAATACTTGACACCCCAAATTAAGAAAGGAAAGGTTTATTTAGCTCACAGTTAGTGGCTGTTTCAGTCCATACTCAGTGGCTCTAAGGCAGAGTGGCACATGGCCGAGGGCAGCGCTTCATGGCTGAGGAAAAATGGCAAAGAGCCAAGGGAGGAGCAGCAGCTGGGACTTTTAGCAAGCCTTACATTTGTATGCAGATTATCTGCCCCAGGGCAAGTGTAGCACTCACACCCATAATCCCAGCATTGGACCAAGAATTAATCACAAACTCTAGAAGCTGTGCCATGACTGCGTAAGGCTTTGAGGTGACAGCTAGCCACAAACCGTAGCGCACATTTATTTCATTTCTCCCAAGAAACTGCTAACCTTCTTGCACCAGGTTTCTTTCTTTCTTTTTTTTTAAAATTTATTAATTTATTTATTTGTGTGTGTGTGTGTGTGTGTGTGTGTGTGTGGCCAGCTCAGCCCACCAGGGGGCGCGGCTGGCTGGCATGTGGTGCTGGGGGATTGAACCGCGGTCCCTGTGCTTTGCTAAGCTTGTTCTAAGTAGGTGCTTTAAACCACTGAGCCATCTCACCAGCCCCTTGCACCAGGTTTCTTACAATAACCTCCTGCTGTGTTTGCTATCCTCTCTGTCAACTTTCCTAAGAGTAAACTGGGTCCACTGCATCAACGTGGCCTTCTGCTATAGAGCAGTCTTGCTGTGACGGCTTTCTCCTGCTCAAAGCTATTCATGAAAAGTGAAAGTGAGCCAGGGTGTGCGTGGAGGGCGTGTACACCTGTAATCCCAACACTCAAGAGGTTGAGGCAGGAGAGTCGCTGTGAGTTCAAGGCCAGCCTGGGCTACAAAGTGAGTTCAAGGCCAGCCTGAACTCTTTGGTGACACTGTCTCAAAAAGCAAACAAACAAAAAGTAAAAGTGGAAGAATTAGGACAGCAGTTGTTCAACAATGTAAATGCCACTGATTGTACATTGAAAAAATGGTTCATATGATAAATTTTATGTATAACACCCACCACAAAAAGTTCAAATATAGTATATTACATAATATAATGTTACATAAGGATCTCTAATATCCCAGGATCATCAATCTTTGTTCATACAGCATCTGACATACTAGATGGGAAAGGCTGCTGTTCCTCCACTCATGTTCCTTTTTTATTTTATTTGTTTATTTATTTTTGAGGCAGAGTATCCTTATATAGCTCATGCTGGTCGTAAAATTACTATGTAGCACAGGTGGCATCAAACTCAGATCCTCCTGCACCCAAGTGCTGGGATTAGAAGCACAGGCCACCATCTGCTTACTCTGCAATCTCTACTTCGAGGTCCTGGGACTTTGTCCTGAATTTAGCCCCCCCCCCTTTTTCCACACAATTTAATATAAATAACCACATGCCGGTCTTCTAGCTACTCCAACCCAGTTCACCCGTATTTCATCCCTGAAGCATTCCCTCATGTATATCTTGCATGAGAAACAATCCCCCCTTTCCCTGGGCTTCATGGCACTTTGAATCACTGTCCTACCCACAAACTGTCCTTAGTGAGGTCATTTTCTAGCCCACCTGGCGTTTCTCTGCTTTCTCCAGTCTTAACTGAGTGGCTGAAATGAAGATGGAGAAAAACACAAAGCTTTTCTGGGAGCTTCCCAAAGCCCCAGCCACCCCTGCTGCCTCAAATGGACCCTGTGCTGCCCTGCAGGTCCTGTGTACTTTGTTGTAACATCTTTATTTGCTGATTTTGGGAAATGTTAGTTTTTCTGCTTTTATCATTCCATTAGCTACTAAATTCCAAGTTGTGAAGTTTTATGAGTCATGATAAAAAATTTGGGAATGTTAATATTTTGGGGAGGGTCCCCCCACCTTTGGTCCCAGGAACCCAACTCAGGACCTCGCCCTTGCCAGGCAGGTGCTGTACCTCTAGCTACATCCCAGCCAGGTAAATGTTAGTTTTTTAAAAAAATCTGTAACAGCCAAAGACACAATGCCATTAATCCTCCCTACAAAAAGAAATTCCCCTTCGATTCAAATACACCTTTTCCATCATTCTTGCCTCTTTTGAAGCAGTTCTGGAAGTCCTCCTTCATGAGTGTTGTGAGGTACACTGTCCTGGCTGCCGGGTCCTGAATCATTTCAGAACATCTACCTTTCCTGGCCATTTTGACTTTAGAAGAATCAGATGCTGCATCGTGCCTGATCCAGGGGCTGAGCTGAGGAGGGCTCAGCAGTGTCTGCCCCAGCCCGATGCCACCTGCAGCAGCAGTCGCTGTAACTACGATCACTTTCCATGGAGACACAGAAGTGGGCTTACAAAACTCCCTTCACAAGTGGCAAGGAGGGGCCAGCAAGATAGCTCAGCTGACTAAAGCACCTGCATTGGCAAGCTCAGGGACCATGATTCGATCCCCAGCACCACATGCCACGCCACCCCTGCCCCTGAGGCAGGCTGAGCCAGCCACCGAGTCCCAGATAGTGGCTTACGCCTGTAATCCCAACCCTAGGGAGGCTGAAAACAGGAGGATCA
This sequence comes from Octodon degus, assembly GCF_000260255.1. NCBI lineage: Eukaryota > Metazoa > Chordata > Mammalia > Rodentia > Octodontidae > Octodon > Octodon degus. Next base: position 11,389,637 of record NW_004524616.1, on the reverse strand, counting down.
CTATGAGTTCGATCTGTGTAGTGAGACCCTGTAGACCCTGTACTAAAATACATGAAAAAAAAAATTAGCATGAACAATGGAGTAAGTGAGCTCAAAAGGGGGACGTTTTGAGAAGGATTTTTTTTCTTTTTTTTTTTTTTTTTTTTTTTTGTGGTACCAGGGTTTGAACTCAGGACCTTGTGCTTGCCAGGCAGGCGCTTATTCTACTGAGCTATCTCTCTGGCCCTTGAGAAGGATTAATGACAATGTGTCTTCTACTGTTATAAAATTTTTTAAAATGTAAGTGGTCACTGTATAGTTTAATCACCCTTTATGTTCATTATGGGACCAAACTGCATTAGGTTCACAGCCCATCTTTCTTACATCTCTAGAACAGCCTATATGTAATGGTCAATACACTGTGTCAACTGGAGAAGTTTAGAAGTTCAACTAAGCGACTCAGCAGATGGCCAGGGTCCTCGCCGTGCAAGTCCCCTCATCCTGTGCAGGAGGAGGCAGAGAGAGGCTGCGAGTGCTGCATCCACCCTGGGTGGGGGCTTGCTTACATTTTAAGGGAGGAGAAGAGGCTTGTCTCCCCACCACACTGCTCTTGCTGCTTTTGCTGTCTTCTGCCACCTTCAGCAGCTTCTCCTGCGCCATGCCACCCTGCCTTGGAGTATGGACTGAAATCTCCAGAAACTGTGAGCTAAGTACTCCTCTCCTTCTGTAATGTTGGGTGCTGGGTATTTTGTCTCAGCAATGAGGGAAAAGTAACTAAGACTCTAGAAAGGGACATTTTGGATGTTTAATTCCTTTTTTTTTTTTTTTTTT